>NC_133653.1:264355848-264958113 GCF_009905375.1 Apium graveolens | reverse complement strand
CTAGGGCCAACTTAGTAAATTAGTATTTTCAAGCAGGATTAAATATTAACAAGCAAACAGACCGGTCAATTTAAAAAAAATAGGTTCAAAATATCACAATTCGAAACAATGCCCTATTCACATAAAAGAGCATTTGTTTTTGCTTTTTAGGACACTATCTTTAATTTACATTTTTATTTATTTTAGAAATTGAAATGAAAAATTATTTTTTGAAAAGTGTGTTTTAAAGACCAGGCTTTACTATTAATGACTGATACTGGTCGTTGATCATTTTAGTTATTCGTAATAGGCTAGAAAAGTATAAACCATAGACGATGAGGTGTCATTGATATGTTTGCTAGATTGCTTATTTACTCTGGACTGCTTATATTTTTGGTGAACAGTGTTAAGTTAACACGTGGATGTAGTCTTTTGTCTACACGAATTGCGACAAAAAAGTGAACAACGACCAAGTTTTAAACGATCATCGTTATTGGTTGCAACAACCAATTTTTATTAAATTATGATCATTTTTTATGTCTGTTGATGCCATGTTTTATATCTTATTTAGTATGCGTTATTGCTTAGAATTCACTGTTGATATGCATTTTCGACTTGAGTACTATAACAAAAAATGTTTCTTTAACATTTTGGTGGCCTAATTATATGGTCCAATAAAAAATAATACGGTTTAAAACACACCGTTAACTTGGATTTCTTAGTTTCTCAGTGATAATAAAGACTTTTTTGCTTAATAGTGATATTTGAAACATTTATTAATACGGATGATATCATCAAATCCAATATTGCAAAATAAAATTTTCAAACATGATCAAATATTAATAAGTAGCGGATACATCTTCTTAAAAGATAAAATCAAAATTAAATTTGTAGTACGTGAATCAAAATAGGCCAAATATAGTGAAAATAAAGATATAAAAAGAATAAATATTTGATTAGTGAACCAACATGGGAAATATAATCAAGCCCAAGATAGAAAAATAAATTACTTTTAACGATAAATACTATTGAGTAGTCACTTTTTTGTTTTTCTCATAAATTATTCTAACAATAAATATCTTAATTATGTTAAGATTTTATTGTTAAAAAAATTACTTTTAATAATATATATGTAGGTTACTTTTAACAATAAATATTTAGTTAATTATGATAATGTCACATATATTATTTTCTTTTGAAATGAGATCAAAAGTGATAGGGAATAAAAATAACCCTAATTGCGGAGTTAATGTCGCATTAATGAGGTCCAAATAATGAGGCCCAAAACCCTAACTATATATTAAATTCATAATTATTAAAGGGGCTTGCCCATCAAGTCCAAAGTCCAATCTGAGGTGGAGACTTGCCCATCAAGTCCCCCAATTCTACCCTAATTACCACACTCTCAACGTCAATATAAAGGGTCTTACCCCTTCAACTTCAGCAGGACGTTTTGGGACAAGAGCTCCCACACATCACAAAGCCGCGAAGACATCCTTGAAGCCACTAGGGCATTACCTGGAATGACATTTTAGACTCAGTCCTCAAAGGACATGAAAGTCACTAAACCCTTGGTGAGCTCTCGCTGCCATAGCCCCGAGGGCATGCATCACCAAGAACTATATTTTGGCTTGATCCTAGGCATACGCCAAGGTAACGTAGGCATCTTGTGAGGAAAAATTTAAGGCACAAAACACAAGCGCGGCCATTAAAGTTTGAAACTTATCAAACCCTGACATTAAATACCTGTATTAAAGAAATACATGCTTTTTATTTATAACATTTGACGTCGTCGGTGGGAAGAACACGACAACCATGAAAGCACGAAGAAGTACCGAGAAACTACCTGATGAGATGTGCAATATTGCATCCAACGTTGAGACTCCACCACAGTCAAACCTCAATATCTGAGGGACTAATCTCTCAGGGATGAAGATCCCCATTGCCCAACTATTGAATCAAAGAACGATCTCCAACCTCAACGGATGCATAATTAGGGAAAAGTCCTAAACTATAGATGGTGCTCTCACTAATGAACACTCGAATTTCAGATGTTAATAATTGTGCTTCCATCAGGGGTAAATGATCACCCAGCTTATGAGATGCATAATTTTGAGAAGAAACGCAACGTCGAGTGCATGAGAAGTATGAACCTCAATATTTGCAAGGGCTAAACCTTATTATATGGATAAGTTACATTTTCTATGATCCTCATATCAGGATAATGATTGTTCATATGAAGAGGAGATTACCCCAAGAAGGGTGTAGCCGAGCAAGGAACCTATTGTCAAAGGGCGGTTTTAGCCCCAAAGACGTGAAGGGGTGAATGCTCAAAATCATAAAGAAGAGGATCCGTTCTCATGAGGCATACATTTGGAAATCCAAAAAGATCTGGAAACATAAAACCATCAAGATCTACCAGCCACAACTCAAGTTGTCGCTTCCACCTTTTAAAGCACCATAACTTTCGATCATAAAACCCAGAAGTTGGTCCCACAATAATGGGATTCCCTGTAAACCGAAAGCTAATTCTAGCGACCGATTCCCAATCTCAAGGAATGTAAAACTAGCGGACGAAACCCCAATTGGATTTCAAATATTAACAATTATGTTTTCTTCTAGGAAAAATGCTAACCCACCTGACTGGAGTAAACTTCAGCGTCAAACGCAATAGGATTATAAATTCCTGAATTTGCAGGGGTTGATCCTCATTCATAAAAGAGTCTGAGATTTTTTTAGTTCCAATACCTAGGACAGTGATCCTCCATCTGATAAGGTGACCGAGCCAAGAAGGAGACAACCAAACAAGTAGCCCGTTGTCAGAATATGTTATCAGTCTCGAGGGCGCGAAAGGATAATTCCTTGACCCATTGCGAAAAAGAATTTATGCTCATGAGGAGCACATTAACAAGATTTAACAAGTCAGGAGATGGGCTAGGCAAAAACTCGATCTTAACCCGAAGGGACGATTTAAGATCCCTAAATTCGAAAGATAGAATCCTCAAGTTTAAGGGTTGAACCCTTAATATCGGATGGTAATTGAGACCTTAGCTCTACCAATGTTCTCCTTTCCCGAACCATGGACCATCCGGGATATAAATTCAAAAATTATAACCAAGGAAGTGAAATTCAACATCTACCATGCAAAGGATATACACGCCCTTATATTCAAGGATTGAAACCCATCAATGACCAAATTTGTGATTATTCCATTCCCTAGACAGAGGACGATGAAATATGAAATGAGAAGAATACCACTCGAAGAAGGCGACGTCCATGAAGTGACCGACCAAAGAAAGATGTCCCAAGTCTCGAGGGCCTCAAGGACTGAAAGCTTAGGATGATGAAGATCGGATTTTCATCTCATCAAACTCGTGATTTAATGGAGGAAAAGAAACCTAAAAAAGGAACAATAAACTTGACTACTTGCAAAATTTGGAAATCCTGGACCCCGAGGGTCGATTACCCGATATAGTTGGTTCGGACAGCCTTCCATGAACAGAGAAGACGGAAGTTCAAAGGATTGATCCCAAAGATTTGATACCCTTTGGAGGTCTAAATAATCCCACATATCTCTCCATGAGAGAAACTATGAATACCTATATTTCAAGGAAGCTAAAGGTAACCCAATTTGGGCGTATGATGGATTCAGTAATCCGGATAACCACGTAAGAAAGTTTTCAAACCCTCTAGTACAACAGCCGATGAACGATTTTATAAAGTGCATGACTTTTTCTTAAACCCTCGGGGGGCATGACTCGATAATGGTGCAAAACTGTATGAGCTATTTTGCATCCCCCAAAAACATGAAACATGGATAAAAAGAATCCTTGTATGACCTAGACCGATTCAAATAAAATCCTTGATCACCATATTCTTGAATGATAGGATGTCATTGATAGTCCAACAAGGAGCCTTGGATGTTAATTTTAAGTTATCATTGGCTGAAACCAATCTGAAAAGCATATACAAGTTACAATAATGGGAAAGCAAGTATGTCAATATAAAAATAAATAACATGAAGAAGAATTTGACCCATAATATGAGGCGCATAAGATTACAACTAGAAGCCAAAGGAGGATCAAGAGTGTGTTAATAAGAATAAGTATCCTCGATGGAGACCCTGATTCTCCCTCAAGAAAGAATAATAGAGAACCGAAATTAACCAAGTGTGCACGTTTTAATGCTCCAAGAAGCCACATATTGATGAAAATTAAAAAAGATGAAGACTGTTGATGGCCGATGCCACTACGCATCCACCCTGAAAAGAGGAACAATATATATATCCAAGATTTCACATAGAGGACATCGACGATTGCCGTTAGCTAAGGAATACAATTGAGTTATAAATCTGAGGGATACTGAAGAGGTTCACCAAAATGGTGGAGAAATAATAGAATGAAAGATTATGAAAAATAAGAGGGGAGATCAAGATACTCCGGGAAAATAAGCAGCCCCGAGTGTCGATTGTCAATATAATCTTTAGAAGACTAATAATCGCTGGGACTTCAAGAAACTCAATGAAAGCTTGCGCCCGGAAGGTAGTACACCATAAGGAGCGACAATGGAAATTTTCAATAACTTTGATGATTCTGATTCGAAAGGGTTGAAATTCCCACATGAAGACCCGATGATCATCACACTATGATATAAAACTCTGAAAGATTCTTGGCAAATGGGACCCGCTAATTCCCAACTTGCCTTTTATTATATGTTGCCATGATTAAAGGCCCGATTAAGCGGGGTGCTGGTCCTCCCAAAAGAAGACATGGAATTCCGAAAGTTCGACGAGCAATGAGGAAATTCAACAGTAGATATGATTCTTATCCACTTGTAACCGGAGTACGGTGAGGAAAATGAAGAGGAATTCTTGCCCTTGGTAGGCGAGAAACCATAAAATAGTAAGCTAATTATAAGGACGACATTTCTAAGGTACCACTCCTCATTAACTTTGTAATATTATGTATCTTTTTGCTGCTTTTATTTTGAGAAACCAGATGCCACTTACCAAAGGTTAGAATATAAAATTTTTTGAGCATCTCTATTGAAAGACCATGAGAGTCTATGGTATAATATAATTAAGAGCCTAGACAAGGCAAAATACATGAAACACCTCCGAGAGGTATTTGAAGTGCTGATGAACCACAAGATAATATTAAATCCTACAAGGTGTGTCTTCAAGGTAGGATCTGTAAATTTTTAGGCCACATTTATGAGTAGGGAATCAAGGTCAATGTTGATAAGATTCCTAGTTATGGAACCCTCATCTTTCATTAAGAATATAGAAATACTAAAGAGTGCGATTTAGGAGAGGTTCATCTCCGAACCCAGTGACAAGTGTTTGCCCTTCTTCACGATATTGAAGAAAGTAAAGGACCCTTTATGGATTGATGAAAGCCATGTAATCTTTGAGAAATTGAAGAAGCAGAAAATTGGAACACCAGAAGAAGTACTAAATTTATACATGGAAAACTCAATTGTGTAATTGAGACTTGCCCCTGTGAGAAAAGACATGGAGGTTCAGCAACCCACATGCTAGGAAAGTGAAATTTTGTGTGAATAACTCTAGTATTGAGAAGTTCGCGTTAGTCATGACCACGGCATGAGGAAGTTAAACTGTATTTCCAAATGTGCAAAACTAGCCCCGGGGGGCACAATGCACAACCCTGAGGCTGGTGGAAGGTTGTTTAAGTGGACACCGCGCCTGACGAATTTAGTATAAACATGTACCGTATTTAAGGTTCAAGATTTGACCGACTTCATGGTTGAACGTCCCATTGACAACCAAGAATTTGGGGGGCATGATGAGATACCCTATGAGGGCAAGGAAACATGTAGGAAAAGATAAAAAGATCATACTGCAGTACTATTTGGTTTT
This sequence comes from Apium graveolens, assembly GCF_009905375.1. Lineage (NCBI taxonomy): Eukaryota > Viridiplantae > Streptophyta > Magnoliopsida > Apiales > Apiaceae > Apium > Apium graveolens. The sequence goes on along the minus strand of NC_133653.1, from coordinate 264,952,256 downwards.
CTATTTTGATGGATCATCAAAAACAAATTATGAGTAGTGCAAGATTATGATGGGATCTACGATAGAATTTTACTTGATATTGGATTTCTCAAATGACAAAAGAAGACAAGTATGAGGCCTTGGTGGCCAGAATCTCCTCAGATAAAACCCCGAGGGTCAAGAACTTCAAAAGTTTACGGAGACTCAATATTTGATGATTTCTCAAAGTAAATGGGGAATTCATAAAAAAGCACGGGACAACAATAGAACATGAGAAACTTGTGAATTCATGACTCACTTTAATAAGTGCTACATCCCAAGGGAGGGAAGCATGAAGGACTTTGCCTAGAAAATGGAAAATTTCACGAGAAGTTTTTACTTCTAAGTCTCGAAGACACAAAAACTAATAAAAGCTGATAGCACCGATATGTGTGAGGACTCATTTCCTAGAAATCTCGACTAAAACTAGTAGGTGACCCGACAATTCCATGGAAGCATGAAAAATGCTGAAAAAAGATTTGAAGCTTAATCTGATTGCAAGGACTTTATACAAGAAGTAGTTCGTGATTCCTTACTTGAAATGCCCGAACCTCCGAACAATGAAATTGGCCTTAAAAGAAGTACATAAAAAGAACCGTGGGCTATGCTCGGGGGCACGGCTGTCGCTCAAAATGTATCCTATTTAGATTATATTGGCCAATGATGATGAATGATTCCAAATATTGTGTGAGGAAAGTATACTTGATGTCGGAAGAACACACATATTTTTAAGAAATCTTATAAGATATTGATTTAAACCAATTTCCATGTCTCATTTACAATGTATGAGATTGATATTCTTGATACATTTCCCTAGCCAGTGTCTAGAGGTAGATCCAAACACGAAGAGGATTGAGGCTAAAACCCTTAATTGTATAACCAACATTCAAGTGACACAATACTCATACAAAAGTGTGATATACAAGTATGAACTCCCACGAATCCTAGTGACGGGCGATGAAAATGAGAAGAAGGATAGTAAATCCTGCTCCACAATTATTCCTCATCCCTAAAAAATCGGAAAGCCGAGGTACTAGATTGAGGGACTGAAAAAGAAGGATGAATACTCGGGAAGTGATTAGCCAGACGATCTACTACACCTACAAAGGGTGTATCATATGACTTACAAAGAAAAGATAAGATTTATTCCATTCTTAATGGATGATAAAGCTGAGGTTGTGACGCCACTAGGAATCACTCAAATAACTCCTAAGAATGGGGTCATTGAGCCCGGGAAGAACTGTAATATCCGGGATATGACGTGTAATTATTGTTGCTAATAAATAAATATTATGTGATTATTATATGAATTTTTGGTGAATTATTTGTGAAGTGATATCTGTGTTTGGATATGTAAATATGATATAATTTGAGTATTTTAATTTTTATAAGTCCAAAATAAAGTATAGATAATTGTGATATTTTTCTATCAATTTTTATGTTGATTTATGATTTTATAGAAAATTTATGGATTTAAGAAATTCTTTTTCCGAGTATTTATAAACTATTTTGTATAATAGGGAACCAGCCGACCTTAACCGTTTTACATTTTTGTAACCCGAAACTCTTCCGAGAACTCCTTCCTAACTTAATTGCAATATTCCGAGCATTTTCCATGTTTTGACTTTTCGATCCGGCGTACGGTTTGTCCTGTGCGGGTCCCAGCATAATATTTTTGATACAAAATTTGTTTCGGTAAATCAATAACACTAGTATTTTCGATAAACAAGATCTTTTTATTAAACAGTAATTCATATAAACTTCTGAGAATCAAACTGCAATTTCAAGGCGTTACCGGATTCCGATTGAAAAGCTCGAGTACTCAAAACGAAGGTCTTGAGGTGTTCTATCAGAATTAATAAGCCTTACAACTGCAGAATTAAAGGTTTATTTTCTATATTTTTATTTAAATTCGAATTAATTTGATTTAAATTATGATTTTTTGTTCGGGTGATTGTTTGGATGATTTGCTGATTGCATGTTGTAGAGCTTTTCATCCTGATGATTTTGGTATATTATATGACCGATTTGGAGTCCAATAACGTGTTTAATTTTGTGTTTGACTCTCGAATTGATGAACTAGGGTTTTTAGTAGTTTGAATGTTCTTAATTCAAATTAGGGTTTTCTTTTTCGTTAATTCTCGATAAAATCAGTTACCATCAATGTATTGAACACATTCCTAGGAATCGAAATGTGATTTTTAGTTAATTAAACGGTCTTAGTACCGAGCAGATCGGAAAAATGGAACTCGCCGGCGACGGCGAGTTACTTCGATGTTTTCCGGTCGATTTCGTATCCATTTGCAGAATTAGAAGTTACGGATGAATTGCTGATACTCAATTATGCGTTTCTAGAAAATCGGTTGACCGTTCGAAGCCAAACGAACAGTTCCGGCGAGGCGGCGGGGTCGCCGGCGATAATTTATGGTTTGGCCCCCGTATTTTTGAAGGATTTGCAAATAAACCCTGATAGTTTTAAAAACTCACACTTTTCACCTTACGACTTGAAGTTTTCAAATCTTACACTTTAAACCTTGGAATTTATATTTTTCTAAAAACAAAATTTGTTTTTTATTTATTATAATTTCAAAATTTCTTTTTAAATGTTTATATATCTTAATTAATTAGTTGATTAATTATTTAATTGATCAATTAAATTTAAATATTAATTGATTAATTGATTTAATTAATTATTAATTAATTGATTAATTAAATTTAATTATTTTAAAATGGTTTAAACATCCTGAAAAATAATTTCGAGCTTTAAAATATTATTTTATATTATTTACAAGGCTCGATAATTATTATAAAATAATTTTAGAGTTAGATTTGAGTAATCAGACTCTGTTTATTACCCGAAATTGATCTAATGACCCGTTTTAATTCTGAAAAATGTTCAAAAATTCGTATAAAATATCTGGAAAATCATTTTGACCCTGAATCTTCATTGAAAATTTATTTTCATTGAACATCATACGGGTTATGTGTTAAATGTGAGTTGATTGATGTGTTAAATACATATGTGTATATTATATGATTGTTTTGATCGTATCTTTCAATCCGTAAATCGGATTTGGGTGAAACGAAGGGTAGATGAAACCTTATGACATCCATGCGACGATTAGAATAATGTGAGATGAATATTGCTAGATAATTATAATGCCTAGTAGAGTACACAAGGCGTAGAAAGGGAAGCAGGTGATCAGAAAATGGAATTGATGCGTAGAAAATAAAGCAAGTGATCGAAGAATAGAAGCGAGGCATAGGAAAAGCAGACGAGTGGTTGTTGAATAGAGTCATTAGACGAGTACAAGTGAAGTTGGAATCATTTGTGATAAGGCAAGTACTTCTAAACCTTTCTCGAGATATATTGCAAATATTCCTAAATTCTCTTGTGACATATTGTAAATATTCAAAATAGCTCTGCTTTATATTGTGAGTACTTTGAATCCTACAGCCTTGAACCTGGATCACATCATTTGATCTTTGAGCCGTAAGCCTTATTCTTTTAAACCATCCCTTGTTGATACTTCGGATACTAAACTACACGAATATGATACTACTCTCCAAATATATAACCACCAAACACCAAACACTGGAACATAATTGTTTGAACATACAAAAACTTCTATACCCCAACCATTCTTTGTAACATCAAAGAACTAAACTTTGAAATATTATTAATCATCTAATACCTGATTCTCTTACAGGCTGGAGGCCATTTCTTATACTTACCTTGATATACCTTCGTGATACTAATGTTTCGCATCATGCTTTTATACAAATGTTTATCATTATTGATTATAATCTTGTTTTATTGAGTTATATTGTTTATCATACTGAACTACTTTAGAATTGGATAGTTTTCTTTATGTGGACCAGATTCATGGTCAGACCAGATTCGTGGTCGAATTAGGCCAATGTGTGCCTTGGATCCAGTTTATAAAGCATAGCCGTGTGCCTTGCTCGGGGTTAGTGCGTGACTGATCAGCAGCCTAATCTTCGTTTTAAAATTTAAAATGAATATCCAATTCTAATGATTGCTTAACAAGAAACTTGATTCTCCTGAATCATCTCATTTGATCACTGTTTAATCTCAATTATTGTTATTATGACTTGCTGAGCTAGTTAGCTCACTCTTGCGAATCTTCTTATCTATTTTACAGCTAAGAAGGTTATGGTTGATAATGAGGTGTCTCAGTCCAGTGTGCGAGCTAGGATTCCAGAACGAGTTACTTTGAGCCGGAAGAAGCTTTATATTATAGTTAAGATGTGTAAGCTTAATAGAATACTTTCATTATCAGTTGTAAGTTAAATTAGTTAGGATTTGGTACGTTGTAATAAAAGTTAAGGTTATGGCTTATTTTCATACTTTAACCTGTTGCGATCCGTGGTTATGTAAAGAAGGGTCATTGCAAATAATATTCCATATACATATTTTTATAATGTATATGTGTTGTGGACCCTAAACTTCTGACCCGGGTTTGGAGGGTATCACAGGTTGGTATTAGAGCTACATGTTATAAGTCACTGAAACAAGCCTAGATTGTCGGGATTGGGTAAAAGGTTAGGATAAGGAATAGAAAATAGAAAGATAGGACGTCGTGAGAATGAGTACGACTATATGGTAGGCTTTCGGTGCGATTCATGTTGCGATTCGAGATTCTTATCCTGCAAGGTGATTTCCAGATAACGGAAATGGCAGATCCTATTTTCTATGTGATATCTGATCAATTGGAGCCTTTCGTTCGAGGACCGTCATCTTCTTCCAGATTTGACTTGCACATTGTTCTTCCATCAGTATTAACTGTATTACCTCTTGCTATTACAGCCACACCCCTTCGAGCTATTCTACGCCATTTTACCACCTCTTGATATGACCCTATTTTTTTAAGAATCTTCATATATTTATTTTTGTTCTACTGGACATTCAGCTATGAGTGTATCTCTTTCGTTTACCCTATACTCTATTATATAACCCAGTTTAAAACTTGTCCAATAAAGCAACAGTACTTACGAGGATGGATTCGAGAGCTACAGTAAATGGTGAGTACCTGAGATATAAATAAAGGTGAGAAGAAGTTTAGAAAGAAGATTTAGGTGTTCCGGAGGATAGCTGCTACCAGGTTACAAGAAGCCATTAGTGAATAGGCCACCCCTGATTAGCCTGTGGAAGGGATTAGATGAGTTTTGAAAAGAAATTAGAGAATAGTATGGATCTGGAACTCTCTTGAAGTTAGATAATGGTGTTATGATGATGGGACATATATATTGTAACCATGTGATGTGACATCAGCCGACTTGTTGACTATTGGATAGCCTGTTCTATTTAACGACTGCAAAGATGATGACGGAGGTATTATTGGTATGGAAGCTTTGATGTGAAGCCACGAATAAGATAACATGCCATAACAATTGAAATTTTCATCGGTTAAGGAAGGTGATAGACCCAATGAAGGAGAGAAGATAAATGGAAGTGAATGGACCTTTGTGTGATCGTTTCCTTAATTTGGTATCTTGTTATAGGAAGGACAACAACCAACTCATATAGTGAGGACAACCAGATATGTGATTTTTAAAATTTTTAAACCAGTTTTCAGAAAAGTTTTTCCCTTACAAAATTTCTAAAAGCCTTTTTGAATGAAATAAGTTTTAAACATTGGTTGTCAAGTTACTACTTGAGTTTCTTGTTTGTTAAAAGACCTGGATTACCTGGAAGAATGCTTGTTTCAGACATAGTATTGTTAATTCAGAGAACAAAGTAACCTGCAATTATGAAAAAGTTAATTATTCCTAACAGTAAGGTGCAAATATTGTTTGATAAGATTAACAACAGAATCAGCGTACGGAGTAACTATTCATTCAATTACTAGGACTATCAGAGTTCAAAGAATTCATTGATTTAACAGAAGCCTGAGCATGACCGAAGAAGATTGGGAAGATTTCTAGACATTTCTAAAAGAAGAATATTATTAACAAATGGATTATTATATTGAATGATTCATGGTTATTCTAAAGTAAAAAGAGGAAACTCGAATTTATCTGGTATGAGCGCAATTATGATCGAATTGTTAAAGTATTATACGTGCAGGTGCGAAGCTAAAGACACAAATAAGTAAGAAGCTATCCTAGTGCTTAAATTACGATGACATTTTAGCGGACTTTATGAAGTTACTAAATTAATCAAATGGGATTTATTGATCGAACAAGCTCAAAAGATATACATAAGTGAAATGTGGATGATAACCAATAGTATCTTTTTTTCTCCAATATTATAGCGTATATTCCTTTTTGATTCCTAAATATGTATAAACTTCTTTTTTTAACAAATTCTTGTGGTAATAAGAAAAAGAAGAATATTGCAATCCTTTCAAATTTAATTTTTCATCTCAAGTTTTGTTTTCTCATTGGGACAAGCAGTGGTATGGTGAGACGCTTTGTCGGAATGACGAAGGGTCGGGTGGGACGCCACCTAATCGTATGCTGTATTCCATAAGGTATGAAAGACTAGCTATCTTAAGTGCCAATGTGGTTGTCTCATTCATATTCAAATCATTACTTCTTCCTTCTATTCAACTCTAAGTTTATTAAATTATGAATCCTTCTGGTTGTTTCGTTGTACTATCATTCCTTGTAAAAGTTTTTCAAACAAAAAATCAACGTATCTAGAATCAAGCGGACGAAGATCCATCTACCTCTCACGCATGGAAAGAAAATAAGGGCATATGGCGAGGATTGCAAATCACTAGCCCCAGTCAGGGATGCACTAAGAGTTAAGGGAATCTACTCCAATAAGGAATACGTCTCCGAGAACGAGAGTTTGTGATTTTCCTGTGTTTTATGTTATTTAGAATATGAATGTGATGACGTGAATGATTATTGTGGATACCTTATGCGTTAAAGTATTGAAAGATGTGGGAGCAACTTTATTATTTATCTCTCAAGGTTTTGTTGATAAGATGAATTACCGTGTTGAATTGATAAGATCATGACTAAAGGACTAGCAAATCAAGGACGTGTAAGTGTTAAATAAGTGAGTACCAATGGTGGAATTGAGATTCTGGCAATAAGTTGTAAAGAATTGATATCATTTAAGGTAAGAGGATTAACATTATTCTAAGGAATGGATTAACTATTTAAGCGTGATACCCAGATAAACCGTCGTGATGAAAAGATAGTTCTGAAGACTCCAAATGAGAATGTGACGAGGTTTAGAAGATGAAGGAAGGTAAAGAATTTGTTAACGATGACTTAAGCTAAGAGGTTACGGTGACCAAAAGGTAAGCACTACGGTGATTATGAATGGAAGTCAGGAGTAAACAGAATTTGAAGATTTTATAGTAATTAATGAGTTTCAAGATATGTTTCCAGACAAGTTACCAACATTTCCCCCAAATAGAGACATTAAGTTCATGATTGACTTAGCAACTGAAATGAAACAAGTGTCCAAGGCCCCGCACTGAATGACGCCAGTTAAAATGAAGGAGTTAGCAAAGCAAATGCAAGAGATGTTAGAAAAAGGAGTGATTAGACCTACTGTATCCCATATGGTGTACCGGTATTATTTGTTAATAAGAAAGATGGAAGTAGGAGATTATGTGTCGACTAGTGAAAACTCAACAAGTTTACTATCAAGAGCAAGTATCTGTTACCTCGAACTAATGATTTGTTTGATAAGATGAAAGAAGCAGAGTATTTTCTAAGATTGATTTAAGCTTAGGGTATTATCAATTGAAGATTAAACCTATGGACATATCAAAGATAATTTTCAGAACTAGGTATTGTTGTTATAAAATTATAGTATTGTCATTTGGATTAACCGATATACCAGTAATATTTAAACTTGATTAACGGAATTTCTAAGAAATATCTGGATAAGCTGGATTTGTGTTGCTTAAAGTCAACGGAGGACCATGCAAAGCCTTTAATGATAATTGGGGAATTGGAGAAGAAAGAAGTTGTATGTAAAGTTTACAAGATGAGAGCTTGGATGACAAGAAGTATAATTCTTAGCATAAATAGTCAATGAGGAGGAGACCAAAGGGGATCCAGCAGAGATTAAAGTTACTATGAATAAAGAAAGACCAAAAGCACCAACAAAAGTAAGAAGTTTTATTATTGACCGGTTATTATCAGAAATTTGTTCAAGATTTCTTGAGAATTGCAATACCTTTGACGAAGCTAACCAGGAAAGGCAAGAAGTTTATATAAAATGGAGAAGGGTGAAGAAATTTTTGTGGAGTTAAAGGAGAGAATGGTTACAGCACCTGCTTTGTCACTTTGAAAATATCAAGGAGATTTGGTAGTTTATAGTGATACTTCTCATAAGGGAATAGGAGGTGTGTTGATGCAGCACAATAAAGTTATTATATATGCATCCAGACAACCGAAACCTTATGAGTAGAAGTACCCTACTCATAATTTGGGATTAACAGTAATAATAATATTCGCTTTGAAAGATTGGAAAACATTACATGTATAGAGGAAGGTGTAAGATCTATACGGACCATAAGAGTTTGAAGTATGTATTCACTAGGAAAAGCAAATGTAGTGGCAAACAATAAGCAAAAAGGAGAAAATAAACATAGAGACTGCACCGAAAAGAATTACCTATGGAATTTCAGAAGTTGGAGTTGGAAGTCAGATATATAATCCAAAGGAAACAAGGATGGGTAGTATGACCTTTCAGTCAGAGTTGCTAAGAAAAGATAAAGAGATGTCAAGAAAAGATAATGGATTAGGATGTTAACAATTTAATGAGAGGAAATTTATGCACTTAAAAGAATGATCACGGTATCCTCAGATTTTCTTTCAGAACTTGGATGCTATGAGTGGCTGAATTAAGGAATGAGATCCTAAAGGAAATTCACAATCCTAAGTATTTAATCCGCTCAAGAAATGCCAAAATATACAGAAATTTAAAGAAGAAAATTGCTAGCCAGTTATAAAAAGGAAATTTCAAAATGGATTAGAAAGTGTTAGGCATAACAAAGAAGTAAGGCAAGTGTCAGAAGCCTAGTGGATTATTGCAACCATTAGAAAGACAGAATGGAAATAGGAGTATATTACTCTGGATTTCATAGTCAGATTACCAAGAACGAAAGCAAACCACGATGCTAATTGAATTATGGTAAACAAGTTGGCTAAATCAGCTCATTTCTTGCCTATTAAGGACAGATATTCACTGGATAAGTTGGTTCACATGTATTTGAAGGAAATAGTAGTTGTCATGGGATCCCTGCGTCTATTGTATCAAATTAAGATCCATGATTTAATTCAAGATTTTACAAAAGTTTTCAAGAATATTAGGCACCTAGTTAAATATGAGTATTGTTTATCGTCCGCAGACTGACGGCCAAGAGCGAGAAAATGATCTAAACAATTGAAGACATGTTACGTGTTTGTGCCATTGATTTTAAAGGAAATTGAGACGAGCATTTGCCCTTAGTGGAATTTTCTTACAATAACTCCTATCATTCCAGTATCCGAATGCCTCTTTACGAAGCTCTTTATGAATTCAAATGTCGAACACCAGTATATTGAGATGAATACGGCGAACGTGAAATACTTGGACTAGAGTTACTACAACAGATAAAAGAAGCTATAGAGATTATTTAGAAAAGGTTAAGTGCCACGCAGGATTGTTAAAGAAAATGTGTAGATCAAGTTAGAAAGAGTACGGAATTTGAAGAAGGATATTTAATATTGTTAACAGTGTCACTGTGAAAAAGGAATCATCCAAGATCGAAAAAGAAAAGAAAGCTGAGTCCGAGATATGTTGGACCTTTTGAAATTTTGAAATATGTCGGTAAGATAGCATACGAATTAGCGTTACCCCGCATGGGTAGCATATTCACAATGTTTCTATGTGGCATGGTTAGAAAAGTAAAATATAGAATTCTAGACATACGATAGAATATGAGCCGATAGAACTTCAGCCAGAATTGTCCTATATTGAGAATCCAATAGGGATTATAGAAAAGAAAGAGAAAGTGTTAAGAAAAAAGTTATAAAACTAGTAAGATTATTGTGGAAACCCGAGGGTTGAAAGAATAACCCAAGGTTCAGAAAGTGATATACGTGAAATAGTGCCCTGAGTTATTGCTTGAGTGATTCTAAGGACAGAATCCTTTTAAGGGGGGAGGATGTAATATCCGGAATATGACGTGTAATTATTGTTGCTAATAAATAAATATTATGTGATTATTATATGAATTTTTGGTGAATTATTTTTGAAGTGATATATGTGTTTGGATATGTAAATATGATATAATTTGAGTATTTTAATTTTTATAAGTCCAAAATAAAGTATAGATAATTGTGATATCTTTCTATCAATTTTTATGTTGATTTATGATTTTATAGAAAATTTATGGATTTAATAAATTATTTTTCCGAGTATTTATAAACTATTTTGTATAATTGGGAACCAGCCGAACTTAACCGTTTTTACATTTTTGTAACCCGAAACTCTTCTGAGAACTCCTTCCTAACCTAATTGCAATATTCCGAGCATTTTCCATGTTTTGACTTTTTTGATCCAACACTCACTACATGGGTATTAGTGCATAAATCTTTAGGGATCTCGACCATTGCACAGTTAATAAACCATTAAATACATGTGTGTATAATATGGTTGGCAAAGTCTGATGGAGGTCGTAACTCACTTACACTGAGGAGCCACCCAACCTTAGACCGAGCTTGTGAAGTCTTATGGCGGTCGTAACTCACTTATACTGAGGATCCACCCAACCTTAGGTCGAGCATTTAAAAAACCATATATATTTATATAGTAGTATTGTATCAATAAAGGAGACATAGAAATCTTTTGTTAAACTTGAAAGATGGCTAGTTCTAAGTAACGAAGTGTTTAAGATCTATTCTACTACTCAACTTGGGGCTATTAACTCGCATGACTTGTCATGTTGAAACTTGTTTGTCTTTGTTCTTGGTTCATTAGAGAGCATTTTGTTAAGCTAAGCACACACGCACACTCTGTACTTGTGTTAACTATGTTGTGATATTAATTGTGTGTGAGCTTGATATGTCTAAACTTGGTGCATGAGCTGAGAGTTCTATCTGGCTTGGCATACACTATGATGTTTGAGATCTTTGTATTGTCAATCAGTTAGTTGCATTCATATAGTTGCATATTACATGGGTTAGATGGATTTTTTGGGTACATTCACTATAGACCCTCACGAGACCTTACTCGTCCACTAGGGCTACCTTGGGGTTTAAAGGGCTTGTTGCATATGCCAAATACAACCGTCATCACCTTACGAAAGTGGTACTAGTTAATAATATATTATATTAGTTTACACAAATATGTGCAAAATACTAAGTGTGGGGATATTTGATAGAGTATATATATTTATATATATTTCCGAACATTTTCCATGTTTTGACTTTTTCGATCCGGCGTACGGTTTTTCCTGTGCGGGTCCCGGAGCAATATTTTTGATACAAAATTTGTTTCGGTAAATCAATAAAACTCGTATTTTCGATAAACGAGATCTTTTTATTAAACTATTATAATTATCACCTCGTAGTATGTGTAACCAGGTGCTGAGAGCAAGACCGCAGTACAAATTGTACAGATTTGGATAATTATCCCAAAACCGGTACCGTTTTGGATCTGTTTTCTTCAGATAAACGTAATATTTTATATCCGGTATGATCCAAATGGGGTACCAATATTTCGTAATTATAAATAGCCCTTACCGTATTTTATTTTGTGCATAAAATCATTTGTAGTCAGTAATTATATAATTTTACAGAGAAAAACAGTATATTCATATAAACTTCTGAGAATCAAACTGCAATTTCAAGGCGTTACCGGATTCCGATTGGAAAGCTCGAGTACTCAAAATGAAGGTCTTGAGGTGTTCTATCAGAATCAATAAGCCTTACAATTGCAGAATCAAAGGTTTATTTTCTATATTTTTATTTAAATTCGAATTAATTTGATTTAAATTATGATTTTTGTTCGGGTGATTGTATGGATGATTTGATGATTGCATGTTGTAGAGCTTTTCATCCTGATGATTTTGGTATATTATATGACCGATTTGAAGTCCAATAACGTGTTTAATTTTGTGTTTGATTCTCGAATTGATGAACTAGGGTTTTTAGTAGTTTCAATGTTCTTAATTCAAATTAGGGTTTTCTTTTCTGTTAATTCTCGATAAAATCGGTTACCATCAATGTATTGAACACATTCCCAGGAGTCGAATTGTAATTTTTAGTTAATTAAACGGACTTAGTATCGAGCAGATCGGAAAAATTGAATTCGCCGGCAATGGCGAGTTTCTTCGATGTTTTCCAGTCGATTTCGCGTCCATTTACAGAATTAGAAGTTACAGATGAATTGTTGATACTCGATTATGCATTTCTGGAAAATCGAGTGCCCGTTCGAAGCTGAACGAACAGTTCCGGCGAGGCGGCGGGGGTCACTGGCGATAATTTACGGTTTGGCCCCCGTATTTTTGAAGGTGGTGACTTTAAATCCCCCGAGTTTTAGGATTTGCAAATAAACCCTGATAGTTTTAAAAACTCACACTTTTCACCTTACGACTGGAAGTTTTTAAATCTTACACTTTAAACCTTGGAATTTATATTTTTCTAAAAACAAAATTTGTTTTATTTATTTATTTATTATAATTTCAAAATTTCTTTTTAAATGTTTATAAATCTTAATTAATTAGTTTATTAAAGATTAATTATTTAATTGATCAATTAAATTTAAATATTAATTGATTAATTTATTTAATTAATTATTAATTAATTGATTAATTTGATTTAATTATTATAAAATGGTTTATAAAATCCTGAAAAATAATTTCGAGCCTTAAAATATTATTTTAAATTATTTTCAAGGCTCGATAATTATTATAAAATTATTTTAGAGTCAGATTTGAGTAATTAGACTCTGTTTATTACCCGAAATTGATCCAACGACCCGTTTTAATTCCGAAAAATGTTCAAAAATTCGTATTAAATACCTGGAAAATTATTTTGACCCCAAATCTTCGTTGAAAAATTATTTTCATTGAACATCTTACGTGTTATGTGTTAAATGTGAGCTGATTGATGTGTTAAATAAGTATGTGTATATTATATGATTGTTTGGATCGTATCTTTCAATCCGTAAATCGGATTTGGGTTAAGCGAAGGGTAGATGAAACCTTATGACATCCATGTGACGATTAGAATAATGTGAGATGAATATTGATAGATACTTATGATGCCTAGCAGAGTAAGCAAGGCGTAGAAAGGGAAGCAGGTGATCAGAAAATGGAATTGATGCGTAGAAAATAAAGCAAGTGATCAGAGAATAGAAGCGAGGCATAGGAAAAGAAGACGAGTGGTTGTTGAATAGAGTCATTAGACGAGTACAAGTGAAGTTGAAATCATTTGTGATAAGGCAAGTACTTCTAAACCTTTCTCGAGATATATTGCAAATATTCCTAAATTATCTTGTGACATATTGTTAATATTTAAAATAGCTCTATTTTATATTGTGAGTACTTTGAATCCTACAGCCTTGAACCTGGATCACATCATTTGATCTTTGAGCCGTAAGTCTTATTCTTTGTAAACCATCCCTTGTTGATTTTTTGGATACTAAACCACACAAATATGATACTACTCTCCAGATATATAACCACCAAACACTGGAACAGAATTGTTTGAACATACAGAAACTTCTATGCCCCAACCATTCTTTGTAACATCAAAGAACTAAACTTTGAAAAAATATTAATCATCTAATACCTGATTCTCTTACAGGCTGGAGGCCATTTCTTATACTTACCTTGATATACCTTCCTGATACTCATGTATCGTATCATACTTTTATACAAATGTTTATCATTATTGATTATAATCTTGTTTTATTGAGTTATATTGTTTATCATGCTGAACTGCTTTAGAATTGGATAGTTTTCTTTATGTGGACCAGATTTGTGATCAGACCAGATTCGTGGTCAGACCAGATTCGTGGTCGAATCAGGCCAATATGTGCCTTGGATCCAGTTTATAGAGCATAGCCGTGTGCCTTGCTCGGGGTTAGTGTGTGACTGATCAGCAACCTAACCTTGGTTTTAAAATTTAAAATGAATATCCAATTCTAATGATTGCTTAACAAGAAACTTCATTCTCCCGAATCATCTCATATGATCATTGTTTAACCTCAATTGTTGTTATTATGACTTGCTGAGCTAGTTAGCTCAATCTTGCGAATCTTCTTATTTATTTTATAGCTAAGAAGGTTATGGTTCATAATGAGGTATCCCAGTCCAGTGTGCGAGCTAGGATTCTAGAACGAGTTGCTTTGAGCCGGCAGAAGCTTTATATTATAGTTAAGATGTGTAAGCTTAATAGAATACTTTCATTATCAGTTGTAATTTAAATTAGTTGGGATTTGGTATGTTGTAATAAAAGTTAAGGTTGTGGCTTATTTTCATACTTTAACCTGTTGCGATCCGTGGTTATGTAAAACAGGGTCATTGCAAATAATATTCCATATACAGGTTTATATAATGTATATGTGTTATGGACCCCAAACTTCTGACCTGGGTTTGGAGGGCGCCAGAAGAACGAGGAAGACATGACATATACTTTAGATTTGATGAGGCCAATACCGGGATTATTGGGCATCTGAAACAAGTTTCGATGACTATACAGTAAGAATAAAAAGAAGATTTCTTTGATAAAGAGACTTAGTCCTCGGAAAAATCAAGGCGTCCTGAATTGGGCAGAAAGGAAAGGCAATGCATATTTTCGAAGAGTCATCCTAAACATGAACATATTTGGGACAAGGATCCCACAAACTTGGAAGCACTTTAAGAAAATAAGGTACTCGGAATTGACATACCTTAAACCTCAAGGTTTAATATGGTTGAGAATATAAGTAGGACAACTCACCTGGTTGGACTAAGTAGAAATAAGGCTCGTAGAGATCACGTTAATTGAAAGCTCGTGTAGGCCACTTTCCATAAAATTTGAGGGATCGAGGAATGTAAGAAAAAATATGAAGATGCCATCACGAGTTTGAGCTCGTAATAATCTTTGTTTCGGTATATTATACGCTCAAATCAGAGCAACGAGCGAAAAGTTATGGCCATTAAAATGCCACTGACCCATAATTCAGGGTTCCTGGTCTAAAAGACTAGGATTCCTGGTATGCGAGGTCAGGATTCCTAATCGAAAATCAGCTCGACCAGAGTGTTAAAATCACCCATAATTTGACGAGAGTCCTTGTTGGATAGGGGTCACATCCTGGTCGAAAATCAATCCGACCAGAGCGACAAAATCACCCATAATCCGATGAGAGTCCTCGTTGGAAGGGGATTGCATCCTAGTCGAAAATAAATCTGACCAGAGCGACAAAATCACCCATAATCCGACGAGAATCCTGATCGAATTCGACCAGGATGCATCCTGGTCGAAATTCTACCAAGAATTCACGTCAAAAGGGTACGAATTCCTGATCTGAAAGGTGCAAATTCCTGGTCTACAATGATTAGAATCCCTCAATCATGTTGCATATGACCCCTCCACAAAAAATATATTTATTATTCAAATAATAGATATAAGGAAGAAAAATATTATTAGAAAATATAATATTAAAATTCAGATCAAAATTATCCGTGTGAAATTTTATCCAGGTTGGACACCCCTAATTTGGGGGCCAATATTATTCAAAAATATTTGAATAATTAAATTTTATTATTTTTTTAATAATATTTTGAAAAAAAAGAGAGAAAAAAGAGAAAAGAAAAAAAGAAAAGAAAAGAGAAAAAAAAGGAAAATAAGAAGAAAAAAGAGATAACAGAAAAAAAATAGAGAAGAAGAAAAAAAGAAAAAAAGAAAAAAGAAAAAAAAAAGAAAAAAAAATACATATATATCCAGGTCGAATTCCATTCAACCAGGAGGGAGTAATTGGTTGGAGTTCGACCAGACCTCTGGTCAAATGGGGGAAAAGGTGGCAAATTGCTACATAGTACCCCTAGTTTCGCGAACTTTGCACGATGGTTCCTGGACTTTAAAAGTTGACACATTTAATTGTGAAAAATACCCGGAGGTATAGAAAAATTCCTAAAATATTAGGAAAAGTTATGAAAAATGTTACAACCGGTATTTTTTAGTTGAATTATGTGTATTTTTACAACCGGTACACTTAAATTTTTGAAAGTGATCTCAAAAAGTTTCTAAAATCCTAAACTATTTTATGGTATGACTTTTATGATTTATAGATTTATATTTTTATTTATAAAATTCTTTCTTTAGAATGATATTTGATTAATTAAATTAATAATTTTCCATTTACCATTCTACCCTTGCATGCAAAAATTCACTCAATTGAAGGGAATGGTATTCTTGTCAAATCCTACCCCACTAACTTCACTTTAACTAGTCAATTTCCTAAGTTGCCCTTGCATGCAAACCTTGTTAGTTTTAGAAGAGGGATAAAAAGGTAAATTGATACACAAACTCACCCTCCTCCTTCCTCCTTTTCTTTCTCGGCCGAAGCCAAGCCCCCCCTTTTGTTCATTTTCTTTCATCCTTTCTTTAAAAATTCTTGCAAGAAATCACCCTCTAAGCCTTGATCACTTGTTTAGTAAGTTAAATATTAAGTGTACTACTTGATTTCAGCTTGCATGTTGAGTTTTGAGTGAGCCTAATGTTGAAAACCTTGATTCTTATGAGTTTAAGGTTCAAAACAAAGGCAAAGCATCAAGAGTGGAAATAATCAATGGTTGAGGGACTTCCTTGACATTTTGTAGGATCATTTCACTCCTTTCCATTTGGAAATGACTCTTTAAGAGCCGAATGGAGTAAAATTTTGTGTTTTTATTTATGATTAAATGCTATGTGAAGCAGTTTTGATTGCATATTGATATAAAGCTAAATATTTGATTTATCATGATCTTTAAAACCCTTGCATGTCATGAAATACTTGGGATATTATATGTTAAATGATTTCATGTTGAATTTACACTCAAAATCTTAGAGTACTAAGAGTGCATGTTGAAAACTAGACTATATACTTGATTTTGGGCTTTGAATTCGATTATATGCTTAGATATAACTTAATTTGCTAAAAAATGAGTATACTTTTCTTGAAAAGTAATTTATTTTGACAAAATATAGTTTTTACAGTGGGTTAAATAGTATATTTAATTGGTATTCTGTTTGCATGTTGTTATGGATATTCGTTTGTGCATGATTACTCGAAAATGAGATTTAAGTGTTAGTCTTGCTACTTTGTTTGTATAATTTGGTCATGGTGCATTAGAGTATCACCACCACATGTTAGTGGGTTAGATGAGAGTATTAGGTTAGTAATTATGCTTGGTTAAAGATTGGACTCATGGTTTATAAGTGGGAGCTAAGGTGGAAGGGTTAATATAAGGTTTGTCTTTTTCCAGAATGTTGCACTAGTTTGTAGGAGAGTTTTGAATGGGCATTCATTGGGCATTTGGAGGCCCAAGCCACCAGAAATTAGGACATGACCTATAGTTGATCCCAGAAGCTTTAAATGTAAGAAATCAACTCATTTAGTTAGGTGCACAAGTCGAATCATGACTTCTGGTCAGAATAGAGACAGTTTGAGTGAATATCACTTTTAAGCTTAGAAAGTGGTGTCATTGGTAGGCCCTCATTAGGCCTTGCTTAGAATTGGTACTAGGGAGTTTGTGGGAGGTTTTGAAAGCCATAGTTCAAAGGTTTAGAGTTAAAACCAAGAGTATAGGACAGGGGAGGGCCATCTTTGAGAATAGGCCCAAGGAGGCTTAGGTTGAGCCTTGGTGTCATTCCAAGTGCACAAGTTAGATTTAGGACCTGAGATTCCATTGTAGTAATTTGCGTGTCAAACCTTGAGTGGAAAGGAATTCATTGTCACTTAGAATCATTCGGTGTCACCTAATAATTGCTCGTAGGAACATATTATCCTTGCAATTAGATTTTGCATCCTTAGAGGTGAGGCCTAAGTTGACCATTGAGTCTAATGGTTAGTAAAAGGTCAGAAGAAGGTTAGGCCATAGGTGTGGCTAAGTGAAATGGAGTTTGGCTAGTAAAGGCACTTCAAAACTTGGAGAGCTAGATGGGTTGCACTAGACTATGTAGCACTTCAAGTTAATCATGTTGGTTGGTTGAGATCATTCAATACTTAATAGTGCACCATTATATCAAAGTTTTATATTATGTGATTAAATGTGTTATGTGATCCTAAATGATTATTTGAGCATAATAAGTGATTAGTAAAGAGTCGAATGTATAGTTAGGCCTAAACGCCAATATGTTTCAAAATTTTAATCAGGATCGAGTTTCTGTGAGAGTGTATCTTGATGAGGTCAAATATTTTGTGTAGGCTCAGGAGAAGGTAGTAAGCTTGCCGTCAAAGTCGAGTAGTGCTCCCGGTTGCTTCCACGATCGAGACGAGAGTTAGTCCAGCCTTTTTAAGGCAAGTGTTTTACCCTTGTCAATTCTATATGTTGCAAGTGTTCCCGGACTTCCTTGATATAAGTGTTTGACCCTTGTCAATTCTATATATTACAAGTGTCATTTGACTCTCTCGAGATATGTATTGAGAATTATTCTGAACTATTACGATATATTACAAATGTTTTGAACCCCTCCTTTGAATTATGGTAGCATGCTCATATATTGATCATTAATATTATTTTTACCATGATATATCGTTACAAATATTCTGATTTCAGATTGAGATATTGCAAGTGTTATATCATGCTTACAATTATTGGACTTGCTTTAAGTCTATTTATGCTCTTGTTAAACCATACCCTTATCACTGTTTTGTTCCAACTTGACTTAGTACCATAATTGATATCCTTCTATTGCTCATACCATTTCAATTTCCTTGATCACAAAACCCCTATTGATTTTATATTATATCCTTATACCCTTGATACCTTGAGTTATCAACAATCCAACTTCATACTTCTTCATTTCTCTGTATATTTTACTTAAACTTTGTTACTGGATATGTGACATGTCTTTCCCTCCAAACTTGAGATCTCTATCTTGTTGAATAATGTTATGATTCTTTTTAAATACTTTCTTTCTTGGTTGCTGAACCATTGATATCCATCTTTGAAGACCATGTTAGTAAAAATTTGATTCATTTTGATAAGAGTTTCATAACTCAAATCCTTGATTGATAATTTAAACCCCTTTATATAGATCTTTGTAAAGTTCTCCTTGGTATCAATTTTATAAAAGATAATTGCTCTTTAAATAAAAGAATGTTTTCTTGAGATTGGTAAATTGCACTAAGACGCAAGTCCCTTTCACACTTATTATGTTAGGCTTAAACAGCCGTTTGTAATAACTTTGTATTTATTCAGTTATATTTTGTTGGTGTTATTTTGGGGTTGTGACAGGTTTTGGTATCAGAGCTAAGGTTTGGAGTCCCTGAACAGTCCATATAGGTTATTAGATATATATATATATAGGAAATACTAGAGTGTAAGTAGATATTATTCAAGTAAGTCGCTAATATTTTCCTTCGTATATATTGTTTCTCAGAAAATAATGCATTCTTCTTCGTCCTCGGCGCCATCTAACACTATAGCATTCTCCGTGTATGCTGACTTGAGGCTCCAGTTTGATAGGCTCCAAGGGAAGTAAGATTGACTTATGGAGCGACTGGATGTAGATTTTCATGATGATACTCGGCTTAAGGAGGAACCTAAGGCGCAGTTGATTGCGAGACTCGAGTCCATGACGCAGTTCGTTAATACTAAGCTTGGGGAGATGCCAGCACATCGTGACCGCAGCAGCCAGTACACCATCAAGATGGTCGCGGATGAACTTCAAGGCATTGTGAAAGTGCTTCAGGGAGAGCAGTGGGAAGGGATCCCGATAGCTCGAGATGTTAACGAGGAGACCTAAGTAGATGACTGTTAGCCCGAATTAGGAGCCAGACCCTTTTATTCCCTTTCCAGTTGGCTACCCTCTATGTTGATTGTGTTTCTCGAACTATGTAGTTTCTTTATTTTCTTTCAGAACTATGATGTTGTAGACCTTGAACCTTAATTGATGGCGTTGTAAGATAACTTTGTTTTAATGCTTAATGCACTATTGTTTCGTTTCATTAACGTTGAATTTAGCTTTGCTTTCATTTCTAGAATTGTATATCAACTCATTAACTAATCTGAATGCATGTGATTCCCTAAATTTCTTGGCACCTTGGCTTTGATTGTTATACCTTTAACTACCTTGTTAAACCTGTTATATCATAATCATGCTTGCGATTATCACGAATATTTCAAGCTTACTTATGCATTCCCGTTGTCCCAATTTTTCCTATATTTCTACTTTCCTGCTTATAATCATGTATCACTTTGCTAAAATCTAGACATCATGTGATCAAATTAACCCTGTGATAACCTAGCTTTGAATTATCTGTCATAATCACACCTGCTTATCACTAATTTTCTTTTTAAAAATATGCCTCCTAAAAAGACAATACAAACCAGTACTGCTTCTGCAACCGACCCCAATATCCTTCGAATATTAGAAACTCTGCAACAGCAGACTAATGTAATTTCTCAACAATAACAAACTCTTCAACAATAATTCCAACAACAACAATTTCGAAACCAAGAGAATCATGATCAACACCAACATTAACCAGATCCACCAGAGCCACCTCACCAAATTATGACTTTCAAAACTTTACAGAACGTGAACCCTCCAGCTTTTCATGATACCACTAATCCCATAGTAGCCAACACTTGGATAAGAGAAATGGAGAGATCTTTCGAATTGGTTAGACTAGGGGAAGAACAGAAGGTCGTTTATGCCGCATACTTCTTAAAAGGGGAAGCAATTTATTGGTGGGATTCAGTCAAAGCTTTGGAAAAAGTTCAACCAGTTACTTGGACTAGGTTTAAGGAATTATTTTTGGAAAAATATTACCCCGGGTATATGCAGAAACAGATGGAGATGAAATTCCTGGAATTGAAACAATGAAGTATGACCGTCTTGGAATATGAGAAGAATTTTAAAAAATTGTCAAGATTTGTGACTAAGTATGTGAAAAATGATGAAAATAAGGCTCAGAGGTTTCAACAAGGGCTCGAATATTGGATTCGAGATAGAGTGTCGATGTTTGAGATTGGTACCTACACCGGGGTAGTTCAGAAGGCGGCATTGATTGAAAGTAATGGAGCACAATCCAGAAAGGAAAGAGATGTTAAGAAGATGAGTGAAGTAGTGAGCATAGTAATTGCTAATCAAGAAAAGGTACCAGTGGACCAAATTTGCCCTCAATGTGAGATTGACATCTCTGGGCATAAGTTTTCAGTCGACTTGATACTTTTCAAGTTAGGGGAGTTTGATATAATATTAGAAATGGATTGGTTAGGAAAGAATAATGCACAGATAGATTGTAGATTTAAGAAGGTCTATCTTCGAGCAAAGAATGAGAGAAAGGTGATATTTAAGGGCCAGAAGCAAGAGCAACTATTCCTCACAGCTATTCAAGCCAGCAAGCTACTTAAGAAAGGACATGAAGCATATTTAGCCTATGTAGTAGATTCAGATAAGAAAGTTCCTAGCATGGAGGAGATGTGTTTCCAGAGGAATTACTAGGACTACCGCCATATCGATAGATTGAGTTTGAGATTAATCTTGCCCCAGGTACTGAACCCATTTCGAAGGCACCTTATAGAATGGCACTAACAGAAATGAAGGAGTTAGCAAGTCAGATACAAGAACTTTTGGATAAAGGAGTCATAAGGCCAAGTACGTCGCCATGGGGAGCGCCAGTTCTTTTCGTAAAGAAGAAAGATGGAATCATGAGAATCTGTATCGATTACCGGGATTTGAACAAAATGATAATTAAGAATCGGTATTCGTTACCGAGAATAGACGATTTATTTGACCAACTGAAAGGAGCAAAGTGTTTTTTGAAAATTGATTTGAGGTCGGGATACCACCAATTAAAGATTAAACCAGAAGAAATCCTAAAGACGATATTTAGGACGAGATATGGACATTATGAGTTTTTAGTAATGCCTTTCGGATTAACAAATGCCCCTGCAGCTTTTATGGACTTAATGAATCGTCTTTTCAAGAAATACTTGGACTAGTTTGTTGTGGTGTTCATTGATGATATTTTAATATATTTAAAGACGGAAGAAGAGCACGAGCAACACTTGTGGATAGTTTTGGAGATTCTTAGACACGAGAAGTTGTATGCAAAGTCCTCAAAGTGTGAGATTTGGTAAAAAAAAGTTCATTTTTTAGGGCATATAATTGAAAGCGAAGGAATTAGGGTGGACCCCACAAAGATCGAAGTAATTATGAGTTTGGAGAGACCAAAGACTCCTATGGAAGTAAGAAGTTTTCTAGGATTGGATGGATACTACTGAAGGTTCGTAAAGGATTTTTCAAAGATCGCTACGCCGTTGACCAAGTTGACAAGGAAGAATCATAAGTTTGAATGGAATGCAGAATGTGAAGGAAGCTTTCAAGAATTAAAACAGAAATTGGTTATCGTGCCAGTATTGGTACTACCCGATGACAAAGGAGATTTTGTGATATATATAGCGATGCTTCGCATTAAGGACTAGGTTGTGTGCTAATGAAACATAATAAGATGATTGCATATGCATCACGACAACTTAAACCTCATGAATTAAAATACCCAACCCATGATCTGGAATTGGCAGCCATAATGTTCGCACTCAAGATATGGAGACATTACATGTACGGGGAGAAGTGTGAAATCTACACGGATCATAAAAGCCTAAAGTATATTTTCACCCAAAAGGAACTCAACATAAGACAACGGAGATAGTTGGAGCTAATCAAGGATTACGTCTGTTTGATACATTACCATCCAGGAAAGGCAAATGTAGTCGCCGATGCCTTGAGTAGGAAGGAAAAGTTGAATACGATAATCATGCCAAGGGAATTATCTGAGGAGATTGAAAGATTTGAGTTAGAACTCTGTAATTACGGGACGTCGGAAGAGTTTTGTCACGGCATGACTTTTTAGCCAGTACTATTGTAGAAGATAAAGAAATGCCAAGAAGAAGTGATGAGTCGAGAGAATAATTAACTAAAGGGGGAAGAGATATGTACGAAGAAGGATGAACAAGGGATATTAAGATTTGCATCAAGGATTTGGATCCCTCAAGCAATTGAATTAAAGAACGAGATACTACAGGAAGCACACAACTCGAAATTTTTAATTCACTCGGGGAGCACAAAGATGTATCAAGATTTGAAAAAGAAATTTTGATGGCCAAACATGAAAAGAGAAATTACAGAATGGGTCTCCAAGTGTTACACTTGTCAAAGAATTAAAGCGGAACATCAAAGACCGAGCTGATTGATTCAGCAATTGAAGATTCCTGAGTGGAAACGGAAAAATATCGCCATGGACTTCATAGTAGGTTTGCCTCGAACAAAATCCGGACACGACGCCATTTGGGTTATAGTTGATCGCCTTACGAAATCGGCACAATTCTTACCCATCAATGAGAAGACTTCATTGGATAGGTTGGTTCATATGTACGTGCGTGAAATTGTGTTATGACACGGCGTACCGGTATTGATAGATTCAGATCGAGATCTGTGATTCAATTCAAGATTTTGGAGATAGTTTCAGGAAAGTTTGGGCACAAAGCTAAATATGAGCACCGCATATCATCCTCATACGGACGGTTAGAGTGAGCGAACTATACAAACAATTGAAGACATATTGCGCAGATGTGCAATCGATTTTGCTGGAAGTTGGGATGATCACTTACCATTCATAGAGTTCTCGTACAACAACAATTACCACTCCAGCATGGGAATGCCTCCATATGAAGCCTTATACGGACGAAGTGCAGATCTCCGACAAATTGGAACGAGGTAGGATAAGGAAAAGTTCTCGGCCCTGAATTGGTTCAGCAAATGAAGGAAACAGTCACCTTAATTCGGAAGGGACTAATTGCTGCTTAAGACAGACAAATAAAGTATGTTGATCCTGCCCGAAAGGATGTGAGTTTCCAAGTGGGTGAAGCTGTATTGATGAAAGTGTCACCATGGAAGGGTTTGATTCAATTTGGGAGAAAGGGGATGTTAGGTCACACAACATTGTAGAAGGGGGTTGAATACAGTGTTTATACAATCAAATCGATTTAATACAAGTATGTAACAAAGATCAAGTATATTTAATAAACTCTATTACAATATGAACCGTTGTTCTCTCTCAGTGATGAACAAATATCACTAAGAGCTGCTAGGTTACAATGTATAATCTTCTCGATAATGATAATACTTATAATGTAAACCCTAAGCTGTGTTTATATAGTACACAATTACAAGATAACTTCTAATTTATATGGAATATAAATCTGTCTCCTAAAATATATCAATCAGATATCTTCTACAAGTCTTCTAGTCCTCTAACTCTTTCCATGCATATCTTCTATTGTTTTATTCTCGATCTTCTCCTGTAAATCAGCTTCATTCCTTAACTGAAAGTCTTCCCGCACTTAAGTTCTGATATGACCTTAAGTTCTGATATTAAGTTCTGACTTAAGTAAGTCATGATTTCAGTAAGTCCTGATATGTCTTGTGTTGTGAATATGTTGTGTACTTGATGATCACTTAAACAAAACATCTAAGTAGATTTTACTTAGTGAAATAATGTAGCACTCGACGGATAAGAATTATAGTCCCGATGGATAACTCATTATAGTCCCGACGGATGATTAACTTATTATCCATCGAGTGAGTAGCTTATGTAATAATAAGTTTGTAGCACAGTGATGTATGCACCTTTGTATAGAATCTGTAGTAGCATATAAGTCATGTTGACTTTAACTAGATATGCAGAATAGGTTGATTAACTGTACATAAGTAATGTCTTGTAATTCTGTATAAGTGAAATGAAGTCAAGTGCCAAAATAGCTACCGATGGATGATTAACAAAGCCTTCGACAGATGATCAAATGACTATCAACGGATGTTTAACATAGCAGTCGACGGATGATCAATCAAGTCATCGACGGATGATCTGAAAGTCGACGGATGATCATATATTCAGAATTCAAACATCAGTTGAACAGTGAAAGCTGACATACAACCGTCGATTTGGATACAAACACATAGTGGAAGCCATTAACTGGGTAATAGAGGACAAAAAGCAGCAAAGATTAAGACTGTTAGATTTTATATTTGTTCAGTCTTTTTGACTTTGTAATCTTGGTATTATATAAACCAAGAGAGTAGCAAATAGAAAAATAACTGAGATAGGTGAGAAACACAAAAACAGAGAAATCTTTGTAAGCATAATCTTTAGCATTTCCTATTTTCTCAGCAGTTCAATTTGTAAGCAGCTGTGGGCATTTCTGCACACAGAGGCCTCTCGATATATTATATATATCTCTGGTGGAATTGTTTAAATCCACCAGAAAGTTTTTAAAGACTCTTGTTTTTAATTACTTGTATTTTGATTCATTCAAGTTTATATTCCGGATTGTACTAATCAAAACAAATATATCTATAATCGAGTTGAACATTTTTATTTCAAGAAAAAGGTTCAAGAATTCCATTCAACCCCCCTTCTGTAATTCTTGCTATATTGTTAAGGGAATAACAATTGGTATCAGAGCAAGCTCTTAATCTACAAAGAGTTTAAAGATCAAAACAATTCAGCAAGATGAACAAGAAAGATGTTGGAGTCAAGATTCCTTTTCTTGATAAAGATAATTACCAACATTGGAAGGTAAAGATGCATCTTCACATGCTCTCTCAAGATGAGGCCTATGTGGACTGCATAGAAAGAGGCCCTCATGTTCTAATGAGAGCTGCAACAGGAAATGAGCCATCTATTCCAAAGCCAAGGCATGAATGGTCTGATCCTGACATTGAACAAGTCAGGAAAGATAAAAAGGCCATAAACATTCTGTTCAATGGTGTTGATGCATACATGTTTGATAACATCATCAACTGCAAGACTTCCAAGGAAGTTTGGGACACAATACAGATAATCTGTGATGGTACTGAGCAAGTAAGAGAAATAAAATGCAGCTCCTGATTCAACAATATGAGCATTTTCACAATGAAGAAAGTGAATCACTCACTGACATTTTTAGTAGATTCCAAAAACTACTAAATGCTCTTAAGTTGCATGGAAGAGTCTATCAGACTAAAGACTCCAATCTGAAATTTCTCAGATCTCTTCCAAAGGAATGGAAACCAATGACATTCTCATTGAGAAACTCACAGGATTATAAGGAGTTTACTTTAGAGAGACTGTATGGCATTCTGAAAACCTATGAGCTTGAGATAGAGAAGGATGAAAGAATGGAGAGAGGAAAGAAGAAAGGAGGATCCATTGCACTAGTTGCTGATCTGGAAAAGGAGAAGGAAGTGAAGATGGAAGCTGTGGAATCAACTTCAAAGGTCTGTGAAAGCAAGGGTAAGGGGCTAGCTACATAAAATGAAGATTCATTGAGCCAAGATGACATGGAGGACATTGATGAGTACCTAGCATTCCTTTCAAGAAGATTTGCCAAGCTCAAGTTCAAAAAGAACTTTAGAGCAGCCAAGCCAAATAGAAACATGGTGGATAAGTCAAAATTCAAATGTTTTAAATATGGTTTGGCAAGGCATTTTGCAAATGAGTGTAGAAAGTCAGATTCCAGTAAGAAAAGATTTGAGTCTGTAGATTACAAGCAAAAATACTTTGATCTACTCAAACAAAAGGAAAGGGCTTTTATTACACAAGAGAATGACTGGGCAGCTGATGGCTTGGATGAAGATGAAGATGTCAGCTATGTCAATCTAGCCCTTATGTCCAAGTCTGATGAAACAGAGACAAGTTCCTCTAGCAATCAGGTACTCACTACAAACTTTGCACATTTATCTAAAGCTGAGTGTAATGATGCCATAAATGACATGTATACAGAATTGTATCATTTGCGTGTTACACTTAAGTCCCTCACTAAAGAAAATGCTAAAATCAAAGAAAACAACTTGTTTTTAAGTGAGAGGAATAATGTGCTTGAATCTCAGTTTGTTGAGTTTAAAAAACTAAAAATTGAGTGTAGGATTGCCATGGAGGAATTAACTGAGTCCTTGAAAAAGGAAGAAATTTTAAAGAAGCAGCTCGATCGTGAACAAGAGGTGATTAAAGCATGGAAAACATCCAGAGATGTTCATGCTCAAATCACCAAGGTTCAAGGAATTGAGTCTTTTTGTGATGAAGCCTAGAAAAAGAATAAGGAGAAACTAGAATCTATTTTGGTAGATGGGTTGCTGACAGATGTAGACTCGACGGATGATGAGGACTATCCGTCGGATAACAAAAGTGTTATCCGTCGAATGATAAAAATCCTCATCCATCGGCTGTAAGCAAACCCATTAGCAAAGCCAAATTAACCAAGCTAAATGATAAGTATGGGTCTGTTTCCAAGAACTTTGTTTCAGGAGAGTCAAGTCAAGCTAAGAAAGGGAAAAAGGCTAATGTTGGTCACATGACTGTCAAACGGTTAAGTGACAGACTTGAGAAAATAGAGGTAAAAACAGAAACTAAAAAAAAACAATAGGAATGGTAACGTAGGGATTAACAAACACAATAACTACACACCTGATAAATATGCTCCTAGAAAGATCTGTGTCAAGTGTGGTAGTGTAAATCATTTGTCTGTTAATTGCAAATCTGCCATGCCTACTCCCATGTCTGTTCCGTCTTAATTTCCTAACATGAATGCCATGCCTCCCATGCCTGTTAATGTTATGCCTACACAGAATATGAATGCACAATTTGCTAATATGCCATTTGCACCTAATCCATATTATGCTGCATATAATATGCCTCAAATGCCATTTAGCATGCCTTACTGGAATAACATGTTTGCACCAAGCATGCCACTTCCTATTAGCCATAACATGTATGATAATTCTGTTGCATCTAGTGGTTTCAAAGGCCCAACCCAAATGACTAAGGAAGAATCTAAAATTTCTAAGTCAAATGAGTTAAGACCTAAGAAACAGAAGAAGAAAGCTAACAAGGCAGGACCCAAGGAAACTTGGGTACCAAAATCAACTTGATTTGATTTTGATGTGTGCAGGGAAACAGAAGGAATCTCTGGTACTTGGATAGTGGTTGTTCAAGACACATGACTGGTGATTCTACCCTGCTCACAGAGTTTAAGGAGAGAGCTGGCCCAAGTATTACTTTTGGAGATGACATCAAAGGTTATACTGTGGGATATGGCTTGATTTCAAAGGACAATGTCATCATTGAAGAGGTTGCCTTAGTGGATGGTCTCAAACACAATCTGTTGAGTATCAGCCAGCTTTGTGACAAAGGCAACTCAGTAACCTTCAACAAAGAAGCCTGTGTTGTGACTAACAATCAAAACAACAAAGTGGTTCTCACTGGTGTGAGAAGAGGAAATGTGTATCTAGCTGACTTCAACTCAACTAAAGCAGAATCTGTAACTTGTCTTCTCAGTAAAGCAAGTCAAGATGAAAGTTGGCTATGGCACAAGAAGCTATCCCATCTAAACTTCAAGACCATGAATGAGCTGGTAAAGAAAGAGCTAGTAAGAGGCATTCCTCTAGTGGAGTTTACAAAGGATGGACTGTGTGATGCCTGCCAAAAAGGGAAGCAGATCAAAGCATCATTTAGGAAGAAACTTGATTCAGCAATTGAAGAGCCTCTGCAACTCCTTCACATAGATTTGTTTGGACCATTCAATGTATTGTCAATTTCAAAGAAAAGATTTTGCCTAGTAATTGTAGATGATTTCTCAAAGTTCTCTTGGACATATTTCCTAAAGTTTAAAGATGAGGCTAGTGAAATAATCATCAATCACATAAGGCAAGTTAACAATCATCCTGATTTCAAAGTTAGGAGAATCAGGAGTGACAATGGAACTGAGTTCAAGAACTATGTCATGAGAGCATTTTGTGAGGAAAATGGGATCTTGCATGAGTTTTCAGCAGCAAGGACTCCACAACAGAATGGAGTAGTGGAAAGAAAGAATAGATCTCTTATTGAAGCTGCAAGGACAATGCTTGAAGAATCAAAATTACCAACTTATTTCTGGGTTGAAGCTGTAAACACTGCATGCTACACTCAGAATATCTCTCTGATTAATCAAGCAAAATGCATGACTCCTTATCAATTGTTCAAGAACAAGAAGCCAACTCTAAACTTTCTTCATGTCTTTGGCTGTAAATGCTATATTTTGAGAAATCAAACTGATCAAAATGGGAAGTTTGATGCTAAAGCAGATGAAGGAATTTTTGTTGGATATGCTGTTGGTAAAGCATATAGAGTCTACAATCTAAGAACCAACATTGTGATTGAATCTATACATGTTGTGTTTGATGATAAAAAGATTGAAGGACTAAAAGATGGAGATTACCATGAAAGCCTCAAATTCGACAATGTTGAGATGGTCAGTGATGAAAGTGATGATGAGAGTGATCAAGAAACAGTGTCTAAGGATAATGCAGACAAATCTACCACCAATGAAGCACATAACTCAACATCCGTCGAGTTATATAATGCTTCATCCGTCGGAAGGCAATCTGTGTTATCCGTCGGAAGACAACCTACCTCATCCGTAGTTACTCAAAATTCACCATCCGTCGGGTTATCTAAAGGAGCAGGAAATCAAGGAAGGTCACCCATAGAAAGTACCCCTTTCTCAAATCAAAGATCCATAAACTCAGGGGGAGTTTCTAGCAATCAAAACTCAATCACACATCAAGACAACATTGAGGTCTCTTCATCTAGAGCTAATCTACCTCAACCAAGGAAATGGACAAAAGATCACCCCTTTGAACTGATTATTGGTGATGTTTCTTCTAGAGTTCAAACCAGGAGAGCAACTCAAGAAGAATGTCTATACAGCAGCTTTCTGTCAAAGGAAGAACCAAAGAAGGTAGAAGAAGCCTTGTTAGATCCTGATTGGATTTTAGCTATGCAGGAGGAGCTAAACCAATTTGAAAGGAATAAAGTATGGAAGCTGGTACCCAAGCCTAAAGGAAAGAATCCAATAGACACCAAATGGGTATTCAGAAACAAGATGGATGAAAATGGCATAGTAGTAAGGAACAAAGCCAGATTGGTTGCTAAAGGCTATTTCCAGCAAGAAGGAATAGATTTTGATGAAACATTTGCTCCTGTTGCAAGACTTGAAGCCATCGGAATCTTCTTAGCCTATGCAGCCCATGCCAATTTCAAGGTCTATCAAATGGATGTCAAAAGTGCCTTTCTGAATGGAGAATTGGAGGAAGAAGTGTATGTTAGTCAACCTCCTGGCTTTGAAGATCCAAATTTTCCAGAGTATGTCTATTATCTACTGAAAGCACTTTATGGACTGAAGCAAGCACCTAGAGCCTAGTATGACACCTTATCAAAGTTCCTTTTGGAGAATCACTTCACAAGAGGTACTGTAGATAAAACTTTATTTTTCAAAAATGTTAATGGCTCTAGCATACTTGTTCAAATTTATGTAGATGATATTATTTTTGGCTCTACAGATGAGAAACTTTGTAAAAAGTTTGCCAAACTGATGTAAAGTAAGTATGAAATGAGTATGATGGGAGAACTAATTTACTTCCTTGGTTTACAAGTCAAGTAAGTTAGTGATGGAATATTCATTAGTCAAACTAAATACATTTTTGATCTTTTAAAGAAGTTTGATCTAATGGATTGTACATCTGCAAAAACTCCCATGGCCACTGCAACTAAGCTTAAACTAAACACTACTGAAAAGTGTGTGGATATTTTAAGCTATAGAGGCATGGTTGGCTTATTTCTGTACTTAACAGCTAGTAGGCCAGATATAATGTTTGCTACATATTTATGTGCTAGATTTCAGGCTGATCCTAGAGAGTCTCACTTGATAGCTATCAAGAGAATTTTCAGATATCTCAAGGGAACACCAAAACTTGGCATTTGGTATCCTAGAGATTCTGGTTTTGATCTAACTGGTTATTCAGATGCAGATTATGCAGGTTGCAGAATTGATAGAAAGAACACAACAGGAACCTGTCAATTTTTAGGAGACAAGATTGTGTCCTGGTTTAGTAAAAAGCAAAATTCAGTTTATACTTCTACAGCTGAAGCTGAATATATTGCTGCTGGCAGTTGCTGTGCACAGATTTTATGGATGAAAAATCAATTGCTAGACTATGGTTTGCAAGTTGAAAGGATTCCTATTTTCTGTGATAACACAAGTGCAATTGCCATCACTGAAAATCCAGTGCAACATTCAAGGACAAAGCACATAGACATCAAGTACCATTTCATAAGGGAACATGTAATGAATGGTACTGTAGAGTTACATTTTGTTCCAAGTGAGAAGCAACTTGCAGATATTTTTACCAAACCACTGGATGAATCCACCTTTTCTAGGTTGGTAAGTGAGTTAGGTATGCTTAATTACTCTTGAATTTATCTGAGTTAT
The DNA here is from genome assembly GCF_009905375.1 of Apium graveolens. Taxonomy (NCBI): domain Eukaryota; kingdom Viridiplantae; phylum Streptophyta; class Magnoliopsida; order Apiales; family Apiaceae; genus Apium; species Apium graveolens. The sequence continues at coordinate 264,920,772 of NC_133653.1, read as the reverse complement.
TTTGCAAGTTAAAAAGTAGCCAGAAATTTAACTGATTTTTAGTCATGGATGAAATTTTGGCTAAGTCAAAATTTGCATCTCGACGGATGACCATTATCCATCGAGTTGAGTCATCCGTTGATATACAATGTGCAAATAAAAATCAATTATTTTTCTGGAATCTTTTAAAACTCGACGGATAACAGTTCATCCTCATTCGTCGAAGTGTCTAAATCTTAACCGTTAATTCCCTGAACATTATCCATCGAGTATACTTACAGTTTGTAAGCATTATACGATGGATAATGGGTGGAATTTTTACAGTTTATTTTTAAACGGCTATTTTAGGCAATTTCTATTGGGTAATTTACTTTTCTTTATTATTTTCATCCATTGTTTTTGAGGAAGTATAAAAGCCTATTTCATTCTAATCATTTTCTTTTATCATTCTCAATTTAACTGAGTTTATTTCATTCTCTCTCAAGCAAAAATCCTCTTTCTCTTCAAGCTTTAATTCTCTAACAATGGCACCCGTAGTAAAGATCATGTCACAGATTGGGTTCATCTATGAGAAGAACAACTTCACTGCTTTGGTCAATAAGGGTATCCAGCAATCAGAAGACTATCACAGGATGATGGACTTCGTGAAAAACTGTAAACTAAGTTATGCCATGCTGGAATCACCCACAATTTACTGTGAAGTTGTTGAAGAGATGTGGACAACAGCAATCTACAACTCTACTAACAAAACCATCACTCTAACTATCAAAGGTAACGAGTTCTGTATCAATAGTGATGTAATAAAAGCATGTTTTAAGATTCTTGATGATAATGTAACTGCACCACACACTGACACTGATATTGTCAATATGCTCAATTCCATTCATTATGCACTTCCTACTACAAAACTAAGTGACATTAGAAGACTAGGTCTTAGGAAGGAATGGAGTTACATGTGTGATGTTGTAACAAAAGTCTTTTCTGGAAAAATCAGTAATTTTGATTCTGTGAACATTTCCATGCTTAACATGCTATACATGCTAGTTACAGACAAATTTTACAATTTCAGTGACCTTATTGTGTATGAGTTAGGTTTTAAACTAGGTGATTTAGCCAAAAGAGGAAAGAATGTTTACTATGCTAGATTTTTTATGCTTATGGCTAACCATCTTTGTCAAGAGATTGTACTTGAGAACCCAAACAACAAATTGGCTTGTTGGGTTCAAGAGAGAAGAATCATTGCAGACTTGAACAGAGCCAACCATCACAGGGATGTGCCAATGTTCTATTTCCCTATAATGCAGACACCTTAGGTAAGTGAGGTAAGTTCATCCATACCCTCAACCATTCCAATCTTCTCTAATTCTCTGAGTTCAAGCATAACTATGGCAACTGTGACAATGACCAAACAGTTGCCTACCAAAGCTACCAAAACAACTGTAATTTCCAAATCCAAATCAAAGAAAACCCCCTCTTGTATCTCTCAAAAGGTACCAGTTGAAAAATCTACCAAAGCCAAAGAGGGGAGTGTGAAGGAGGGACAGATAGGTGAGGGAAGGGGTGAACATCAAAGAAACCCCAAGGATAAGGTTGGAGAGATGAGTGAACCCCAGCCCAGCCACACTGCAGTTTCCCAACAAACTGCAGTGCTTAAAAAGGACAAAAGCTCACTTCTAGCCGCATCCTCCCAAAAGGATGTGGATATTGAACAAAGATCTCATCCAAGAGCACAGACCAAGAGGGTTAGGGACACAAGCTCACCCCAAACTTACACTAGAAAGAAGAAATCCAAAACAACTGGGGATGCACAGGGCACACACACAGTGCAAACTGGTGCTAAAGACACAGTCCATGCACCTTCTCAAATTCAGATTGATGTGGCTCCAATAAATGTGGAGTCACAGCCAAAATCTCTCATTATAGAAGCCACTGAAACACTATACTCACCAACTAACTCACTGGAAGTGGACATGATAAACACTTCAATTCCTGATTCACCTTCTTTAACTCTGTTGGGGAAGCCAAAATCTAGTGCCAGTGAGCATCATCTTTTAGATGATTTGTTGGCTCACTTGCCAATTCTTTCAGATTCTATTGTGACATATGTGCCTCAAATAACTTCAATCAACACAGAGTCTACAATAGTTTCTCTTCCCACCTCATTCATTTCTACTCTCTCGATGGATATTGCTCATCTGTCGAGTAGTGATTGTATCCCGACGGATAAGCTTAACAGCAGTTATTCGTTGGATAGCTTTACCACTCACCCGACGGATATCACTTATCCGTCGAGTGTCTCTGCACAACTTCAAACTTCAATAATTTCAAGTGTAGAAGATTTAGTGGTAATACAATCACTCTTAGGACTGAGAGAGGAGAGTGCATTGAGTGAGAGGCTGGGTTGCTTCCAGGCAAAAGGAGAGGAAAAGAGTGAATCTCAGCAATCCATTTCTTCAGGATTGGCAAAAGTGAGTGAGAGGAGTCCCACCTTAGTAGGTGAAGGTGAGGGTGTGAGGGTGGGGAGCCAGGGTAAGACCCTGATACAACAAAAGAGAGACTATGAGAGAAAGGCAGGTACAGGAGAAATAAGGATGGATCCAGCCATTGCTAGTGAGTCAATGATTGTGGATGATGCTGAAAAGGAAAGACAATTTCAGCAACATTACAAAGTTGTAATTGATAACATTTCCTTGGATGCTGACACTTTTACTCACCCTGTTCCAGCCTATCAATTGTTGGCTGCTCAGGGCAATGTGGAGGCAGAGCAGACGTTGAATTTAGTGCACACCACAGAATCTCTTCAAAGAGATAAAGCTGTTGTTAACAGGATGCCTTCTCAAGCTGGAGAGCCATCTGAAGAATTTGGAGTAAATTCTAATGGTGATGACTCTGGTTCTTTGGATGGAAGCATGAACTTAGGGGGAGCTGAAGGCCCAAGTTCTGCTTTAAGTTTACCTGAATGGGCATGGGCAAAGGAATCTACACCAGGACAATTTGAGGTGTCTTTGGTCAAACAAGTAATGGCTATTCAACAGGCCTTTCAGGAAGCTTCAGATGCTGGTACCAAGGCTGTTCTTCAAGCTCACCTAGACTCTCTACATCTAATGAAAATCCAGCACTTAAGACAGAATCTCAGTGTGGATGAATTGAAAAGAGATATAGCAGACTTGAAGACCTATAACTCTGAGAAGCTGGATTCAGTAATGCCATATGGTACCATGCAAGATCTACTACTAAGATTGAGGAGAGAATCAAACTCTGAAAAGAAGCTAGCCAAACTGGAAAATAGAGTTCAAGTTATTGAAGATTCAGTGGCTATTCTTCTTCAAAATCAACAGACTCAGAAAAATCTTCTCATGCAACTGGCTAAAACACAAGTCCTAACTCCTCAACTTGATGATAACAAAAAGGGGGAGAGAGAATCAAGTAAGGGGGAGAAAGGACCAACAAAGGGGGAGAAACTTCTAGTACAAATCAGCAAAGTAATTGTACCTTCAATTACTATCTCCAAGCCACCAGTTGCAGATGGTATAGATCTAATTGAAGCAGCAGCAGCAGCAAATTTGAAAGTTGCTGAAAAAGGAAAGTTGAGTTTAATCAACTGGGAAAAGATTGATGAGGAAATTCAGAAAAAGTTTGAACTAGTCAAGGAGCCAGTTAAGTCAGCCATCCATCACTCTCATGTCAAGCCAATCAGTGTGAATGAGATGAGCATGAACTATCTGGAGAAAGGATAATCTTCCTGCATCAAATCACAAAAGGCTGAAATAATTCTCAAACCAAGGGTAAATTATCCAAAGTCATCTTTGAAGAATCCCTTGGATACTGTGTATGAGACACCCAAGCCTGATGAAAAGAAGCTTCTGTCGAGATCCATTGTCTTCTATAAAGATCCATCTGATTCAGCCTCAAAAAGGAGAATTGCTAAGATATTCAGAAATGGAAAGGAAATTTGTGTGGTAGCTGGACATCCACAGTTTGCTCAAGCAAAGAAAGAAGAAAAAGCCAGATTAAAGCAGGAAAAGAGGCAAGCTGCTCTAGATGCAAAGAAGTCTAAACAAAAGAAAGAACAGATTGCTATCTTGGCCAAGCTACAGGCTGTAAACTCTTCTCAACAAATTCCCTCTCAACCATCTGAAGCTGCTGAATCAAAGAAGAAGATTGAAGAACAGAAGAAATCCCCAAGAAAGAAAGAACTGGCTAGAAGAACAAAAAGGAAACTGGATGTTGTTGACAAGGAATTGGAAGATCAATTTCCTAAGAAATCCACTCAAGCTAAAACTCAAGCATCAAAGCCCTCTGTGGTATTTGAAGACATAAGGGTGGTGGACCCCTACAGGAACATACATGGAGAGCCTATTGTGCCAAAGGATGAGCCAATAGAGTGGGATAAATTACCAATTCCTGACTTCAACTTGCCAATTCTTACTAAGCCAAGAAGGACAAAATCAAGGGCAGTCAAGAAAGTGAAGCTGTCACCTCTCAAATCCAAGTCAGTAGTCAAAGCTCAACCCAAGGTCAACAGGGGAGACTACTTGTACTTGTGTGACATCAAAGAATTCTCAGATCTAAACCTTTATCTGGATGAAATGGATGAAGTAAGGGCAATTGATGCATACAGAAACCTGCCTGAAAGGTTGGTGTTCAAGTACAAAGGAGGAAGGGAGATGCAGTGGCCTCTTCACAGGATACTTCAAGAAAGCCAAGATGTGTTGATCAAAGTCTATTCATCCTTCAAAAAAAACTTTGGGTTCAATGTAACTGCAAGAAGACTAGTATTGAAGAAGATTGAAGAGCTGAGGAGTGTTAGAGCTAAAGATGCACTCCCAAAGACTCTAATCATCCCATACACAGGGAGAAGAATGCATCTAAGGCCCTACTGGCTGATGGAATTCATGGATGACAAGGGTGTGAAAAGATTCTTCAGACTAGAAGACCAATTGAGTATCTCTAGCAATGAGACTCTCTTGGAGATGCAATAAATGCTAGATCTCTCAGAATCTGATGAACTAGAATTCCACAGGCAGCTCCATGATCAAATTGAAGAAAACAACAGAAAGCTTGGAAGAAGATCCAGACCTTCAAGAAACTAGAAAAACCTGCTCAGGCTAGAGGAGCATCTTGAACTGACTGTGAGCCAAACCTTGTACATTTTGTTTAATTGAAGCACTTTCAGTTTTATCTACTTATCTTTAAAGATATATGTTTAGGATGTTTTGTTATCATCAAGTGTCTCTTAATTTATGGCTACAATTCCAGTAGACATAAATTGGGGGAGACTTTTGTGAATATGTTGTGTACTTGATGATCACTTAAACAAAACATCTAAGTAGATTTTACTTAGTGAAATAATGTAGCACTCGATGGATAAAACTTTTAGTCCCGACGGATAACTCATTATAGTCCCGACGGATGATTAACTTATTATCCATCGAGTGAGTAGCTTATGTAATAATAAGTTTATAGCACAGTGATGTATGCACCTTTGTATAGAATCTGTAGTAGCATATAAGTCATGTTGACTTTAACTAGATATGCAGAATAGGTTGATTAACTGTACATAAGTAATGTCTTATAATTCTGTATAAGTAAAATGAAGTCAAGTGCCAAAATAGCTACCGACGGATGATTAACAAAGCCTTCGACGGATGATCAAATGACTATCAACGGATGTTTAACATAGCAGTCGACGGATGATCAATCAAGTCATCGACGGATGATCTGAAAGTCGACGGATGATCATATCAAGAATTCAAACATCAGTTTCAACAGTGAAAGCTGACACACAGCCGTCGAGTTGGATACAAACACATAGTGGAAGCCCATTAACTGGGTAATAGAGGACAAAAAGCAGCAAAGATTAAGACTGTTAGATTTTATATTTGTTCAGTCTTTTTGACTTTATAATCTTGGTATTATATAAACCAAGAGAGTAGCAAATAGAAAAATAATTGAGATAGGTGAGAAACACAAAAACAGAGAAATCTTTGTAAGCATAATCTTTAGCATTTCCTGTTTTCTCAGCAGTTCAATTTGTAAGCAGCTGTGGGCATTTCTGCACATAGGGTCCTCTCGATATAGTATATATATCTCTGGTGGAATTGTTTAAATCCACCAGAAAGTTTTTAAAGACTCTTGTTTTTAATTAATTGTATTTTGATTCATTCAAGTTTATATTCCGCATTGTGCTAATCAAAACAAATATATCTATAATCGAGTTGAACATTTTTATTTCAAGAAAAAGGTTCGAGAATTCCATTCAACCCCCCTTTTGTAATTCTTGCTATATTGTTAAGGGAATAACATCTTGTTGTTATGTTCTGAAAACTAAACACAAATCATATTAGACATGACATCTCAAATATATCTAACAATCTCCCCCAACTTGTAAATTATGCAAAATATACAAGTTAATAGATTTGATGATGTCAAAAACATTTAAAGTACAAATGCAATAAGAGTTTAACTAGATAAATAACTACAACTTACAGTCATTTTAGCTTTTACCAATCTCACCAAGTCAATCTGAATCCAAAGTGATTCTTGACAAAGTTTGATATCGGCTTTTCTTCTTTATTCCTCAGGACTTGAGATAGTGTAGTCTTAACTTGCTTCATCTCTTCACCCTAACTTCCAATCTGGTAGATTGCAGTCCTTAGAGCAGAGATATGGTTTCTTTCTAAACCATCATCCAGTCTTATTACCCTTGGATGAGAAGAATCTTCATTATCGCATAGACATTTCTCTTTCAGTATCACTTCAAGTTTAGCAGAATCCTTGAATTTCACTTCCATCATCTTCAACAATATTAGGAATGAATTATGTAACCCTTGAACCAGAAATTCTAGATTTATCTCTTATGGTCTTCATTATGAAAGTTGACCATCTCCTGGTAATATCAGACTTTATCTCTAGAAGATAATGAAAGAATTGAAGTTCTTTCAGAGATTTGTTTAGCACATCTGATTCTGACATCTGATACGTCCTTCCATCTTCAAGAAATAGAATCAGATTTTCCTTGACATTGTGCTTGTCATGAGCATCCAGTACCAATTGAACAGAGATAACCTTATCAAGGTGTTTCCGTGTAACATCTTCAAGAGGTTTGTCAGTTAGCAAAAATGGATCTCTAGTAGCAACTTCAACTCCTATCTTGATTTTAGCTTCATCTAACATAGTCCAGCTCTGTCTCTTGGTTCTCTAGCATTTAACCCAATAGTCATGAAATCAGACAACAATTGGCTTTTCTTTGGATCTGATGGTTTGACATTTTTCCATAAAAGTTTCTTTTTATCAGCTACTTTCATTTTGTCTAAATCAACTTGAGCTATGTCAGAGGTTGATGTCTTGATGACTCTATCAGAACGTGTTGTTTTCGTTGTAGCTTACAGTTCTTCACTCTGAATAACTTGAGCACTGTCAGAGGTTGTCTTTGATTCTTCAGAAATCTTCCTTCTTTTCAGAGTTTGAACATCTTCGTCTTCAACAAGAGTATCATCATGAACTTGAACCAGTTTACACACAGGTTTTATCAGGATTTGAGGATTTTTCATCTCCTGTGGCTTTATTGGTTCATCAACTTTTCCCTTTCCTTTATCTTTGGGATCAATCTCAATCTGTGATCTTGTTTTGGGTTTTAATGCCTCAGTATTTTATTTCTCCTTGATCACAATGCCTTTTCCTTAGGCCTTGGAGGTTTTTTTGCAACAGAAGCTTTTGGATTTAGATTTGTCTTTTCAGCTTTAAATCTAGATTCCTCCTTGAGATTTTCTTAATCCATTCCAGGATTATGCTTCAGAAATAATCTTGTAGCAATTTCTTCATCAAGTGTCTGAATCTTGGGATCCTTGTAGTAGACAGTAGTCTGCTTTCCCTTGAGCTTCAGAGTTTGCAGAAACTTCTGAGAGTCTTGACTTCCACCTTGAATCAGAACATTAGGCTTTATCATCAGACTTTGCTCATCAGAACTTGATATCAGATTTTGATTATCAGCACTTGCTATCAGATTTTGAGTATGAGCAGCTTTAAAACTTGTCTTCTTTTGAGTAAAAGATTTGCTTGCATCAGAGATTAGTTTCCTAGAAGAGACCTTGCTGCTCTGCCCTTGACCTCTACTCTTATCAGAGTTTCCCTGGTCATCACCTGTGTCATCCTTGTTCTTCAGTATCTGAGTGATTGAGCATTTGGACTTACTTACCTTCTCCCCCTTTTGGCATCATCAGGTAGTAGGAGAGAGAGAAGAAGTTCAACTGAAGATTGGATTTCATCCAATTGAGCTTTTTGAGAGGCTTGATTCTGTAGGACCTCAGAAATTTGGGCATGTTGCTTCTCTTGAGCTTTTTCAATTGTTTTAACTTTCTCAGAAATAGGTCTGATAAACCTCTTTTTATCAAGCTTCATCTCCATATTCAGCTTTTCAGCCTTCTCAAGAAGTTTGTCAATCTTTTCATGAGTTGTAGAGTGTTGACCTTGAAGAGTCTTGACACTTAGAGCTATGACTTTGAGTTGAGTCTTAAAATCAGAACTTGTCATCAGCTCATCAGCCTTAGAAATATGCTCTGTCAAAACTTTAGAGCTTGGAATGAAATCAGTTTCATTCCACTTCTTGGTCCACTCCACACCCCTATGAGTTTCTTCCCAAGGAATAGGAGCAGCTTGCTCAACAAACTTCTCAATAAGTGCCTCCTTTCCTAGAATGGGAGCTGGAGTATCAACAGAAATACTGTCTTCAGAACGTGAAGAAGACTCATTATCTTTTGACAGTACAAGAGTATGTGAGGCAACAGGAGATTCTGGAACAACTTCATCTAAATTCTGATCATCAGAATTTATCTCCAGAATAGGAGTTGTTGGTATCTCAGCCTGTAGAATAGGAGAATTGACTGTAGATGGCTGAGCTGTGGTTGGAGCTTCCAGAAATAAAATAGTAGAAATAATCAGCCTTTGAAGGTCAATTTCAGGACTTAATCCTGAATCTTCAACTGTTGTTTCTCTGACTGGAGACACAGTATAAGTGATCACTGTATCATTAGCAGTGTCTTTGACTTGAGCTGGAGGTGGCAAAGATTCAATCACAATTGGCTTTGAGATAAGAGATTCCTGATCCCCTTCCTCAGCTTTAGTAGTATCCTCAGATGGAGGCTTAGCCATGTGCCTTCCTGCCCTCATTTTATTTAATCTCCTTGATAGTGAAGGAGTTGCTTGATCTGCATCAGAACTTACAGTTTTCCTCTTCAAATTACCTGAACCCGCAGCTTCATCTAAATTCTGATGGATTGACCCTTCAGCTTCTTCAGTCACAAGTTCTGATGCATGAACCTGTGCTTCTTCATCATCCGACTCATCCCTTAGAATCATCTTCCTTCTCTTTGGTGGAGGTTGAGGAACAGACTTTGCCCTCTTAGGCCTGGAAGATGAAGGTCTTATGGTAGGTGCTGATGGTTATTGTTGTGAGGATTGTGATGGTTGGAAGTATGTTCTGATGGTAGGTTGAGTTGGTTGAGGTTGAGAGGTGGTTGGTTTTGTAGTGGTTGGAGGTGCTGATGGAGGTTGGGTTGGTTGTACATCATGATATTTAACAGTGTATATGGCTAGGTCAGAGTTTACTAAAAACTATTTGACTGATTGTGGAATTTGGAGGGGTCTTAGAACATTTTTCTTATTATCAGTAGATAATAAGACAGTAAATGCTCTCTTAACAAGTTTAAATGGTGAAATCAACTCACTTGCTAGTTCGGGTGCATCAGAGTTACAAAAGCTGTAAATAAGTTGACAGAATCTAGCAAAATATACAGTATTTCTATCTTCTGTCATCCTATCCCCTATGAATCCTAGTACAGCAGTAGCATAATTAAAATGAGATTGATTAATCAGAGCATACCCAATTTGCTGACTTAGGATAGGAATTGCATCAAAGTTTGAACATTTGTTTGCAAAAGTTTTAGTGATGCAGTCAAAGAAGAAACTCCATTCCCTCCTGATGTAGGGTCTCTTCAACTGCCCAAGCTTTGACAAACTTTTCTCATAGCCCGGATTGGACATTAGCTGTTGAAGAGCTGGCTCCTCAACTGTTGAATAAGTGCAATTTTCTGGCAATTGCAGTGCTTGGCGAACTGTAGCCACAGTCACCACATGTTCATCCTCCCCTGTTGTGAAGATAATACTAGGGGGCCCATGTGCACCACCATCATCATACACACCACTCCTCCATAATTCCAGCACTTGAGTCCCTGAAATTGCTTCTGGTTGGGTTAGTGCATAGCCTATTTCACTTCGAGACAAAAAGTCTTGGATGAAGTGAAGTTCTGATGGGGCTTCATTCTTGCTGAGTATAGCCAAGTAGTTTTTAGGAACAAACTTGGATCCATTGAAAACGATGTCTTTTGGTGCCATTTCTATGAAAAATAAGTGAGAAAAATCGAGTGTACACAAGGTGTTTGATTAAAGTCCTGTAAGAAAATAGCTTCAGATAATATTAGTGAGAGAGGGAATAAGAGAGATTAGAGAAAGAAAAGTAGGTAAAAGATTATAAAATCTTTTAACTCCCATATATATACTCTCTTTTTGACAACTGTTATGATTGAAGCAGAACAGAATTTAGACACCTGGCAACATATCATTAGTCAAAACATTATTAGTGGGCACGGGTAATAAGCAGTAATAAATGTGCACATACAGTGTTTCAAGGAAAACACGCTTCCCACTTACTAAATGATTATGACTGTTTTTATCTCACCTTATTATATTCTGATTAAATATGACCGTTACAGTATTTACCACAAATAAGTCAAGTAAATAAATAATGCCACATAAGCATCAGAGTTTGCATCAGGATTTAATATCAGAACTTGACTATTATCATATTTTAATGGTCATCAGAACATGGCTTCTGTACTCAAAAAGTGAATGTTTGTATTTGTGATTCTTCATACAAATACTGACTTGTTTCTTTAGAGTTTAATCATCAGAACTTCCATTAGAACTTGTCCTCAGAATTTATGCATATGACACTTAACTGTTTGTCAAAAATAACTTAATCACCACAGTATTTTTCATCATTCATATGGAGTGAAAGTGTGTGCATTAGCAAAATATCAGATAAAGATTAAAGTCTGATAAACTTTAGTAAATCTTAGAAATAAGGCATAACTAATAAAAGTGCTTAAAATTTGTCTTCAATAATGAAGTCTACTATAGAATAAATTTATATAGGAGTCCACCTCAACTATTTGTGCTCATTTTATGCATCTTTTGAAATTCCTTTTTATAGTGGTTTCTCAGTGTAATTGAGTCACAACTGCTATCAGAGTTTATGCTATTATCAGAGTATTTCTCCAGTAATCAGAGAATGTGAAAAGTCACCAAGAAAAATTTATTTTCTTTTCTAATGCATATTACTTAATACCAGCAATGCACTTGGGTCTTCCCTTCCACATATTTACTCTAGATCTCAAAGGAGTGTCTGACTTCAATTTTCTTTTCTTTTCTTTTCTTTTCTTCAGATAAGTGAGGCTTATCAAGCATGTGGTTCATCCTTAAGATTTACTGACATCAGAATTTGACAGGTAAGAAGCAAGAATCTAGTTTGTGACTTAGTAATAAAATACATAAAGTAAATTTGACTAAGCTCAACATCAGAATTTGCTTGTGTAATATGAATTTTTGTTCGGATGATTGTTTGTATGATTTGATGATTGCATGTTTAGAGCTTGTTTTCCTGATGATTTTCATATGTCATACGTCTGATTTGGAGTTCAATAACATATTCAAATTTGAGTTTGATTTTCGAATTTTAAAATTAGGGTTTATAACCCGTATGAATGTTCTTAATTGAAATTTGGGGGTTTCTTATTCTGTGATAGATTGATGTTGTGTTATAATGGGTTGTGTTCTCTGTGAAATTTGCAATCTAGTCGTATAAGTTTCATGAACCAACGAGGTCTGTAGAGAAGGGAGTTGTGTTTTGAAGTTTTCCAATGTTCGCCGGAAACTGGAAAATTTCACGGCCAAATTCCGGCCAACCCAGGGATTGTTAGGATGAATTGATTGCATGGTTGTGTTCCTGGTATTGTGTAGATGTGATCTGGAGGTGATGGTGGCCTGAGCATCCCTGGAACGTGTTCTCCGGCCATCCCCGATTGTTTTCCGGCGACCCCCTGGAAAATTACAGTTTAGTACCTATAGTTTTGAAAATGATGCAGTTTGGTCCCTGTAGTTTCCAGACTTTGCAAAAATTGGATTTCTATTTTAAAAATATTTAAAATTCATATTTCCTATTTATTTTTATTATAAAAATTCGTTTTTAATTTCTGAAAATTCTAAAAATTATTATTTTAATTCTGAAAATTATTTTTAATTCACAAATAAATCTAAATTAATTAGTTAATTAATTTCAGTTAATTTCTAATTAATTAATTGGTCAATTAATTTGAAAATTAATTGATTAATTGATTTAATTAATTATTAATTGATTTTAATTAATTATTTAATTAGATTTAATTATTTAAAAATGATTTAAAAATTCTGAAAAATAGTTTCGAGCTTTAAAATATTATTCTAAATTATTTCCAAGGCTCGATAATTATTCTAAAATTATTTCGGAGCCAGAATTGGCCAACCAAACCCTGTTTAATAACCCGAAATTGATCCAACGACCTGTTTTAATTCCGAAAAATGTTTTAAAAATCATTTTAAATACCAGAAAGCCTATTTATGACCCGAGACTTCTTTATAAATGATATATCATTGATTACGTGATGTATTATATGCTATATGTGACTTGTTAATTGACTATCGGTCTATATATTCTATGTTTACTTGATTATTGCATAACTTTCAATCCGTTAATCGGATTTGGGTAAAACGAATGGTAGATAGAAGTATGTGTTGAATAGAATTCCATGAGTAAATTATTGATAGATGCTTATGATATGTGAGCAGAAGAGGCAAGATGTAGGAAAGGGAAACAGATAGTTGAGGAGTAAGACGCTTGTGATTGGAAGCGAGTGCAGTGTAGTAAGCTAATATCAGGCAAGTATTCCGAACTTTCTCAAAATATTGTAATACGTGATAGTCTTGTTGATATTGTAAGTGCTTTGAAGCACTGAAACCTAAACTCTGATTTCATATTGTTCTTGAGCCATGAACCTTATTCTTTCTAGACCATTGATTGTTGTATACCCAAACATGAACCTCAAGTATACGATACTACTCCACAAATACATGCAAAGAAAATTCCAAACACTGAACTGAATTACTTGTACATTCAATCATTGTATCCTATACTTTGAAAGCCCAAATCTTTGAAACCCTGAAATGTTGATTCCTTTGTTATCCAATTCTTTCATTACCCAACATCCAAGCTTTTAAATTGCCCTATTGATCCTTACAAGGATTGAAACCCTTTCATTGTTAAACATTTATTGTTGTTAATGATTTCGGTTATTGTTTATTATTGCATATTCTGTTATTATGTTAGAATTGGATTGTTTTTATAAAATTGTGGACCAGATTCGTGGTCAGACCATATAATGGTCAAGTTAGGCCAATGTGTGCCTTGGATCCAGTAGTTAGAGCAATGCTGTGTGCCTTGCTCGGGGTTAGTGCGTGACTGATCAGCAGCCTAACCTTGGTTTTTAAATTAAAAGTATAATATCCAATTCTAAATCATAATCCATTGTTCACCTGATATCATAATCATATTCACCTGATGATCATTATTCTCAGTTTTGTCATTGTGACTTGCTGAGCTAGTTAGCTCATTTGTGCGATGTTGTTTATATTCTTTCCAGTTAAAAAGGAACCAGTTGGTAGCGAGGATCCCCAGTCCAGCGCGAGAGCTAGGGGTTCAGGTTGAGAAAGCTGAGCTAGTAGCTTCTTTTGGGATAATTTAAGTTTGTAAAAGTTTGTAATAATGTTTAATACTCAGTTTGAGTTTGAAATAGTTGGGATTTGAACGGTTTGTAATATATTAGTGTGTGTGGCTTGTGTGCATACTTTAACCTGTTACGGTCCATGGTGGTTGGTAAGTAGGGTCACTGCATATATTATTATTATCTTTATTATTGTTATAAGCAGGTTATAATTAAGGTGTGTGTGTGGACCCCAAACTTCTGACCCGGGTTTGGAGGGCGCCACAGGTTTGGTATCAGAGCTACAGGTTATAAGTCACTGACACAAGCCTAGGTTGACGGGAATGGGTAGAGGGATATGATTAGAAGTAAGGTATAGGATGATAGAACGTCGAGAGGTTGAGTGTTATGGTATAACCGGTATTAGTATAGTTTGCGTCGTGGTACGAGATTTTTATATTACGATATGATTTCAGATAGCAGAGATGGCCGACTCTTTTATTCCCGTATCAGCTGATCACTCAGAGCCTTCAGTTGGAGCACCAACATCGGATCCACGTCCTGTTATTCCACCAGCATTGGCTATTCTACCTCCACCGGTGTTGCAGCCCGTACCATTGCAGGCCATTCCACCTCCGGGCATGAGGCCACTGTCAATGGACCCCCACCTGCTGATTCAGGCTTTACTAGTCATTCAGTCACAGGAGTACCTTTCCAGTTCTCTTCCTATCCTGTCCCATATCATCAGTTTGAGGCTTGCCTTATGGAGCAGCGATTCCTACAGGGTCAGATCCAGGAGTTATTGCATATCATGCATACCAGAGAGATGGGGAGTGGTGAGAGGCAACTTAGGGAGAGGCTCCAGGCGTTTTGTAGAGCAGCTGCTGTGAGGATTGCTGAGGCTACACATGAGGACATCACCCCTGATTTCCTAGTGGAGTGGGCTAAGTGGGTTCTAGAGGAGCTTGAGGAGATAGGAGGTCCAGATTTGCCATGAGTTAGAGATTCTGAGATGGAGATGCTGAGCAGTGTTGTTATGATTATGTAGTATGTACAGTAGTGTGTAGTGTGTATCAGTAGACTTTTGAGTTATATTTATAGACTAGCGATGCTGACTAGTGAGTAGGTGGTTTTACCCTTTTTGCTTTTACTTTCGAAGCGTCTTTACGCTTGTACTACCTAAAACTTTTGATCTATATATCAGTACCTTTTTCCTTTCCAACACTGTCATTTACTTTATTGCACCTGTTTTACTTTACCTTATTTATTGCACTAGTATACCCTGTGATACCATGTACCCTGTTTTCCATAACTGTTTATATTCTGTAAAGAAGCATGCAATTTACTTAGTTACAACTGTTTTTAAAAAGAGATATTCCTATTTTACAAAACTTTTCTTTTATACAAAGATTTGATTCAAAAGCTAAATAAATTGATTGATTCTTTACAGAAAATGCCTCCCAGAAGAAATACCCGCACCAACACCCGGAATGAAGAAACCAACAACAACAACAATAACAACCAAGATGATACAAACCAGAATGTGAACCCAGGACCCATGGACCCAGCAATAGCCCAGATTCTTCAAATCTTGGCCCAACAAACAGTTCACCTGGAACAACAACAGCAGAGACAGACCAATCCCCAGGTAACTTTCAAAACTTTTTAGGCAGTAAACCCACCAGAATTCATGGGTTTCTTAGAGCCAATTGAAGCAAATGTGTGGTTAAAGGAAATAGAGAAGGCATTTGCCTTGGTAAAAGTGAAAGAGGAGCAGAAGATTGAATTTGCAAGTTACTATCTGAAGAATGAGGCCACCTATTGGTGGGAGATGGTGAAGACATTGGAAAGCACAGATGTTATTACTTGGGAAAGGTTTAAGGAATTGTTTTTAGAAAAGTATTTTCCTCAGTTTGTTCAGGATCAAATGGAGCTAAAGTTTTTAGAATTAAAGCAAGGGAACATGTCAGTAACAGATTATGAGGGGAAGTTTGAGGAATTGTCAAGGTATGTGCCGTCGTATGTTGATACTGATAGAAAGAAAGCTAAGAGATTCCAGCAAGGCTTGAAGCCATGGATCAAAGGGAAGGTAGCTATTTTTGAATTAGATACCTATGTCGGGGTTGTATAGAAGGCTATGATCGCAGAGACAGAGAGTGAGATGTTCCCGAAAGATAAGGAAAGCAAGAAAAGGAAAGTTGAGGGAAGTGAGGGTCAGTCACAAACAGGGAAGTTTCCAAATTTTAAGAAGGGCAAGTTTCAGCCAGGGAAAATTTTTAATTTCAGGAGACAAAATGCAGGAGACGGAGGCCAGGGCAATCGTCCAGCTAATGTGAATCAGCCGAATCAGTTGAGAGTAACTTTTCCAGATTGTCAAGTATGTGGAAAGAAGCATGGAGGAGTTTGTAACAAGTTGAATGTGGTATGTTTTAAATGCAACCAGAAAGGGCACTACTTGAGGGAGTGCCGAAATCAGCCAGCAAGAGAGCCAGCAAATAAGGATCAACCTATCGGAAATCCAGCAGTGAAGGTTCCAGCTATTGGATTTACATGCTTCAAATGTGGAAAGCCAGGACATATGGCCAGGGATTGCAAGATACCAGCCCCAGTCAGTAATGCATTAAGGATTATGGGATCTACCCCAACAGTGAATGAGACTCCGAGGGCTAGAGTTTTTGACATGTCGGTGAAGGATGCGATCCAGGATACGGATGTCGT
Source organism: Apium graveolens (assembly GCF_009905375.1). Classification (NCBI taxonomy): domain Eukaryota; kingdom Viridiplantae; phylum Streptophyta; class Magnoliopsida; order Apiales; family Apiaceae; genus Apium; species Apium graveolens. The sequence goes on along the minus strand of NC_133653.1, from coordinate 264,904,225 downwards.
GGCAGGTACGCTTAATGTGAATTCTTTATATGCCAAAGTGTTAATAGATTCGGGAGCAACTCGATCGTTTGTTTCACAAGATTTTGTTAGTAAGTTAAATTGTCCAGTTGGGTATTTAAATGAAATAATGACTGTGGAATTAGAAAATCAAGAACGTGTAACTGTTAACCAAGTTTGTGGGAATTGTGAGATTGAGATTTCTGGTAGTAAGTTTTGTGTAGATTTGATACCGTTTAAGTTAGGAGAATTTGACGTTATATTAGGGATGGATTGGTTATCTAAGCATGATGCTCAGATAGATTGTCGAAATAAGAAAGTAATGGTGAAAATGCCAGACGAAAGAATAGTAACGTTCAAGGGACAGAAGCAGGTAAAGAAGTTCTTAACGATGATTCAAGCCAAGAAGTTACTACGACAAGGATGTGAGCATTTCGTAGCATATGTGATCGACAGAAGTCAGGAGCCAGCAAAACTTGAAGATATTCCAGTTGTGAAGGAATTTCCAGACGTGTTTCCCGACGAATTACCAGGACTTCCTCCAGATAGAGAAATTGAATTTGCAATAGACTTAGCACCTGGAACCGAACCAGTATCCAAGGCCCCGTATAGACTGGCGCCCGTTGAGATGAAAGAGTTAGCAAAGCAATTACAAGAGCTGTTAGAGAAAGGAGTAATCAGACCCAGCGTATCCTCGTGGGGTGCACCGGTATTATTTGTCAAGAAGAAGGATGGAAGTATGAGACTGTGCATCGACTATAGGGAGCTCAACAAGTTGACAATCAAGAATAAGTATCCGTTACCCAGAATTGATGATTTGTTTGACCAATTGAAGGGAGCCAAGTATTTCTCCAAAATCGATTTAAGATCGGGATATCATCAACTGAAGATCAAACCAGAAGATATACCAAAGACAGCTTTCAGAACAAGGTATGGGCATTATGAATTTCTAGTAATGTCTTTTGGATTGACCAACGCCCCAGCAGCGTTTATGGACCTGATGAACATAATTTTCAAGGAATATTTGGACAGGTTCGTTATAGTATTTATAGACGATATTTTGATCTATTCAAAGACGGAGGAGGATCATGCGGAACATTTAAGGACAGCTTTGGAGATTTTAAGGAAAAAAAAAGTTATATGCTAAATTGTCGAAGTGTGAGTTTTGGCTACAGGAAGTTCAGTTCTTAGGACATATAGTCAGTAATGAAGGGATCAAAGTGGACCCGGCAAAGATCGAGGCAATTACGAATTGGGAAAGACCGAGAACACCCACTGAGGTAAGAAGTTTCTTGGGATTGGCAGGATATTATCGACGATTCGTTCAGAATTTCTCAAGAATTGGGAAAGACCGAGAACACCATTGACAAAGCTTACATGAAAGAATGAAAAGTTTATATGGAATGACAAGTGCGAAGAAAGTTTTCAGGAATTGAAGCGGAGATTAATCACGGCACCTGTTTTGTCACTTCCAGACGATCAAGGGATTTCGTAATTTATAGCGATGCTTCTTACAAAGGATTAGGATGTGTTCTTATGCAGCACGACAAGGTGATTGCATATGCGTCAAGGCAATTGAAACCACACGAACAAAAGTACCCTACTCATGATTTGGAGTTAGCAGCTATAGTTTTCGCTTTGAAGATTTGGAGACATTATTTGTATGGAGAAAAGTGTGAGATTTTCACGGATCACAAAAGTTTGAAATATATATTTACCCAGAAGGAACTTAATATGAGACAAAGGAGATGGTTAGAATTGATCAAGGATTATGATTGCTCGATTAATTATCATCCCGGTAAGGCGAACGTTGTAGCAGATGCGTTAAGTCGGAAGGAAAGGTTAAATGTGTTATCCGTACCTGAAGAGATATATAAAGAATTTCAAAAATTGGAATTGGAGATTAGATTATGCAAGCCTGAGGAAGCAAAAGTGTACAGTATGATTTTCCAACCGGAGTTATTGGAGAAAATAAAGAAATGCCAGAAAGAGGTAATGGATCAAGATATAAACAGTTTGGTAGGTGAGGAATTATGCACGCAACAAGATGATCAAGGTATTCTTAGGTTTTCTTTAAGAATTTGGATTCCACCAGTAACGGAGCTGAAAAATGAAATTTACAAGAGGCACATAGTTCAAGATATTCCATCCATCCAGGGAGTACCAAAATGTACAGAGATTTAAAGAAGAATTATTGGTGGCCAGATATGAAGAGGGAAATTGCGGAATGGGTTAGCAAATGCTATACCTGTCAGAGAGTTAAAGCAGAGCATCAGAGACCAAGCGGATTGCTACAGCCATTGGAGATTCCAGAGTGGAAGTGGGAACATATTACCATGGATTTCATAGTTGGATTACCAAGGACAAGGGCTAATCATGATGCCATTTGGGTTATAGTAGATAGACTTACCAAGTCAGCTCATTTTTTTGCCTATAAATGAAAGATTTTCGCTCGACAAGTTAGTTCATATGTACTTGAAAGAGATCGTAGTTCGTCATGGAGTTCCAGTGTCTATCGTATCTGATAGAGATCCAAGGTTTAATTCAAGATTCTGGAAGAGTTTTCAAGAATGTTTGGGAACAAGATTGAATATGAATACGGCCTATCACCCCCAAACGGATGGCCAAAGTGAAAGAACGATCCAGACAATCGAGGACATGCTACGTGTTTGTGCTATTAATTTCAAAGGAAGTTGGGACGAGCATTTACCCCTCGTAGAGTTTGCTTATAACAACAGTTATCACGCCAGCATTGGGATGCCACCTTATGAAGCCCTTTATGGATGCAAATGTAGATCTCCAGTATATTGGGACGAAGTAGGAGAACGCAAAATACTCGGACCCGAATTGGTACAGCAACAAAGGAAGTTGTTGAAATTATCCATAAAAGATTAATAGCCGCACAAGATCGTCAAAGGAAATATGCAGACCAGTCAAGAAAAGACATGGAATTTGAAGAAGGAAGCTTGGTATTATTGAAAGTATCACCGTGGAAAGGACTAACGAGGTTTGGGAAGAAAGGAAAGCTAAACCCAAGATATGTCGGACCTTTTGAAATCCTAAAGCGTATTGGCAAAGTAGCTTACGAATTGGCGTTACCTCCGCATATGGAGCACATTCACAATATTTTTCACATATCAATGCTTAAGAAATATAATCCAGACTCCAGGCATGTAATAGAATATGAGCCAATAGAGCTTCAAGCAGATTTGTCACATATAGAGAGCCCGATAGAAGTTCTAGAAGAGAGAGAGAAAGTATTGAGAAATAAAGTGGTAAAGTTAGTAAGAGTATTATGGAGAAACCCAAAGGTTGAAGAGTCAACCTGGGAGTTAGAAAGTGATATGAGAGAAAAGTACCCTCATTTGTTTTCTTAGGAGATTCTGAGGACAGAATCCTTTTAAGGGGGGAAGGATGTAATATCCGGGATATATCGTGTAATTATTTTTGCTATTAAATAATTATTATGTGTGTTCAGTATCTATTCTGTGAGTTAATTGTTAAAGTGTTATCTGTACTTTGTTATTCAAAAATAATATTAATTGAGTATTTTAATTTTTATATGTCCAAAATAAAATATAGACAATTGTCATATCTTCCTAATTATTTTTATGTTGGTTTATGGATTTATAAGAATCATCTGAAATTTCTAAAATCTTTTTCCGGGTAATTAAAATCTATTTTATAAAAACGGGAACCAACCGACGTCAACCGTTGTTACGTTTATGGAACCCGAAACTCTTTCGAGAACTCCTTCCTAACCTAATTGTAATATTCCGAGCATTTTCCATATTTCGACTTTTTCGATCCGGCGTACGGTTTGTCCTGCGCGAGTCCCGGCGCAACATTTTCGATATAATATTCGTTTCGGTAAATCAATAAAACCCGTATTTTCGATAAACGGGAGCTTTTTATTAAACTATCACAATTATCACTTTGTAATACGTGTAACCAGGAGCTGAGACCAAGACCGCAGTACAAATTATACTGATTTGGATAATTATCCCGAAAACCGATACCGTTTGGATCAGTTTTTACAAATAAACGTACCGTTTTATATCCGGAATGATCCAACGGGATACTAATTTTCCGTAATTATAAATAGCCTTTTTCCGTATTTTATTTCGTATCAAAATCAATTGCAGACAGATAATTATATAATTTTCAGAGAAAAACCCTAATTTCTTAAAACTGTTCTAAGAATCAAACAAGCATTTGGAGGTGTTATTGAATTCGGTTTGGAAAGCTCGAGTAACCAATCTGAAGGTCTTGAAGAGCTCTACCAGATTCTGTAATCCATACACCTGCAGAAATCAAGGTTATTTTTCTAAAAATTTATTTATTTTCGAATTTATTTTATTAAAAATATGAATTTTTGTTCGGATGATTGTTTGTATGATTTGATGATTGCATGTTGTAGAGCTTGTTTTCCTGATTATTTTCATATGTCATACGTCTGATTTGGAGTTCAATAACATGTTCAAATTTGAGTTTGATTTTCGAATTTTAAAATTAGGGTTTATAACCCATATGAATGTTCTTAATTGAAATTTGGGGGTTTCTTATTCTGTGATAGATTGATGTTGTGTTATAGTGGGTTGTGTTCTCTGTGAAATTTGCAATCTAGTCGTATAAGTTTCATGAACCAACGAGGTCTGTAGAGAAGGGAGTTGTGTTTTGAAGTTTTCCGATGTTCGCCGGAAACTGGAAAATTTCACGGCCAAATTCCGGCCAAACCAGGGATTGTTAGGATGAATTGATTGCATGGTTGTGTTCCTGGTGTTGTGTAGATATGATCTGGAGGTGATGGTGGCCTGAGCATCCCTGGAATGTGTTCTCCGGCCATCCCCGACTGTTTTCCGGCGACCCCCTGGAAAATTACAGTTTAGTACCTATAGTTTTGAAAACGATGCAGTTTGGTCCCTGTAGTTTCCAGACTTTGCAAAAATTGGATTTCTGTTTTAAAAATGTTTAAAAATCATATTTCGTATTTATTTTTATTATAAAAATTCGTTTTTAATTTTTGAAAATTCTAAAAATTATTATTTTAATTCTGAAAATTATTTTTAATTCACAAATAAATCTAAATTAATTAGTTCATTAATTTCAGTTAATTTCTAATTAATTAATTGGTCAATTAATTCGAAAATTAATTGATTAATTGATTTAATTAATTATTAATTGATTTTAATTAATTATTTAATTAGATTTAATTATTTAAAAATAATTTAAAAATTCTAAAAAATAGTTTCGTGCTTTAAAATATTATTCTAAATTATTTCCAAGGCTCGATAATTATTCTAAAATTATTTCGGAGCCAGAATTGGCCAACCGAACCCTGTTTATTAACCCGAAATTGATCCAACGACCCGTTTTAATTCCGAAAAATGTTTTAAAAATCATTTTAAATACCAGAAAGCCTATTTATGACCCGAGACTTCTTTATAAATGATATATCATTGATTACATGATGTATTATATGCTATATGTGACTTGTTAATTGACTATCGGTCTATATATTCTTTGTTTACTTGATTATTGCATAACTTTCAATCCGTTAGTCGGATTTGTGTAAAACGAAGGGTAGATAGAAGTATGTGTTGAATAGAATTCCATGAGTAAATTATTGATAGATGCTTATGATATGTGAGCAGAAGAGGCAAGACGTAGGAAAGGGAAACAGATAGTTGAGGAGTAAGACGCTTGTGATTGGAAGCGAGTGCAGTGTAGTAAGCTAATATCAGGCAAGTATTCCGAACTTTCTTGAAATATTGTAATACGTGATAGTCTTGTTGATATTGCAAGTGCTTTGAAGCACTGAAACCTAAACTCTGATTCCAGTTATTGTTCTTGAGCCATGAACCTTATTCTTTCTAGACCATTGATTGTTGTATACCCAAATACGAACCTCAAGTATACGATACTACTCCACAAATACATGCAAACAAAATCCCAAACACTGAACTGAATTACTTGTACATTCAATCACTGTATCCTATGCTTTGAAAGCCCAAATCTTTGAAACCCTGAAATGTTGATTCCTTTGTTATCCAATTCTTTCATTACCCAGCATCCAAGCTTTTAAATTGCCCTATTGATCCTTACAAGGATTGAAACCCTTTCATTGTTAAACATTTATTGTTGTTAATGATTTCGGTTATTGTTTATTATTGCATATTCTATTATTATGTTAGAATTGGATTGTTTTTATAAAATTGTGGACCAGATTCGTGGTCAAGCCATATAATGGTCAAGTTAGGCCAATGTGTGCCTTGGATCCAGTAGTTAGAGCAATGTTGTGTGCCTTGCTCGGGGTTAGTGCATGACTGATCAGCAGCCTAACCTTGGTTTTTAAATTAAAAGTATAATATCCAATTCTAAATCATAATTCATTGTTCACTTGATATCATAATCATATTCACCTGATGATCATTATTCTCAGTTTTGTCATTGTGACTTGCTGAGCTAGTTAGCTCATTTGTGCGATGTTGTTTATATTCTTTCCAGTTAAAAAGGAACCAGTTGGTAGCGAGGATCCCCAGTCCAGCGCGAGAGCTAGGGGTTCAGGTTGAGAAAGCTGAGCTAGTAGGATTCTTTTGGGATAATTTAAGTTTGTAAAAGTTTGTAATAATGTTTAATACTCAGTTTGAGTTTGAAATAGTTGGGATTTGAACGGTTTGTAATATATTAGTGTGTGTGGCTTGTGTGCATACTTTAACCTGTTGCGGTCCGTGGTGGTTGGTAAGTAGGGTCACTGCATATATTATTATTATCTTTATTATTATTATAAGCAGGTTATAATTAAGGTGCGTGTGTGGACCCCAAACTTCTGACCCGGGTTTGGAGGGCGCCACAGGTTTGGTATCAGAGCTACAGGTTATAAATCACTGACACAAGCCTAGGTTGACGGGAATGGGTAGAGGGATATGATTAGAAGTAAGGTATAGGATGATAGAACGTCGAGAGGTTGAGTGTTATGGTATAACCGGTATTAGTATAGTTTACGTCGTGGTACGAGATTCTTATATTACGATATGATTTCAGATAGCAGAGATGGCCGACTCTTTTATTCCCGTATCAGCTGATCACTCAGAGCCTTCAGTTGGAGCACCAGCATCGGATCCACGTCTTGTTATTCCATCAGCATTGCTTATTCTACCTCCATCGGTGTTGCAGCCCGTACCATTGCAGGCCATTCCACCTCCGGGCATGAGGCCACCTGTCAGAGGACCCCCACCTGCTGATTCAGGCTTTACTAGTCATTCAGTCACAGGAGTACCTTTCCAGTTCTCTTCCTATCCTGTCCCATATCATCAGTTTGAGGCTTGCCTTATGGAGCAGCGATTCCTACAGGGTCAGATCCAGGAGTTATTGCATATCATGCATACCAGAGAGATGGGGAGTGGTGAGAGGCGACTTAGGGAGAGGCTCCAGGCGTTTCGTAGAGCAGCTGCTGTGAGGATTGCTGAGGCTACACATGAGGACATCACCCCTGATTTCCTAGTGGAGTGGGCTAAGTGGGTTCTAGAGGAGCTTGAGGAGATAGGAGGTCCAAATTTTCCATGAGTTAGAGATTCTGAGATGGAGGTGCTGAGCAGTGTTGTTATGATTATGTAGTATGTACAGTAGTGTGTAGTGTGTATCAGTAGACTTTTGAGTTGTATTTATAGACTAGCGATGCTAACTAGTGAGTAGGTGGTTGTACCCTTTTTGCTTTTACTTTCGAAGCGTCTTTACGCTTGTACTACCTAAAACTTTTGATCTATATATCAGTACCTTTTTTCTTTCAAACACTGTCATTTACTTTATTGCACCTGTTTTACTTTACCTCATTTATTGCACCAGTATACCCTGTGATACCATGTACCCTGTTTTCCATAACTGTTTATATTCTGTAAAGAAGCATGCAATTTACTTAGTTACAACTGTTTTCAAAAAGAGATATTCCTATTTTATAAAACTTTTCTTTTATACAAAGATTTGATTCAAAAGCTAAATAAATTGATTGATTCTTTACAGAAAATGCCTCCCAGAAGATATACCCGCACCAACACCCAGAATGAAGAAACCAACAATAACAACCAAGATGATACAAACCAGAATGTGAACCCAGGACCCATGGACCCAGCAATAGCCCAGATTCTTCAAATATTGGCCCAACAAACAGTTCACCTGGCACAACAACAGCAGAGACAGACCAATCCCCAGGTAACTTTCAAAACTTTAAAATCCATGGATTTTAAAAGATTTTCATTGATTTTAATTGTCCGTGGATTTTGGCGGAGTTGATGGAAAAATCTTATAGAGTCTTGCTGATTTTATTAAGTTTTCCGGAAATCCTTCGAAATCTCATTGATTTTAAAAGATTAAAAATTAACTAGCAAATCCATCAAAATCCACCACTTTTTCAATTAAAAAAAATCCACGAATTTTTGAATACCGTCATATTTTGATGGACTTCTAAAAATCCAAATTGATCACCGCCAGATTTCAGTAAACTTTTTAAAATCTAAATTGAATATACTCAGATTTTAAAAGACTTTTGTTAATCTCTATTGAATACTATTATATTTTTTTAAAAAATAAAATCCAAATGAATACCTCTTGATTTTAAAAATCCCAAAAAAATCTTTTGAAATCTTTATTGAAAACACCCCTAAATACAAGAGGATATACATTGAATGTAGATAACAATTTTGCAGAATCGGTATAGAACCGACAAGAAAGTCTGCTTAAATCACCAAGACGCGTAGACAGACTCATTACTTAAATCTTTTGTTCCTCTTTCACTCACACATACCACCACTACTTTGTTTTATTCTCATCGTTTCTAGCGAGTTCAAATCCCTCATCTCCAATCAAATTTCAATTTTTCTTGATTTTTGAAGAAAAAATGACAAAGAAATCAAACATTTCTGAAAAAGATTGAATCAGCGATTTTCTTGATGCACTACTACTTATAATCCTTTCATTGCTTCCAACTGAACAAGCAGTGCATACTAGTATTTTATCCAAAAGTTTGCGGCCACTCTGCATTTCACTCCCAAATCTTGTTTTTTACCATCGAAATCATAGGGATTCTGCAATAAATTTCGCTAACTTTGTTGATCGATTTTAATGCACAGACCGAATGATTTGAAAATCAAGAAATTTGGTTTATATTGTGTTGGAGATTACTATTTGGAACGTGTTGGTGACTGGATACTGAATGTACTTGAATTTGATGTAAAAGAGATAGACCTTTGGTTCAGGTTCAGAGAAATGTTCGTATTGATGGATGAAGTATTCTTGTGCACCTGCCTTGAAAAGCTTGAACTAAGTGGTAAAATATTAGTTGATATTCCTGAGAATGTTAAGTTTTCGAGCCTTCGGTTTCTTAAATTCGATGAAATTACGTTTTCGAGCTATGAGTCAGTCGGTGAGCTTTGGGTCAACTGTCCGGTGCTTGAAGTATTATATATTTCGGGTTGTAAATGGCTTAGCAGATGTTGTCTGAGTATTAGTGGATTTGCATTAAGAAGTTTTCATTGGGTTCTTATTCGCGAATTGATGAAAAATCTACTCTTGAAATTTCAATTGAGACACTAGGATTGGAAACTCTCATACTTGATTCTTTCTCATCCTATGATATCTTAATCAAGAAGAATTTTTCGTTCCTAACAATGGCTCATATTGATATCGAACAGATTGTAGAAGAAATTGCACCCAGCAGTGTGTTTGATGATTGCACGTTTGGCCTGCTAAAAAAGATTACTCACGTCAAATCTTTAAGTTCAGAAGGTGAAACTATCGAGGTAAGAGTTTTGCCTAAATTTTAACATATATATATATAAACTAATAATTTTCATCTTTGCTGTGAATTTATATGACTTTCATGTTTTATCTTTTCTTTTTATGAAGGCCCTCAATCGCTCATATGATTCTGATTTTAACACAGTTCATAATGGCTTTCCACTATTCCATAACTTGATGGAGTTGAGTATTAGTGTTGATGAAGCATATTGTGGACAGTAAAGTTTGTTCACAATGTGCTTCATCAACACTAAGACTCAACTCGGTCAAGTTATGGAATGGAGGAAAGCCCTTATGAATTGTGCTAAAATCAGAATCATATTTGCGATTGAGGGCCTTCATAAAAAGAGAAGACAAAACATGATAGTTATACAAATTCATGGCAGATACGAAAATTATTAGTTCTTATATATATATATATGTTAAGATTTAGGCAAAACACTTACCTCGACAGTTTTACCTCCTAATTTTAAATATTTGACATGAGTAATCTTTTTAAGCAGCCCCAACACGGAATCACCAAACACACTACTCGGTGCAACTCCTTCTACTATCTGATCGATATTGAGACGAGTGCTTGTTAGGAACGGCAAATTCTTCTTGATTAAGATATCATCGGATGCGAAAGACTTAGGTGAGAGAGTTTCTAATCCTGGTGTATCAATTAAAATCTCAATAGAAAATTCTTCATCAATTGGCGAATAAGAAACCATTTTAAACTTCTTTAATTCAGATCCACTAATACTCAGACAACATCCGCTATGCCATTTGCAACCCAAAATAAATAATTCTTCAAGCACCGGACACTTGATCAAAAGCTCACCAACTGACTCATAGCTCGAACACGTAATTTTATCGAATTTAAGAACCCGAAGGCTCGAAAACTTAACATCCTCAGGAATATGATCAACTACTATTTTACGACTTAGTTGAAGCTTTTCAAGACCGGTACACAAGAACACTTCATCCATCAATACGAACATTTCTCTGAACCTGAACCAAAGGTCTATCTCTTTTACATAAAATTCAAGCACATTGAGTATCCGGTCATCAACACGGTCCAAATAGGTATCTCTGCCATAATGTAAACCAAATTTCTCGATTTTCAAATCATTCGGCCGATGCATTAAAAATGATAAACAAAGTTGGCAAAATTTATTGGGGATTCGTTACGATTTCGATGGTAAAAACAAGATTTGGGAGTGACATGCAGAGTGGTCGCCACCTTTTGAATAAAATACTAGTACGCATTGTTTGTTCAGTTGGAAGCAATGACAGAATTATGAGGAGTAGTGAATCAGGCAAAGCGCTAATTCGATCTTTTTCAGAAACCTTTGATTTCTTTGCCATTTTTTTCATAAATCAAGAAAAATAAAATTTGATTTGAGATGAGGGATTTGAACTTACTAGAAACGATGAACAAAACAAATGATGGTATGTCTCGATGAAAGAGGACCCAAAGATTTAAGTAGTGAGTCTGTTCGGCGTCTTGGTGATTTATGCAGACTTTCTTATCGATTATTTACCATTTCTGCAAAAAATTGTCTACATTCAATGTATATTCCCTTGTATTTATTTTATATTGACTATTTACCTCACAAAAAAGAAAAGGGTGTCTAGTAATAATAATTAATACATATTCTTGAAACAAATCTTTATTTTATTATCTTAGACCTGATCATATTTTCCTTTTTGGGTTCGTGATTAAATATTATTCTTGTGTAATACTTTTTATTTTTTTTACAATTGATGATCAATTTTAGGATTGAGGCATTACAAATTTATTTTTGATTATATCTTAAAATACATGATTGATGTAATTGGAAAAGGTCCAAAATATTATTATTAATAATAATGGCTTTAATGTACTTTTTACTATTAACAAAAATCAGCTCTGAAAATAGCATTTTCCTTTTTATATTATGTTAGAAATGTAAATTATCTATGCTTTAATCAAAGAATGGGAATTGGATCAGTGCCTTTCTTTCTCATTGGGCCATTCTTTTTTATCGAGCCAATCAAACTTTTAACAAATACTTTTTAGCGGTAAAAAATACAAGTGTGTTTTAAGCATTAATGTGTATTAAAGATACATTTTTAAAAATAATTTAAAAACCAAATTTAATTTCCTAAATTAATAAAAATATAAATTAGAAGTATCTTTCGCACAATGAAATAAGAAATGTGCTTCTTTATTTGATATAAAGGGCATTATTCAGAATTGTGGTATTTTATGTTTTTTTTTGAATTGTTATAAAAAATTGCCAATACCCATATGTTCACTAATTATAATTTAGTTTTTTTTTTAATTTAATTTACTATATTGGACCTAATTATATTGCCTGTTTGAATCTTATTTTTTTGTTTTCGTTAATAAAAAAATATTCATATTAATGGGATTGATTAGCTGCACAATAGGTCCTCAATTTAACGAACTCCGAAATTGGTGCTGGGATAAAACACAATCAGTATTTCAGAATTTATCCATAACCGTCCGAAATTTTGCGTCTACGTTTATATCTTTAAACAATAATGAGCTTATTTCCACCTTAGATTGTATAGGACATGAATGATGGAAGAAAACCTCACTTCCTGGGCAAAAAATGTTAAGGGCCAAAATTTTTAAAGTACATGTAATATTATTATTTTTTTGACAAAAAAAGCAATTTTATTACTCAACTTATATGAGCCAGCAATACATTCTTAAATTTAACAGGAAGATTACTGCTATTAATAATTCGGTCTGAGAATGAACACGACTCCTTTGTAAAGACATTTGAACATTATGCAGTGGTAACAATAAAAATATAGGATGAGAGAATGTGCCAAACTGTATATCACTCAATAATGTAATAAACACATTGAGTCCATAAACCTGCATACCAGGTCCTTTTAGTCTCTCATAGTACTACTAACAAACTAGAAATGAAAAGACTATAATATCATATATCAGAACAATTGTAGATACTTGGACACTACTACCAGTAAGACAAAGACATGGTCCTAACATTATACTAAGACAGATACATCAACAGTAATACACACTTCTATGATGCATATTACATTACCCCTTTATTGAAACTAAACAGGATTAACTAATAATAACTTCAATATTCCCCCTCAAGCGGAGTGGAGGTTAAAGCCGAGAATCCAATCTTGAGGAGAAGGAAATTATGTCACTTCACTGGGAGAGGCTTTGTGAGAACGTCTGCAAGTTGAAGATGAGATGGAATATGAGTTGTTGCAATCACGCCTTCACTGATTTTGTCTCTAATAAAATGGTAGTCGATTTCAATATGTTTGGTTCGTTCACGGAGGACCGGGTTCGCTTCAATGGACAATGCCACTTGATTATCACTTTTAATGATTGTTGGATATAAGTATAATAATCCCATATCCTTCAATAAGCTGCTGAGCTAAGTCACTTCACAACAGGTCAATTCCATGGCTCTATACTCTACCTCCGTTGTTGAGCGAGCAACTATACACTACTTTTTGGTCTTCCACGAGATAGGAGAAGTTCCCACCAACACACAATAGCCAAAAGTTAATTTTCTGGTGTTGGGATAGCTAGCCCAGTCACTATCACAATATGCAGTGAGCTGGGCAGTTAATGAAGAAGCCAGGAGGATCCCTTGTTCCGGGTTATTGAGCAAGTACCTCAAAATTCGTTTTGCTGCTTGCATGTGCACCGTTGTGGGCTTCTACATATATTATGCCAGGTTATATACCGGGAAAGAGAGATCAGGTCGTGTCAGTGTCAAGTCAATTGTTTTCCCAAGGAGCTTTTGATACCCTTGTGGGTTTGATAGTAGCTCTCCTTTATCTGCTATAATGGTCATATGAGAATCCATTGGGAGCTTTAATGGGCTCTAGTTGGTCATGCCAAACTCCTTGAGTAAGTTTATCACATACTTTCTTTGAGAGATAAAGAACCCATCTTTACTTTTTTCTAACTCCAAGCCTAAAAATTAGCTCACAGGCCCCATGTCTTTAATTTGAAATGATTCGAGAAAACTTTCTTCAGGTCACTGATTGAATTCATGCAATTTCCTGATATCAACAAATCATCCACATAGATTAACACCAAAGTAATGGATTTCTTGGACACCTTTGAGTACAAACTGTAATCAGCTTATGAATGTTTGAACCCAATAGACTGCAATATCATAGACAACTTATAATTCCACCTCCTTGAGGCCTGATGCAATCCATAGAGAGCCTTTATTAACCTGCATACAAGTTGAGTTTCTTGACTCATCTCAGACATCCCAGCTTCACTGATTCTGCTTCCATAACCTTGATATCCATACGACGTGGTCATGTATACAGTCTCCTTTAATTCCCTATTTAGAAAAGCATTAGATACATCCAGTTAATGGCCAAACCAGTCCTTCATCGCAACCACATTCAAAACAGCACGCACAATTGTCATTTTTGCTACCGGCGTGAAAGTTTCAACATAATTAACTCCATATTTATGCTTGTAGCCCAGTATCACCAAGAGAGCCTTATACTTGTCTATTGACCCATCTTCCTTGAACTTGATTTTAAAAATCCATTTGTTGCCTATTGCCTTTTTGTTGGGAGGTAAGACTATTACTTCCCATGTGTTGTTCTTCTCCAATGCGTCCAGTTCTTCATTCATGGCTTTAATCTAATGTGTTCGTTTGACAGCTTGCTGAAAATGTACTGGATCACTTTGATGGATTATAGCTGCTAAGAAGCATTTGAAATCAGGGCTGACTTGTTGCGAGGTGATTGCAGTTGCACTCAAGGCTCTGTGCTTTTGGGTTATCACAAAATCACTCATCCAGGCAGGCTGTTTATGTAACCTTATGGATTTTCTCAGTTCTTGATGCTCTGCCTCTCGACCGCCTTCATCTTCTTCATCACTCTCTTCACTTTGATTTTCTTGAGTTCCCCCTTCTTCGTGATTTATAGAATTTTATGGAAGCTCCTCTAAGGTTCGATTCCCAGCCACCCCCAACATTTTCATATTTTAATATGGACACTAAAGGAAATTAATGACCCAAAGATGGGCACCAGTGTTCTACTTTTAGACCCATTACTGGGCTTTCGAGTGAGGGGGAATGTGGTGTCAGAGCTTAGGCTGTCGGGAGAACTAAGGTTTGATTCCCAGCAACCCCCAACATTCTCATAATTTAATGTGGACACTAAAGGTAATTAATGCCCCAAAGATGGGCACCGGTGTTCCACTCTTCGACCCATAAATGGGCTTTCGAGTGAGGGGGAGTGTTAAATATATGATCCTATCAGGGCCTTCCCTTAAAACCTCAAGTTTGCCAAGAAATGGGCAGCCATGTTAGCAGACCGTCGAATAAACACAAAGAAACTTTGTTTAACTCTAGCAATAGAACTCTTCAGCCTTTTACTATTAAACCAAAAGGTGAAGACATTATGATTTTACTCCGAATGGCCTTGACAGTCACCAGACTGTCTGACTCCAGCTCAACAGACCCCCAAAATTTAGATTTGATCCAACTTAGCACCTCCTTAAATTCCTAAAGCTTCAGCTAACTTAGGTTGAACAACATCATTCATATATACTGATCTAGCTTACACCAGCTCACCCTTCGAGTCCCTTCACTACGAGACCAATTCCACTTGCTGATTATTTTCTAAATGTTGAAGCGTCGACCGTAACCTTGATTATGGCAGTCTGTGGCTTAACCCAAGAAGCAGCTCCATCCTCTATCTTTTTAAACTGACTAGAGCCTTTGTTGAACGACCTTAGGCAAAGTACATGTAATATTATTAGTACACTTTTGTTCGTACTTTTATAAAATCTATCTATCTATTATTATTATATAAAGACGGAACATTAAAAGTTTTGGTATGGTACCTGTGTTTTGGTACACATTGAATTTACCTAATTACCCTTATCTATTATATTCTAATTCTAATATATAATAAAAATAATAGACTTAATATATGTCTACATATAAATCTGAGAAACTACATGATATTGTATATTCTAAGTTATAAAATATACAAGTAAATTTTGTATAGAATATAAAGACTTCATATAACGACTCGTACATTTATATATTCATTAAATGTGTAATTATTAAATAACTAAATAATTCAATAAATAAATTATCGGTGTGGGTTCTGTCAGCCGGATATTACTTTGTGATGAGTTATAAGTGATTATTAGTGTTTGAGGTGTACTTGAGTAATTATTTGTGAATGGGGTTGTTTTATTATTATATTTAAAGGTGATTTTATTTAAGATTCATTTTCATAAATACTTGGAGTATCTCTAAAATAATTTTTATGGCTTCATAATTTTATTTATAATTTTTAGGGATTTATAAAATTTAGAAATCAGTATTTTATTGATTATTTACCTTTAAATGACTTTCTGATTATATTTAATTATAAAATCAGTATTTAATTCCAGAATTCTTCAAAAATTACAAAATTCATATTTACTTAGTTTGGAATATTCCAAGAATTTTAAAATTATTTTGGTAATTTTTGGGATTAAATTGACCCGCACATCATTTCGGTTAATTGTCAAATGCGGGTCCGATTTGTTTTTCAAAAATGATTTAAAAATTCTGGAAATTTCATTTTTACTAACCCCTAATTATTCCGAGATTTTAAAAATTATTTTTGAGAATTTTCAAGTTGTATTACCCGTTAAATGCTCTTTAAATTCTGGAATTTCGATACACGGGTTCAGAGCTATCGCGATAAGATAATAAAATTAAAAGGGGGCAGGTGCTTAATCGGGTTTAACCCGTTTTTTTTCTCCCCTTTTTCCCAATTCATCTCTCCTTCTTCATCCCTCGGTTTCTACTAGCTCGGCTTCTCCTTGTTTTCTGTTTTCTCTCAAATACTTTCGTTTCCTCCCTGACATCCCCTGATTTTTCCGGTTTCCTTCTCCGGTTCTGTCTTTTCGGTAAGTTCTGGTCGGTATTCGATTTTTCGATTGTGAGCTCTGATATGTTCATGCTTGCTCCATATATATACGTATATATATACTGATATGTGTGTGTATATATGTGTGGGTGGGCGTGTATATGTGTATCCTGTGTTGGGGTCGCCTGTATTTCTTCTGTGGCCATAATTATTTTGCTGTTTTGCCGCCTTTCGCCGGCTGTGGTCAGCTATTTTGTTCTTTTTGTTACTGCTGCGTTCGTGTTGATTGAATGATTCGATTTTATTTAGATTATTTTTTTATATACTCGAATGAAATTTTAATGATTTTCGAATATTTATTTTAATAATTCGAGATTTAATTGGTGAAATCTGCGTTGGAAACCCGACTATTACCGGGTACCCGCGAATTTTACCGCCGTCGGCAATGAGCCTCGGCGAGCCGATGGTGGACTGTGATGGCATGGTTCTGAGTCCTACTGTAAATAATAATAATAAATACTTTCAAAGCGAAATTAAGGTATTATTATTATAGTCATACCAGTGTTGGGATTGTGAATTGCGCTGATTGTGGATTGTTATTGTCGTGAATTTGGTGGTGGTAATTGACTTGGCTTGACGTCGAAATGTTCGACGAGATAGTCCGATAAATAAAGGAAGTGATGCCCTATTTTCGGAAAATGAAACTTCGGAAATAAAGAAGCGTATCCAATAATTATCAAGACGTCGAGCGAATATATATATAAATATATGAACATATGTTTTATACGAAACCTGATTGTATGTTGTGGTGAAATGTTTTGCCAAAACCAATAACCCTAATTTTGTACAATGACGAGTATACGTATTTTCTGAAAATGAAGACCGAACCGATTTTCGGGAACGTGAACCCTAACTTATAATGTGTGTATTACAATAATATGTGTGTTACGAGTTTAGTTTTGCTAACGTACAGGTAGACTGTTAGCGAGGATATGTCAAGTATAATCGAATGTCTAAATTAGGGTATTTGGACTCTGTAGGTTCTAGTCGGAAGGCCCAGGAGTTGGCGTTGGTCTAAAGATAGCCTAGTGGACATTTGACGAGCTCAGTAACGTTCCAATCGAAGGACCTGAGTGTTGAAGTTGAATCCAGGGTGATCTAGTGGTTAGATGATAAAAGCCTGAGCGTTAGAGTCGGCTCAAGGTCAATCGATAATATTTGTAAAGCTCTGCAAGGCAAGTACCCCTGACCATATCTTTATGGATCATTAATATATAAATAGTTGTTGATTTAAATTTATGTACTAGAACATAATGGTTTAAGTTATGTATCCCCCGTGTTCAAATTGTTTTGTTAACTTTTGTTTTGGGGGAAAGTAACTTCTAAAAGTACCTATCTCTAAATTTTGAATAAAATGAAAATGTTTTGGAAAGTGTGTTGTGATAGAATTGTTTTGATAAGACATAGGTAAGTGATTTGGAAAACTGGATAAAAATTGATCAGATAATTGGATGAGTGTGCGCAAGGGCCTGTAACGGCCAGGAAGATAGTGTAAGAGGCAAAGTAGTTGCGCACCCTATTATAACCACCAGCTCAGCGTGATAGAGACCTAGCTAGTCTCTGAGTTCCGGAACAAATTTCATAGGATAGCCAAGATAGAGTTGTCCTATAGAGATAGCCTGATTAGCTGTCTCACCATGGATCACCCAATACTTTTATATCTGAATGTGATTTTGAGGTTCCCGTAGCGGAACAAGTGAATTTGAGGTTCCCGTAACGGAACAACTGATTTTATGGTCCCCGTAACGGGACAAATAGTTTTATGGTTCCTGTAATGGAACAGAAGATTTGAAAATGAAAGTAGCATGCTAAAATTAAATTCTGGTATTTACACAGCATAATTAATGAGATGTTTTATAGAGCATGCTAGCTATTGATATCTAGTTTTCATCAATTTTATCAATTTTCTGGTTATCACTTGTTTTACTTATTTTCTATAAACGAGTTATGATTTATGTTCCTATAAATATTTAGCATAAACTGTTTTTGATCATTATTCATATAGTGGTGATGTTGAGCATTTGAATGCTGACCCTTGCAAAATGTTTTATATGAATTACAGATACCTAGGAGATTTTTCCATGGTAGTCAGGGCAGAGTTCCAGTTCCTTCCGTGTCAGGCTCCTCTCAGGTAGTTGTGTCAGACCAGAAATGGTTTGTTGAGTTGCTGTGGTAAGATGGTATTGTCAAGGTGGTTGTAATGAATTAGTTTCGTGGTAAATTATAACTAAAGTCATACTTAAACCTGGAAAAGATCTTGATAAGAGGGGTCATGATTATGTTTTATCAGTAAAATGAATTATATTATATTGGTTGTTGTGTTGTGGATAACGTCAACTCCTGACCCCAGGGTTGAGGCTGTGACTGTTGGTATCAGAGCTACAGGTTTGAGTCCCTGATTTAGGTTAGGAATAGAGTCAAAGGAGTGCAGGAAGGTTTATATAGATGTGAGTCAGCAACTCAATCAGAGGAGCAAGTCTATGAGTTCAGTCAAGGGTTTCGGAGGTGTAACCCTGATGTCTATTGAGGATTGGATGGAACTGCCCTAGTTTCTAGTAAGTCTCGCTTATATGTAGGTATCACTGGAAATGTCTGGTAGAGGTTTCTAGTTTTCTTTCTCGATAAAGCGAGTCTGATCGTGAAATTTCAGATGGAATGGTAATACTCAGTGGCTGCCATGATAGCTGAGTCTCATAGTGAATATGGATCAGTACTGTGGTTTATACCTTGAACCCTTATATTTCTTTCCTCTGAGGTCCAATCGGTTAATTGGGGCAAACAATACATATAATTTGACTATTTGTCTGTGTGGCAAAGGGTCTGGTGGGATGCCACTGAATTATGTGTTGTAAACTATATGGTACTAAGACTGGCCATCTTACGTACTTGTATGGTTGCTCCCAGTCATATCCACATCTTCTTCACTTTTCTTTCAGAATGGATTACCTGGATTTTGAAATTTTATTTGGCATTCTACGATAATGAATTTTTTCGGTAACCTCCATAGTTAGACCATCCTAGTTATAGAAAGTAAATGAAGAGTTGACCGTCAGGAGGAGTAAAAGTTCTATATCCGGTTGCTATTTTAGAATCATGGCAGCAGAAAGGATTTGGGATCCATTGGAGAAGGTTGTCGTCTTAGAAAAGTTAATTCAGTGGTGGGCGAGTCAATGGCAAATGATAGGGAACCGCCTTTAGAAGAATGGTTGGTTGAAATTAGGACTAGTATGTCCAGCAGGATTCAGAGTTCCTTAAGTCTGACCTGGTTTGCGAGGTTGCTTTTTGGTAGTTGTGGCTGATATAGCCAACCCAGTTTTGTTATGTTGGTTAGTATACTTGTTGGTGGTTGGTTGATGGTGATGGATTAATATGGTTGTTGGTTGATTGTTGGTGTTGGCTTGAGTCTGACTGTAGTCAATAATAGAGAGAAAATGTTGCCCAAGTTTTTAGGGAATACCCTACTTTTAAATATAAAACATATACTTTTGTGTGTTATTGATGTTTCTGTTGTTACTCCAGTTGATCAATTAAAAGAGAGAGTTGGTTAATCTTACCAACTAATGGTCAGTTAGATTGAAGTTAGTTCCAATTAGATTAAGTTAAATTCTTATGTGATTTTCAGATCCGAAAACAAAGAATGTTCAATGTTTCAAATGTGGTCATAAGGGTCATTATGCGTCAGAATATAATCCAGAAAATCTAGGAGTTACTTGTTACAATTGTGGGAAGGTTGGGCATATTGCAAGGAGTTGTGGAATGGTTACTCAAGGTACTACATCCCAGGGGCCAACATCCAGCACAGCTAGAGGCATAACTTCCAGAGTGACCAAGAGATCGGTAGGACTCGAACGTAGTTGCAGGTGCATTTTCTCTCAACTCCATACCTAATAAAGTTTTATTTGATTCACAAGCGTCTGAGCCTTTTATACCAAGAAATGTTTGAGTAAAACGAATTTGATATTGGAAGACTTGGTGGAGCCTTTAACCATAAAAGTGGTCAATCAAGATGGACTTTCAGTGAGTCACTTCTGTCTTAATTGTCAGTTAGAATCCATGAGTATTCTTTTCAGCTAATCTGTCACCCTTTGAGCTAGAAGAGCTCGATGTGATTTTAATAACGGATTGGTTGTCATGTCATAAGGCAAAAATTGATTTTCAGGAGAAGCGAATGGTAAAGTGTATAGAAGCCAGTAGTAAGGTAAGTTTCTAGGGGCAGAAGCAAGACAAGAGGTTCTTCCAAGCATGCGAGAAAAGGAGTAATAAGCTAAGGATATAAGGTAGATCCACCATATGTAGAGATACGAAGAAGAAAGTATTTAAGCTGGAAAAAAATTCGAGTAATGAATGAATGCCCTGGAGTTTCTCTAGCGGCCAGTGGAAATAAAGTAATTAAAGAAGTTATCGGAAGGGAGGCGATCATATCAGATATACCCCATGGGGCGCACCAGTGATGCCATGAGAAAAGAGGAATGAAATTATGAGATTATGTCCTTTTTATCGAGAGATCAACAAAATGACGAATAAGAATAAGTAACCCCTACCTAAAACTGATTACTTTTGTGACCTAATTTAAGGAGCGTGTTATTCCTCTAGGGTTGACTTAAGATACAACCTGAGGACGTATCGAGGACTGCGGTTAGAATGAAATATGGGCATTACAATTTGTGGTAATGCCATTTGGACTAACAATTGTATCAGTCAGGGACATGGTGTATAAGGAGTGCTTGGATAAGTATGATTGTATTTATTGATAACATCCTCAGCTATTCAAAGACCAAGGATGTCCATGTGGAACGCCCAAGGATTTCCCTACGAAGATTAGAAGGGAAGTAACTATATGTTAAGTTTTCAAGTATGAATTTTGGCTGAGAGTAACAAATGATTCCGATTATTCTATTAACGACCATTTAAGCAAAGTCGATGTAGTAATAGATGCCTTGTGCAGAAGGAAAGTATTGAATGTGATTAAAATCGCTGATGAGTTAACAAAGAATTGGAAAAAAAGTGGAATGTGAAGTTCAAATATCTGAAGGTGAGAAGAAGTGAAGATACGAGATTACTTTTGAGCCTTAACTGATGGAAAGGAGTAGGAGGTGTTCAAATGTTTGGAAACTAAGTTAAAAATGAGCACCGCCTATCATCTGTAGACGAAGGGTCAAAGTGAAAAGACGATTCAGACAATATAAGATATGTTGAGAGTATATATTTTGGATCTAAAAGGAAACTGAGGTAATCACTTACCATTGATTGAGTTTTTCTATGTTAATAGTTATCATGCTAGTAAGGGAATGCTACCTTGCGAAGCCCTGTGTGGACATAATTGTGGGTTCCCCTCTATTGAAAGAAAGTGGGAGTAGAAATGTTGTTAGGTCCTGAGTCAATTCAGCGCACCAAGGACGTAGTGGTGTTAATTAAGTTGAAGCAGCTCGGGATGGACAAAGAAGAAAGACGGATTTGCATTGAAAGAGTATGGATATAGAAGTACGATCGTTGGTATTGATAAAAGTTTCATCTTGGAAGATATTGGTTGGGTTTGATTAGAAGTGGCGAGTTTTGTAATTATATGGGACCATTTGAGGCATCGAGGAAGATAGATGAAGTTGCTCATGAGTTAGTATTATCATCGTAGTTGCAGCAAATTTATAGTGTGTTCCACGTGTCAATGTTAAAGCAATATGTTTTTGATTTGAAACAAGTCATTCATTAGGAGCCAATGAGCTCTGATCCAAATTTGTTCTGCGTGGAATGATTGACCCAAATCCTAGATCGTTATGAGCGAGTCCTTAGGAATGAGTTTATTTCTATAGTGAGTATGCTTTGAATAAATCCTCGAGTAGAAGAGTCTACTTGGGAGTTAAAGTCAGATATGCTTGACAAATATCCTCACTTGTTTAGATAAATCAGATTCTGAGGACAGAATCTTTTAAAGGGGGAAGAATATAACGACTCATACATTTTCGTATTAATTAAATGTGTAATTATTAAATAACTAAATAATTCAATAAATAAATTATCGGTGTGGGTTCTGTCAGCCGGATATTACTTTGTGATGAGTTATAAGTGATTTTTGGTGTTCGAGGTGTATTTGAGTAATTATTTGTGAACGGGGTTATTTTATTCTTATATTTAAAGGTGATTTTATTTAAGATTCATTTTCATAAATTCTTGGAGTATCTCTAACATCATTTGTATAGCTTCATAATTTTATTTATAATTTTTAGGGATTTATAAAATTTAGAAATCAATATTTTATTGATTATTTATCTTTAAATGACTTTCTGATTATATTTAATTTTAAAGTCAGTATTTAATTCCAGAATTCTTTAAAAATTACGAAATTCATGTTTTATATAGTTTGGAATATTTCGAGAATTTTAAAATTATTTTGGTAATTTTTGGGTTTAAATTGACCCGCGCATCGTTTCGGTTAATTATCAAATGCTGGTCCAACTTGTGTTTCAAAAATGATTTAAAAATTCTGGAAATTTCATTTTTACTAACCCTTAATTATTCCGAGATTTTAAAAATTATTTTCGAGAATTTTCGAGTTGTTTTACCCGTTAAATGCTCGTTAAATTCTGGAATTTCGATACACGAGTTTAGAGCTATCGCGACAAGATAATAAAATTAAAACGGGGCAGGTGCTTAATCGGGTTTAACACATTTTTTCTCCCTTTTTTCCCAGTTCATCTCTCCTTCTTCATCCCTCGGTTTCTACTAGCTCGGCTTCTCCTTGTTTTCTGTTTTCTCTCAAATACTTCTGTTTCCTCCCTCACCTTCCCTGATTTTTCCAGTTTCCTTCTCCGGTTTTTTTCTTTTCGGTAAGTTCTGGTCAGTGTTCGATTTACAATTGTGAGCTCCGATTTGTTTATGCTTGCTGCATATATATATACGTATATATATGCTGATATGTGTGTATATGTGTGCGGATGGGCGTGTATATGTGTTTCTTGTGTTGGGGTTGCCTGTATTTCTTCTGTGGTCGTAATTATTTCGCTCTTTTGCCGCCTTTCGCCGGTTTCCGGCGAGATGGCAGTAATGTGCGTGCCTGCGCACGCGACTGTTTTATTCCTTCTGCAACTGCTGCATTCGTGTTGATTGAATAATTCGATTTTATTTGAATTTTTTTTGTATATACTCGAATGAAATTTTGATGATTTTCGAATATTTATTTTAATAATTCGAGATTTAATAAATCTGCGTTTGAAACCCGACTATTACCGGGTACCCGCGAATTCGACGGTGGACTGTGATGACGTGGTTCTGAGTCATACTGTAAATAAATAATAATAAATACTTTGAAAGTGAAACTAAGGTATTAATATTATAGTCGTACCGGTGTTGGGATTGTGAATTGGGCTGATTATGGATTGTTGTTGTCGTGAATTTGGTGGTGGTAATTGACTTGGTTTGACGTCGAAATGTTCACCAGGATAGTCCGATAAATAAAGGAAGTACTGCCCGATTTCCGGAGAAACAAACTTCGGAAATACGGGAGCGTATCCAATAAATATCGAGATGTCGAGTGAATATATATAAATATATGAACATATGTTTTATACGAAACCTGATTGTCTGATGTGGTGAAATGTTTTACCGAAACCAATAACCCTAATTTCGTACAATGACGAGTATACGTATTTTCTGAAAACGAACACCAAACCGATTTTCGGGATTGTGAACCCTAACTGATGTGTGTATTACAATAATTTGTGTGTTACGAGTCGGGTTTTGTTAACGTACGGGTAGATTGTTAGAAAGGATATGTCAAGCATAATCGAATGTCTAAATTAGGTTATTTCGACTCTGTAGGCTCAGAAGGCCCAGGAGTTGGCATTGGTCTAAAGATAGCCTAGTGGACAGTCGACGAGCTCAGTAAGGTTCCAATCGAAGGACCTGAGTGTTGAAGTTGAATCCAGGGTGATCTAGTGGTTAGACGATAAAGCCTGAGCGTCCGAGTCAGCTCAAGGTCAATCGAAAATATTTGTAAATCTCCGCAAGACAAGTACCCCCTGACCATATCTTTATGGATCAGTAATATATGAATAATTGTTGATTTAAATTTATATACTGGAACAGAACGGTTTAAGTTACGTATCCCATGTGTTCAAATTTTTTTGTTAACTTGTGTTTTGGGGGGAAAGTAACTTCTGAAAGTACCTATCTCTAAATTTTGAATAAAATGAAAATGTTTTGGAAAGTGTGTTGTGATAGAATTGTTTTGTCAAGAGATAGGTAAGTGATTTGAAAAATTGGATAAAAATTGATCAGATAATTGGATGAGTGTGCGCAGAGGCCCGTAACGGCCAGGAAGATAACCACCAGCCTAGCGTGACAGAGACCTAGCTAGTCTCTGAGTTCCGGAACAAATTTCATAGGATAGCCAAGATAGAGTTGTCATATAGAGATAGCCTGATCAGCTGTCTCACCAGGGATCATCCAATACTTTTATATCTGAGCGTGATTTTGAGGTTCCCGTAGTGGAACAAGTGAATTTGAGGTTCCCATAACTGAACCACTGATTTTATGGTCCCCGTAACGGGACAAATGGTTTTATGGTTCCTATAATGAAACGGAAGATTTGAAAATGAAAGTAGCATGCTAAAATTGAACTCTGGTATTTACACAGCACAATTATTGAGATATTTTATAGAGCATGCTAGCTATTGATATCCAGTTTTCATCAGTTTTATCAGTTTTCATCTGTTATCACTTGTTTTCTATAAACGAGTTATGATTTTTATTCCTATAAATGTTTAGCATAACTGTTTTTGATTATTATTCATATATTGGTACTGTTGAGCAATTAAATGATCACCCTTGCAAAATGTTTTACATGTATTGCAGATACCTAGGAGATTTTTCCGTGGTAGTCAGGGCAGAGTTCCAGTTCCTTCCGTGTCAGGCTCCTCTGAGGTGGTTGTGTCAGACTGGAAATGGTCTATTGAGTTGCTGTAGTAAGATGGTATTGTCAAGGTGGTTGTAATGAATTAGTTTTGTGGTAAATTATAACCTAAGTCATACTTAAACCTGGAAAAAATATTGGTAAGTGGGGTCGTGATTATGTTTTATCAGTGAAATGAATTATATTATGGTGGTTGTGTTGTGGATGATGTCAACTCCTGACCCCGGGGTTGAGGTCGTCACACTTCAAGTATAAAAAAATCTAAATATTTAAAGCCAACATCGTGGATCGAATCACTTAACTAAGTTGTACTTTTTTTTGACGTTTTTATACGAGTCTTCTGGCTCTCATATAACCAAGCACGTTCCTGTATAAATTATATTAATATTATAAGTACTTATTTTTTGGTTCTTACATGAAACTACATTAATGTTTCATATAATCAAACATTAAAAGTTTGGTAGTCGGTATTTATTTTTTAATACAGGCTGATTTTACATAATTATTATTACTTATAGATTATATTAATATGATTTTATTAAAGTCAATTACTTGGTGTCAAAAAAAAATTAAAGTCAAATACCCATCTCTAGTTCAGTCTATAATTTCAATTGTATGACCCCTCGGATAAAGTTCTATTAAGCTTTTTATTTGGTTAAACTGCATATTCCCTCTCCAAATTACCTGCACCCTTTGTGGCTTTATGCTCATGTCTTCAACGCATTCAACTCGAAACTTAGTTTACCCGCGCTTGTCTATACTAACGTCGCTGTTAAGTTATTTTCTGAATTGAAGTTTGTATAATAATTATAATTATTATAATTACTAATAATCAAACAGTTATTCTTTTTAATTAAACTAAAATACACTCTATTTAATTAAAATAATGATATTGTTTTTAAAAAATTCACGTAAATTAAAAAATCAAGGAAAAATGAATTTTTTCGTCACCCAGCTTATTGTGTGTTTAGAAACTTACCACTCAACTATAATTTTTTTGTTTTACTCACCATTATTTTTAGTCACTAACGTTAGGTTGAGATTTGATTATTAGTATTTTGTCAACTAGTACAAAAGTGTCATATGTATCTTATAAGAAGGCTTGTATGTGTCTGAGTTTGCTAGATGCATATGGAGAGGAGTCTATAATATCTGAATTATATACATATGCTATAAGAAGGACGCATATTATTTTAAACATCTGGTCAGAACAAATGTATATACATTGTAAATAAACGCATAAAATTAGTTCATATACGTCTATTACTTTTTAAGTGGGGTACTAAGCTCAAATTCAATATATTAAAAAGAGGCATCCCAATCCGTACTAAAATTATTGGGAAATAAATAAATAAATAATTCAATACAATCAAATTAGCAAACTGATCATAAAGTACTAAAAACATTAAAAAAAATACATATCAATATTTTACCAAACAACATTTTCAAAAACCCAATGAAATCACTAATCACAATTCCTTCATGCAACTCCGCACCCAAAATCAAAACTATAAACACATCCATTCTAATAAAATCGTGAAACAAGTATATATATAAACACAAAAATAGAATAAAATTGTAATAATGTGAATTTATATTAAATCAAACAACTCTCACAAGATATTTTTTTTACAAACATATTTTATAACTTATTTTAAGATTTTCTTTTTGTATATAAAAATTTAAACGTTAAATTATTATTCAAAAGAAAAAAAGTTAAAATAATTTATGAAACTACATTTTTAGGAGCCTTAAAATGCATGTTAAACTCTTATCAGCCAATGTAAACGTCTTGAGAGACATATGGTGTACTATATATAAAGATATAGACATATACTAAATCATTAAAATATTACAGACTACCACTATGTTTTAATAGTGCTACAAAAAATGAATAATCAAATCTGAACCTATAGTTAGTGACTAAAAAAATATGAAGCTAACATTAGTGAGTAAAATAAAAAAAATTATAGTTGAATGGTAAGTTCCAAAAACACGATAAGTTGGGTGACGAAAAAATCCATTTTCCCAAAAATCAAATACATGTAAAGTTTGGACGGTCGGTCTTCCGAATTTTAATTGATATTATAGTGAAACTCATGTACACATTCAAATTCCAAATCATATCCAACTTTATATTATCCTAGTAAATATTAAAGTCAAAGTCTCCTATCTATTTAAATTTTAATTTATATTGAGGTCAACAATTTCTATTCATTTAAATTCTAATTAACATTGAACTCTTGATTATTCGATCGATATTAAAGTCAACCTTTTATATCAATTTAAATTCTAATTCATAATGAGGTCTATATTATTTAAATTGATATTGAAATCAATTTATTATACTAATTTAATTTTTATTCAATTAAATTTTAAACTGATCTTTAATATATCAACCAATTTAAAGATTATCATTCTTAAATAATTTACATTTTTCATCAGACTTAAAATAAATTTATTTTTTTAATTGCGCTAAAATAATTTAAAAAAAAACTAGATATAATTAGTTGGATTTGGTTGGTATAATGTGTCTTGAGTTAAAACAAAATTATAAATATTATTGTTCGGGCTAATAAAATTATATATTGAACGGGGCTAAAATAAAATAATTATACTATTCATTCAGACTAAAAATACATTATGCAATTGATCATATTGATCGAATATGAAGAGAAGTTAATCTAAACTAACTTAACTTTCAATTAAAAAAAAAAGTTGTGATCACACGTAGAAATACCAATAAAAATATATAACTGAATGGGTAATAATATTTTTTTTCAGATATCTCTTCTTAAAAATGTCATGAACATTGATTAATATATTTACCATTAAATTATGTAATTCAAAAAAATTAAATGAACGAATTTTGGAATTAAATTCATATTAAAGTTTTAAAAAAATGTAAGATTATAAAAAGTCCTTGCATTGCACCGGTTTTACACTAGTAATATAATGGATGAAATATTGAAATTTTTGATTTAACGATTTTCGGTCATTTATTAATAATATTATTACATTATTATTTCTAATAACTTAAAATAGTTTTTTCAACTAAAATATCAATCATTTTTCTCAATTAAAAACATGTTAACTTTTCTGTTTATTACAACTAAAAAATTTCCATCTCCAAAAATAAAACACGAAATAATAATTAATAACTAATTAGATATCCTTTTCAAGTAAAATGCAAATTACCCTTCACAATTAAAACACATTAACTTTTTTATTTATTTAAACTAAAATATTTTATTCTCCAAAAATAACTTGGACAAGTCTATATAAAAAAAAGGATAACAACATTGTAATTATTAAAAACCAACCAACCAACTTCTTCATGTGTAAAACATGTTATTTTTTCTAGTTTTTTAACCAAACCCCTGTATTTTCCAACAATTATATGTACAATTTTATTTAATAAAATAAAATAATGATAGTATAATTATCAATAAAAAATCAATTACTTTTATCAACTAAAATACATTGTACCAGTTCAATTCAAATTAATAATATAAAGCTTAAAAAATCTAATAAAATTGAAATAAATAGCATACTATCTTAAAATAAGTGTGTAAATGGTACCAATTTTAAACTAGTAAAATTAAAATATCAAACCTCCTATCATCCCTGCAAGCTAATTTATTTGCAAGAGCCGAGGATAATTTATTTTAAGAGAAATTTGGGCCTTAGGATGTCCTGAAATTATATGAGATTTTGTAATGTAAAATTTTAATGGTCAATCTATAAATATAAACACAACTCATTCCCCTTGTATTCACAAAAATACCGATATACTACACTCACTTATTTTTTTACCTTGCTAGTGTAGGCTAGATCATCTTTAATCCCTTATTTCAATTAAACAATAAATGTGTTATATTTTATTTATTATACTTGTGAAGAAGAGAATAAGTTATATAAGAACAAGAAAAATATTATCTGAATAATCAAATTAAACGGCTAGCTCTTTGTACAAAAAATGAATAAGTGAAGTATGAATTTGTGGGATAAGAAGACCTGAAAACTTTTATTTTTTCAAAAGAGGTAAATTGACCTTTACCTTAATGATATACTTCCATAATCTATTTTTTTTTTAAAATAGTGTAATTGCTTATATGCATATTTTTGTTTAATTTTTTTTTTTGAATTTGGTATAATATATTAATAAAAAAATTCTAATAATTAAAATATGATTTTATAGTGATAAATAATTTTTAGTGGGCGACCAAATATTTATGTTAAGTGGAAAATTTTTAATTCACATAAATATATAATAAAATATATTTTTTAAGAATTATATAATATAGATAAAAAAATATAGGTTTCAATATTAGGACAACCCTAATGGGGCCATGGCTACCTTTGACCCCTATATAGCCTTGTCCATGTATACAGTGTATGAACTTGTTTGCAATGGCATAAATCAACTTACTTAGTTCATCCTTACATTATATTCTACAATGATAGTATCCCATCCATGTTCTTAACTCGTCTATACTGGTAGTAAATATGTAAGTTCATATGTTTTGTTCATTTATATTAATTTATGTTCTTGACTATTCTCCTGTTAATGGATACCTCCACGTAGGATACTGTTGTACTTCCACTGTTACTCTTTTCCCACAACAGTAGTCTATTTTTAAAAAAAAACTCACAAGTTAACTTCTCTGGTAAATATGTTGACATTATTTCAAAATTATTGTATAAAAATTAATAACTAATGAGGGGTGAGTAAGAGTTTACATTCATGCATTTATGACGGGTATAAGTGAAAATTTATCATTAAATTTATGTTTTACTAATAAGCATAAAATTTAAAAAAAAACTAATATTGTATAATAACTAGTGCAAGCGTATGGCTGCATTGAGTTACGACTAGCTAGGGGAGAAATCCACAAAAAAATTTTAAAAAAAACTGAAATGGAATCATTAAGTTATTCATGTCAAAAATCATTTTTTTTGCAAATTACAGTAACAGGAATTTTCTGGCAAATTACTTTCTAATAATACCTTAAAATTAGTTTTTTCAAAAATGACCAAAATATGTGTTATAATTTTCACTGTATTGTATCTATTTTTTCATCATTTTAGTGTCAGTGTCACCTATTAGAATCATTCTAAAACAGTTACAGTCTCAGTTGCACGACTGAGTGGAGAAGCAGACAGAACCAACGAGCAGAACCAACGAGAAGAACAAGATCTGCTGAGTAAGAGTGTTAAATTAAAATATAATATCAAAATTGAGTTAAATGCAGTTTGCAACCACACCTTAATAACAAATAAGTTTCATCTACACATGCTTTCAAAAAATTATTTTGCATCGTACTTGAAAAATGGGTCACGATGCATCCCATCCCTCAAATTTGGAATAAAATTAAAGTCTACAGATTTTCGAGTTATCTTAGATGTCTGAATGATTTGGTTGTTATGGTATCTTGGAGAGATTTTTAGGAAGTTGAGTTTATAAGAGTAGTAGTGTAGTATTTTTAGGAGTTAATTGCTGAGTGATCCCTCATTTTAGCTTTCCTTGTTATGTAATTTTTTCTATATATATATATTGTATTGTGTGAATGACTAAAATCAACATCTTGAACAAAACTTTTGTGTTACTTTTGGTTTTATATCAAATATTTAATATTTATATATACAATATTTGGTATCAAAACAACTAGGTTTCGTGAGATTCAATGGTGACGTCAGTTATGGATATAAACAAGGCAAGGGGAGGGTCGTATAGGTTGAGTTACCCAACGCTGGCGAGGAGTAATTACACAGCTTGGTTTTTAAAATGAAGGTC
Source organism: Apium graveolens (assembly GCF_009905375.1). Classification (NCBI taxonomy): domain Eukaryota; kingdom Viridiplantae; phylum Streptophyta; class Magnoliopsida; order Apiales; family Apiaceae; genus Apium; species Apium graveolens. The sequence continues at coordinate 264,872,783 of NC_133653.1, read as the reverse complement.
TTTATGCAAGCCCTAGAAGAGAGAATGAAAGAAAAAATCACTAAAACTGAAAGTCAATTAATGCTCGCCGAAGAAGAATGGCAGAAGAGAAAAACTCACGAACAAAAGTTGATGTTGATAAGAGAAGAATAGCTAATCGCAACAACAAAGGAGCAACATATGGACAATCATCAGGATATAGATGTCGAGTGACTCGAGACAAGAGTAGAGTGAGATGTTTCAACTTTAGTTCATATGCGCACTTCATTGCTCATTGTCGAAAGCCTAGAATGAATAAAGAAGAATGGCAGAAGAGAAAAACTCACGAACAAAAGTTGATGTTGATAAGAGAAGAATAGCTAATCGCAACAACAAAGGAGCAACATATGGACAATCATCAGGATATAGATGTCGAGTGACTCGAGACAAGAGTAGAGTGAGATGTTTCAACTTTAGTTCATATGCGCACTTCATTGCTCATTGTCGAAAGCCTAGAATGAATAAATGTTAGATATTGAATACAATAAAGGGGGGTGAATGTGTTTTGGATATTTTAGCCTTTTTCAAACTATTGTGGATGGTGAACAAAGCAGATTAATTTGTAGAGATATTGTATTTAACAGAATTAATAAAGCATGTCCAACAAACACAGTATTTTCAAAACTCACTTAACTTTATATTAAAATTAAGTATGTGTTGCTACAAATTTCGGGGTTTTTTATAAGTAAAGAACTCAGCTTCTATCTAGAGTGAGTTACAAAAAAATCTAGATATGTTTGTTACATCTAAAATAAAGGACCGGTGTTTACTTTATAGATTTGTAAACACAGGTTTATATAGCATGCAATAAGATGTACTAAACACTACCTTAAGTTATCTCTAAAGCTATCCATTTCTGGTTTAGTGAATCTTTGCAAATCGTGTAGGTCTGTGACTTTCCTTTGTCAGTTAATCTTGGCCCTCGATCTTGCACTCTTTAAGCTGCTTTTGAAGACTTTTCAATCTAAGTGATTAGATTGTTTGTTGATTGATAATCTTGAATATTTAACTTGTCTGCATTCTGTACTTGGGGTTCATATAGAAATCTATATTTTATTGTATAGAGATCTGACATCTCGATAAGTATAATAGCTTATCGAGATCTCTGAGTTCTCTATAAGTGAACTTGTCTTATCGCGGTATTTATGTTCTCTATATGTGAACTTGGCTTGTCGAGGTCTCCAAAACTCTGCATGTAGAAATGACTTATCGATATCTCTGAGATCTCTATAAGTATTTTGACACGTTGATATCTCTGAGATCTCTAATGAGAAATTGACTTGTCGATATCTCCAATCTTCATATCTTCATTTGACTTGTCGATATCATTGAGTTCTCTATATGCAAAATGACTTGGCGATATCTCAGAGATCTCTATATATATTTTGACTTGTAGATATCTCTGAGATCTCTAATGAGAGATTGACTTGTCAATATCTCCAATCTTCATATCTTCATTTTACTTATCCATATTTTTAGGACTTCTCTATATGTCAATTTGGACTTCTCGATAAGTCATTCTGGAGTTCTCGAATGACTTCTATATATGACTTGATCTGTGACTTGTAGATAACTTAACTTATAACATTTTTCCTAAAACGGATTTATTCAACTCCAAGCTTCTTCACCTTTTTTCTGAGATATGATCTTGTTGATCTTTTTCCAGAGTTTATTTTTAGGCTTGAGACTGTTTATAGAAAAATACTCCAGTCTAATCTTTAACATTTTTACAGACTCGAGTAATACAATACAAAATACAGATATAGACTATAATACAACTAAATTTTAGGGTTGTCAATATGACTTAATCTTGTTATAGTACAGGCATGTCTTGCACAACAATAAAGGATGATATCATAAAGTTAATTAACCTAGTATAAATGGACGACAATGAACCAGCCCTCATTTTGGCCAAGTATAACAGAGATGATTTGAATATGTTGATACTCGATGAAAGGAACGTAAGACCGAATCTGGTAGAAGATGGTGATAGTAAACATTCAGAGTCCAACTTGTGCTATCTCGACAACGGTGCAAGCAATCACATGACCAGACATAAATTAAAATTTAATGTACTTGATGAACGAGTCATGGGACAAGTAAAATTTGGAGATGGATAAACTATTGAAATCAAATGAAGAATTTCAATTATTCTCAAATGCAAATATGGTCTGGAACGCATTCTTAATGAGGTATACTTTGTCCATAGTCTTCCTAGTAACATCATAAGTATTGGCCAGCTATTAGAAAATAGAATTAAGGTTCTAAATAGCGGAGAGTTTTTTTGGGTTTATGGTAAAGAAGGGAAGTTGTTAAAGAAGATTAAAAGGTCACCAAATTAATATTATAAATTAATAATTTATACTGGAAACCCAGAGTATCTATTAACGAGCTCAGAAGATTCCTCAAAATTATGGCATGCTCGTCTAGGCCATGCTAATTATCTAGCCTTGTCTATGATGTCTAAAGAAAGGATGGTAAGAAATTTGCTTAAGATTGTACAACCAAAAGAAGTGTGTACTGGGTGTCTTATGTCGAAATAGACTAGAAAACATCTGTCAGTTCATGCAAATTTTAGTGCAAAAAAACTTTAGAACTCTTCCATTGGGACTTGTGTGGTCCAATCACACGTGCAACAACATTTGTTAAAAGATATTTCTTCTTGTTGGTCGACGATTTTAGTCAAGCTATGTGGTAATATAAGCTTACAAATAAAAATGAGGCAGTTGGAGTCTTCAAAAATTTTAGAGCATTGGTTGAGGATGAAAATGATAAAATGATCAAATTTTTATGGACTGATAGAGGTGGTGAGTTTGTGTCAAATGAATTCAAAAATACTATGAGGAAGAAGGCATAATAATAATTGTACATCACCATACAGACTTTGAACATTTTGAGTGTAATGAAAATCAGACAATAATGGCAATGGCGAGGAGCTACTTAAAGGAGATAAAATTCTCAACTGTACTATGGGGAGAAGCAGTTAGACATACAGTGTACGTGTTAAATTGACTTTCCACTCGACCCAGATGGTGTCACGCCGTATGCTACATGGTATGGGATGAAACCTGATATTTGACATATTTGTATATTTGGCTGTCTTGGAGACATCAAGGTGCCTAGTGTAAATACACGTAAACTGAATATGATCCTAGCTTGTGTGTGATCAAATTGGGAAGGGAGCTTAGCTCGAAAGCATATTAGTTTATATAGTCCAAAAAAGAAAAGAGTGAATGTCAGTAATGATATAATCATTGTAGAAAATAAATCTTGGGATTGGGAATGTGATGATAACAAGACTGGGCATGTGGATTTTTTGCCCAAAGCACATCTTTTCAAAATGGAGAAGGTAATAGTGGTAATGCTGATAATGTGCACGCGAATGAGTTCGAAGAACAAGAACCTTTTAACACCCTTGACACATGACTCTTCATCGAGGCTGGCTTTAGACTACCATGATGATAGCAGAGTAGCGAGGAAGACGAGGCTGATTATTAAACTCTATAATGATACGGAAGAAACGGTACTAGAAGAAAGCTTTTTTAATGGGAATTGGGGAACCATAAAATTACAAAGAAGCGGTGAAGGACAAAAACTGGAAAAGGGCAATGCAAGATGGATTGACTCTATCGAGAAAAACAGCACTTGGAATTTCACAGAATTGCCACGAGGCCAAAAGGTTATAGGTCTAAAGAGGATTTACAAGTTGAAGAAATATGTAACTGGAAAAATAGTAAAGCGCAAAAGGAGACTCGCCAAAGGTTATAGTCAAGAACATAGAATAGATTAAGAGGAGGTTTACACACCAATGACACACCTTGAAACAGTGCGACTATTATTGGCATTGGCTGCTAAGAATGATTGGCAGGTTCATCACTTGCATGTTAAAACAACATTCCTGAATGGAGAGTTAACTGAAGATGTGTTTGTTGCTCAACCAGAAGGTTATGAAAACATGAAAAGGGACACTTGGTTTATGAGTTTCTTATGACATTATGGCAAGCGCCACGAGCATGGTATGCCAAGCTAAACCAAAGCTTAGAGTGTCTCGTATTGAAGAGATATTATTATGAAAATAATATTCATACAAATGGAGAAGGAAATAACATCTTGATAATTGTTGTGTACGTGGATGACATCTTGATTACTGGAGGGAACATGTTGAACATAGAAAAATTTAAAGTGCATATGGGAAATAAATTTGAAATGACTAATCTTGGGAGGTTGAGCTACTATCGGTGAATAGAGGTGGAACACGGTGTGAATTACATAGAACCGAAGCTATCATAATATGCCAAGAAGGTTATCAAAAAACTGGATTGAAGGACTGCAATCCTAAATAAAATATGATGGATCATAGGGAACAAATTATCAAAGATGAAAATGGACAAGCTGTGGATCCTATGATGTACAAAAGTATAAATGGTTGGAGGTCTGCGTTATCTACTAAACACACGGCCATATATAGCTTTCTTAGTTAGGGTCATAATTCGGTTCATGGAGTGCCCTACTGCACTTCACTTAAGTGTTGTAAACGTGAATTCGGTGATACATAAAAGGAACAGTTTATTATGGACTAGTTTATATGAAGAATATTGGAAACAATCTCATCACGGGGTTTTCTGATCATAGTGCCTTGGCGGATGTATTGATGATCAGAATAGCATATATGGAATAGTTTATTCTCTAAACGAGAGTCTAATCTCATTGGTATATTAGAAGCAACATGTCAACATATATGGATACGAAATATTCTAAGTCAAATTTAAGCTGATTTTGTTGGTCTACTTACTCTGTATATTGAGAACATATCAGCCATTGATCTGGCCAAAAATCCAGTATTCCACGATGGGAGTAAGCAGTTATATATAGATGTTCATTATCACTTCATTCGAGAGAGTGTCGAATGAGGAGAAATCATTGTTAAACATGTAAATGATGACAAACAACGTTTGGAATGCTTAACCAATGGACTGGCCACTGTTAAGTTTGAAAGGATGGAGAATCTTCTAGGATTGAAAGATTTAAACAAACAGGAGTCTGAGATTAAGGGGGGTTATCGAGTTGTTCTAGCTGTCTGAATGATTTGGTCATGTTGGTATCCTGGAAATTTTTTATGAAGTTCAGTTTAATAAGACTAGTTGTGCAGTATGTTTAGGAGTTAATTGCTGAGTGATCCTTGATTTTAACTTTTCTGTTATGCATTTTATTTTTTTATGTACATATTGTATCGTGTGAATGAATAAAATCAACGTCTTGGACACAACTCTTGTGTTACTTTCAGTTTTATATTAAACATGTACATATAAATACATACATATATGTTAGTCCCTAACAATGCAACAAGAATTACAGAAGGGGGGTTGAATGGAATTCTTGAACCTTTTTTAAAAAAAAATATAAAATGTTTAATAATATATAAGTGTTTGATTTGCAAAGTGCGGAATAAGAAGTTAGTAAAACTAAAACACAAGTAATTAAAAACACAAGTCTTTAAAAACTTTCTGGTGGATTTGAATGTATCCACCGGAGATATATATTATATCAAGAGAACTCTGTGTAGCAAGATTAGCTCACAGCTGCTTACAAATATGAACAACTAAGTTTACGGAGAAATGCTAAAGATGCAGCTTACAATTGTTTCTCTGAGATAATGTTCTTTGTCTTGTTCTTGTTGTTCTATTTGCTACTTCTTAGTTTATATATCACCAAGATTATAAAGTAATAAGACAAGATAATAAAACAAAACCTATCAAGTCTAATACTATGCTGCTTCATTACTCTATTCCAGCATCTTTGAATATCTTCATAATAGCATGGAAATGGTAATGCTTCTTTGTTCTCTAAAACCCAGTTGAATAGGCTTCCACATTTCTTTTGCATACACTCGACGCATGTGACTGTGTTGTCACTGTCAACAGATGTTTGAATTGATTATCCGTCGGGTACATGATCATCCGTCGGGTTGCCTTGTTGAGCATCCGTCGAGTGGCATTGTTGTTTATCCGTCGGGTAGCTATCTGGCACTTGACTTCATTTCCTTTATGCAGAATTACAAGACATCATCTATGTACAATTAATCAACCTATTCTGCAGATCTAATTAAAGTCAACATGACTTGAGTGCTACTACAGAATCTAAACAAGGTGTATGCAGGAATTTGCTACAGACTCATTATTACACAGGCTACTCACTCGATGGATAATAAATCATCATCCATCGGGACTATATTGAGTCATCCGTCGGGACTATATTCATTATCCTTCGAGTGCTACATTTTTCACTAAGTAAAATCTACTAAGGTGTTTTGTTAATGAAATCATCAAGTTCACAACATATCCATAACAATTTCCCCCAATTTATGTCTACTAGAATTGTAGCCATAAATTAAGAAAAACTTGATGATAACAAAACACCCTAAAAATACAACTTAAAAAGTAAGTAGATAAAACTGTAAAGTGCTTCAAATAATATAATGCACAAAGATTAGCTCACAGTCATTTTCAAGGTGCTCCTCTAGCCTGAGCAGAATAATCTAATTCCTTGAAGATCTGGATCTCTTTCCAAGCTTTCTGTTGTTTTCTTTTATCTGATTTTGGAGCTGTCTGTGGAATTCTAGTTCATCAGATTCTGAGAGATATAGCTTTTCTTGCATTTCCAAAAGAGTCTCATTGCTAGAGATGCTCAATTGGTCTTCTAATCTGAAAAATCTTCTAACTCCTTTGTCATCCATGAACTCCATCAGCCAGTAGGGCCTTAGATGCACTCTACTCCCTGTGTAAGGAATAGTTAGAGTCTTTGGGAGTGCATCTTTAGCTCTAATACTCTTCAGTTCTTCAATCTTCTTTAGAACAAGTCTTCTTGCAGTTACATTGAATCCAAAGTTCTTCTTGAATGATGAATAAACCTTTATCAGCACAGATTGGCTTTCTTGAAGGATCCTGTGAAGTGGCCATTGAATCTCCTTTCCTCCCTTGTACTTGAAAACTAACCTTTCAGGTAGATTCCTGCAGGTATCAATCCCTTTAACTTCTTCCAGTTCATCTAGATAGAGGTTTAGATCAGAGAATTTCTTGATGTCACATAAGTACATGTAATCTCCCTTGTTGACTTTGGATTGAGCTTTGGTTAGAGATTTGGATTTGAGAGGTGACGGCTTCACTTTCTTGAATGCTCTTGACTTTGTTCTCTTTGGCTTGTTAAGGATTGGCAAATTGAAGTCAAGAATTGGTAGACTTTCCTAGTCTATTAGTTCATCCTTAAGCACAATAGGTTCACCATGAATATTCCTGTAAGGATCCACCACCTTAATGTCTTCAAATACCACTAAGGGTTTTGATGCTTGAGTTGTAGTTGGAATGGATTCCTTGGTAAACTGATCCTCTAATTCCTTACCAACAAAGTTCAATTTCCTTTTGGTTCTTTTGGCCAATTCCTTGTATCTGTGAGATTTCTTCTGTTGTGGTTCAACTTGCTTCTTTGGATCTTGAGATTCAGTGATTTCAGATGGCTAAGTAGGAATTTGTTGTGTTGGTTTCACAGCTTGTAGCTTGGCCAAGATAGCAGCTTGATCTTTCTTTTGTTTAACCTTTTTAGCATCTAGAGCAACTTGCTTCTTTTCTTGCTTCAATCTTGCCTTTTCTTCTCTCTTTACTTCAGCAAATTGAGGATGTTCAGCCACCACACAAATTTCTTTACCATTCCTGAAAACTTTAGCAATTCTTCTTTTCAAAGCTGAATCAGCTGGATCCTTGTAGAAGGCAATGGATCTTGACAACAGTTTTTTCTCATCAGGATTTAGTGTCTCATACACTGTATCCAAAGGGTTCTTTAGTGATGATTTTGGATAGTTCACCCTTGGCTTCAAAAGTACTTCAGCCTTTGGAGATTTGATGCAAGATGGTTATCATCTTTACAGATAGTTCATGCTCATTTCATTCACAGAGATTTGCCTAACATGAGAGTGATGAATGGCTGACTTTTATGGCTTATTTGTTATCCCAAACTTCTTTTGAATATCCTCATCCATTTTCTCCCAGTTGATTGGATTCAACTGCTCCTTTTCAGCTGCTTTCAAAGTAGCTGTTGTTTCCTTTATCAGATCAACATTGTCCTTAGCTGGTGGCTTTGAGATAGTAATTGTAGGCACAATTACTTTGCTAACTTGAATGTTGAGCACTTTTTGCTCCCCCTCACTCCTAGAACTCTCTTTCTCCCCCTTTTTGTTATCATCAAGCAGAGTAGAGGAGGAGGTTTGTGCAGCCACCAGTTTCTGAAGCAAGTCTGTTTGTTGAGCTTGGTGTAGATGAATTGTTGTAAGAGATGCTTCCATTGCTGTCATTCTTGTATCCAAGGCATCTATCTTTGTGGTAAGATCAGAATTTTTCCTGAGTTGTTACTTAATGTCAAGCATTGTAGCTTCTGGAAGTTTAGAGTCCATCTTGTCAGAAATGGCCTTTTTCATCTCATCAATATCACCTTTGATAGTGTTGACATCTTGAGCATGTTGAAAACCTTGGATTTGTTGTAGTTGCAGAGAAGCAAGATGTGCTTGAAGGAGCTTTTTGGTGTTGGCATTTGTGGTGGTTTGAAGAGCAGAATTTGTCTGATTTATGAGTTGAATCAGGGTTGTCTTGAAGTAGTGTTCATCACATTACTTTGAAAATGACCAAGATGGCATGCCTGATCTTGAACTAGAGCCTACTTCTCCCCCTATGTCCAATGGCTCTTCTTCACTATCTCCACCTTCACCTCCAAAGAATTCTTCTAAACCACCAGTCTCATAATCAACATCACCAGCTGTAGAAGGAAAAGTTGTGATGGCATCCTTAGCTCTTTGCATGGACTGTGTAGTGTGCACCAGGTTTAGCATCCTTTCTGCATTGTCATTGCCCTGTCCAGCTAGAAGTTGGTAGGCTGGAACATGGTGAGTAAATGTCTCAGCATCTAAGGAGGTGGAATCTATAACAGCTTGAGTTTGCTGAGATAGTCTCTCCCTGTCTGCATCATGGACATTCATTAACTACTTACAATAATATCCACCCTTATATCTTCAGTACCTGCTTTTCTCCCATTTTCTCTCTTTTCTTACATCAAGGTCTCACCTTGGCTCACCACCCTCATACCCTCACCTTCACCATCTAAGGTGGGATACCTCACACTCTCTTTTGCCAATCCAGAAGAACTGGATTGCATATTTTCACTCTTTTCCTCTTCTTTTTCCTGGGAGCAACCCAGACTCTCACTCAGTTCACTCCCTTCCCTCTATCCTAGGAGTGATTGTACTACTACTAAGTCTTCTGCACTTGAGATAATTGATGAAATTTGAAGCTATGCAGAGACACTCGATAGATAAGGGATATCTATCGGGTTAGCAGTTTGACTATCCGACGGATAACTGCTGTTAAGCTTATTCGTCGGGATACAATTGCTACTCGATAGATGATTAGTATCCATCGAGTGAGTAGAAATGAATGTGTTTGGAGTGGAAACTATTATGGACTCTGTGCAGATTGATGAGAATTTTGGCACAGATGTCTCAACAGTTCCTGAAAGAATTGGCAAGTGAGCCAACAAATCATCCAAAAGATGATGCTCACTTGCACTAGATTTTGGCTTCCCCAAAAGAGTTAAAGAAGGGGAATCAGGAATTGATGTGTTGATCATATCCACATCCAGAGAGTTTGTGGGAGAATTTGGTGTTTGGGGTGCTTCTATAACTAAAGATTTTGGTTGTGACTCCAAATTTATTGGAGCCACATCAAACTGACTTTGAAAAGGTGCATTGACTGTGTCTTCAGCACCAGTTTGCACAGTGTGTGAACCCTGTGCATCCCCAGGGGTTTTTGGTTTCTTCTTTCTAGTATAGGTTTGGGGTGAGCTTGTGTCCCTTACCCTTTTGGCCTGTGCTCTTGGCTGAGAGCTTTGTTCAATAGTCACATCCTTTTGGGAGGATGCAACTAGTAATGAGCTTATGTCCTTATTAAGCACTGCAGTTTATTGGGAAACTGCAGTGTGGCTAGGCTGGGAAACACTCACCTCTCCAATCTTATCCTTAGGGTTTCTTTGATGTTCACCCTGTCCCTCACATTTCTTACCCACCTTCACACTCCCCTCTTTTGGTTTGATGGATTTTGCAACTGGCATCTTTTGAGAGATACCAGAGGGGGCTTTCTTTGACTTGGATTTAGACATTTTGATGGTTTGGTAGCTTAGGTAGGCAACTGTTGGGTCATTGACATAGTTGCCAGAGCTAAACTATAAGGCAAAGAAATTTGTGAGGTTGGAAGAGTAGGGACAGCTGAACTTACCTCACTTACCTGAGGTGCCTCTGTTTGATTTTTAACGCAGCGGGGGCATGGCAAAACACTTTTACACATACAAAATCCAAATAGAAGCATTTAAATCGTGAATAAAAATTCGAGGGATCGAATCTTACCTTTTAAAATAATTCGGAGATAACGATCAGAGATCCTTAGCAGTTGCTCCTTAAGTGTGAAGCAATCCACCGGTATCCACCAAGAAAACGATGTTAAGGAGGAGGAAGGAGGTGGAGAGAATTGGGTTTTCCAAACTTTTTGGGTTTCGGGTTCGATGTGGGTTAGAATAAAATAGGGTCTATAATAGTATATTTATAGGCAAAATTTTCAGCTGAAATTTTCCCATAAATAATATTATTATTATCCCATTTATTATTCTCATTAATAATTAAAACACCTTTTAATTATTAATCCTTTTTCTAAACACTTTAGAAATAATTCTCTCTCTTCATTTAATTTCCAAAAATTAAATCCTTAATTAATAATATTAAGAACTTTTCTTAATTAATTTATAATCAATTAAATCTCATTTAATCAATTATTAAATTTGCCAATTAATTATTTATTTCATAAATAAATAATTATTAGCCATTATTAATTAATTCCTCCACCATTAAATCATTCTCTTTTTATGGTGTGACCCTGTAGGTTCAATATTAAGCCGGTAGTAGAAATAAATAATAATAAAACTATTTTATCATTATTTATATAAATTCTCTAATTTATTAAATATGATTAATTAATTAATCACATTTATTCTACATCGTGAGTGATGCTTCTCAACATATCGCGACTATCCGGATAATATGAATTCACTGCTTACAAAACCAAGAACCTGTCAGTGAATAGTTACCGTACAATAAACTCCTTCTACCCAACAATGTCCCGATTAAATACAAGGCATGGATCTCGTGTCAAGCCTATCTAATTCAATCACTTGCTTACCATTTACTATGCGTAGTTCTATGCAAATTAGAAACTCCTTTCTAATTTCATTCACTCTGGCCAGAGATTCCTGAACTAGCATAAGTGGATCAGCCTTGAACATTCGCTTCCTTCACTGGAAGGGGTAGATCCTTTATTGATCATACACTATCTTCGTGTACAAATTCCTATACCCAGAAGAGCCCTAATAATTGTCCCTGGAGACTAAGAACTAAACCAAAGCATAGTTCAGTGTACACAAGATGACTATGATGACCTCAAGTCCAAGGATACTTGTACAACTATCACTAAGCGAACAACTGCTGACACGTGAGTGAACTCCATCAGTTGTTCAGCTAGGCGAGTCATGTTCAGTGAACTTATTCTATAATAAGCACCTACATACTAGCTATAGTGTCACCACACAAATGTCTATGAGAACAGACATCCTTCATAATGAAGCAAGCATAGTATGTACCGATCTTTGCAGATTATTAATTACCAGTTAGTAATCCTATGACCAGGAACTATTTAAGTTTAGAGTTATCATCTTTTTAGGTCTCACTATTATGATCTCATCATAATCCATAAAAAGCTTTACTCTAAACTATGGTATATCTTATTTAAACACTTAAATAGATAGAGCCCGTAATAAAAACAAAACAAGTCTTTTATTAATATCAATGAAATCAAAACAGATTACATAAAAGTTATTCCTAAATCCTAATACATGATTGGACTTAGGACATTTTCCTTTCAATCTCCCACTTGTACTAAAGCCAATCACTCTGGTATCTAATACTCATCTTGTCTTCATGACGATCAAAGTGACTTTCATAAAGTAGCTTTGTGAGTGGGTCTGCTATGTTGTTATGTGTGTCAACTCTAATTCAATACAATACAAGAAATATTACCGCACTCCCACTAACCCTTTTGTAGACGCATGGTTCATCTACGTTTTTTGATAAAATCAAACTCTTTGATTGCCTCATCAAAACGAATGTTCCATCTTTCGAGAAGCTTGCTTTGAATCACATATGGTTCACAGTAGCTTACACACTAGGTTTTCATTTCCCTTGGAAAGAAAACCATCTGGCTATATGCCAGATCTCATAGTCGTAGTAAGCAGCATTCACAAGCAAAATCCGAACTGATTTTAACAGGGCTACAGGTAAAAGGTTTCATCAAAGTCAATCCATTGCCTTTGTTTGAATCCTTTTGCCACAAGCCTGGCCTTATAGGTCTCCACCTGGCCATCTGCTATAATCTATCTTTTGTATCCTGTATACATAGATTCCATTCTGGATTTCATGGCACTATGCCATTTCTCTGAGTCAACACTACTCATAGCCTCATTATAGGTCACAGGGTCGTCATCATCAATGATCGAAAACTCATTGTCATTCTCAATGACAAGGCCATATTACCTCTCAGGTTGGCGAGACACTCTCCCTGATCTATGAATGGGCTATTCCACAAAAGGTTGTTCAGTCAGAACAGGTGTTTCCACTTGATCCGTAGTAGTTTATGCTTCTTAAACTTCATCAAGTTTAATTTTGCTCCCACTGTTTCCTTCAAGGATAAACTCCTTTTCCAAGAAGGTAGCATGTCTGGAGACAAACACCTGATGATCGGTGTAAAAGTAATACCCTAAAGTCTCTTTAGGATATCCCACAAAACTACATTTTACGGATCGATATTCCAGCTTATCTGGGTCAACTTACTTGACATAAGCTGGACATCCCCAAATCTTAACGTGTTTAAGACTCGGTTTCATTTCTTTCCATATCTCATACGGAGTTTGAGGAACAGATTTGGAAGGCACCTTGTTCAGTAAATATGCTGAGGTTTCCAATGCATAACCCCATAGGAATACTGGAAGATTTGCATAGCTCATCATGGACCGAACTATGTCTAACAAAGTTCGATTTCTCCTTTCAGATACCAATCTGGAGGAGTCCACTGGGAGACTATACCATTTACTTTGAGATAATCTAGAAACACTCCATTAAAGTATTCACTACCTCGATCTTATCGAAGAATTATAATACTATGTTTGGTTTGTTTCTCCACTTCATACTTATATTCTTTGAACTTTTCAAAGGCCTCAGACTTGTGTTTCATCAAACACATATCCGAATCTAGATCTATCATCTATGAAAGTAATGAAGTATGAAAATCCACCCATGGCTTGCTTAGACATTGGTCCACATACATCTGTGTGTACCATTCCTAGCAAATTTGCAGTCATCTCTCCATGTCTACTAAATGGAGACTGCAGTGCCACTATGAAGTGAGATTTTCATCATCCCTTTTCTTTTATTAGTTTGTTCAATCTGAAGTAAATTATGTCACATATGTCCAGACCATTATTTAAAGTACCACGTCCATAAAGAATATTATCTCTAAGAATATAACATTCATTATTCCCAATAATAAATTAAAATCCAGCCAAGTCTAACTTGGGAATAATATTCCTCACAATCGAGGGAACAAAATAACAATTATTTAAAATAATAGTCTTGCCCGTAGGCATATGTAAATGAAATGATTCTACATCTTTAGCAGCAACTCTTGCTCCATTTCTCATCAGTAGAATCACCTCCTCTTCCTCAAGAGTCCTACTTCTCCTTGGTCCCTGCAACAAATTGCAGATTTGAGAACCACATGAGGTATCTAATACCCAAGTAGAAATTTGATTTAATGACATATTCACTTCTATCATGAACATACCTGAATCAGAAGCGGTAGTCTCACTACCCTTCTTCTTCTTCAATTCTACAAGGTAAACCTTGCAGTTCCTCTTCCAGTGCCCCACCTTGTTACAGTGAAAGCAAACAACTTTGCTCTTGGGGTCTTCAGCTTTTGGTGGAACCGGCGTTTTCTCACCTACTTTCTTCTTCTTGGAAGAGTTCCTCTTCCTTTTCTTAGGATTGGAACCTTCACCAATTAGAAGAACAGAACTCTTCTTAGGGGGGAAATTCGATTCCGCAGTCTTCAACATGTTGTGGAGTTCAGGCATGCTGACATCCAACTTATTCATGTGAAAGTTCACAACAAACTGCGAGAACGAACTCGGAAGCGATTGCAAGACCAAGTCTTGGCTCAGCTCCCCATCCATGGCAAAACCAAGTTGTCCAAGACATTCGATCAAATTGATCATCTTAAGTACATGGTCATTCACAGATGATCCCTCAGACATCCTACAACCGAACAACTCCTTCGATATCTCATATCGAGCTGTCCTCCCTGCCACATCATACAACTCTTATAGATGCATGAGGATAGTGTGAGCATCCATATACTCATGTTACTTCTGTAGCTTAATGTTCATGGAAGCTAGCATGATGCATTGAGCAACATTTGCATCATCTATCCACTTACGATACACAACGTGTTCATCATTATGTGCATCACTAGCAGGTTCAGTAGGCTTAGGTGAGTAAATCACGTATTCCAGCTTCTCAATCCTGAGAATAATTCTCAAGTTTCGAAGCCAGTCAGCATAATTAGGACCAGTCAATTTGTGAGCATCTAGTATGCTCCTGAGTGATAGTGCAGAAGACATAATGTATATTGTAAATCTGTAAATGATAAACACATAACAACACTTAGCAAATATTCGATTTCATTTTAAAACACTATATGAATCGGGTCTTTATTCATAAGTGGCTCCCACTAGTTTATCTAATTTATTCAACCCTCTACGTGAAAAATTAAGCATTCATAATGCTAGTGGGAATAGGGATCCTACATTCCATTACACAACCCCGGCTGTGGCACGAAACGCCATGTAATGTTCAATAGGCAGACAACTCTTGTCAATTACATCTTATGTTATTCCCTAATCAAACTTTAGCCTCTTGAATAATTGAGTCACGGCTGTGGTACGACAAACTCAATATTCTAAGTCAAGTCAAACCCAACATTCCGTACAAATGAATCAGTCCCCAAAGGCCCACGGCTGTGGCACGTAACGACCTTTAGATTCTTATTCAATGTACACATCTCTATATAATAGACAAGTATTTCTTATTTCGAAATCAAAGCCCTTGGCTGTGGCACGAAACGACAATGATTCAAAAATAAGAACTACTTTCTATCATGTTGGAAGGCTATGACCGACACAAGCCCGTTGTGTCATTGGCCAATTACTACTTGATATTATTTAATTTTAGAGGGATTATATTACGTTACAATCATAATCATATTATAAAGAGATTCTTCCTTTTAAATTAAATATTTCAAATCAATAATCAATAATCAGACGATTCCCAGATCGGGTGGAGCATTGTCAAGAGGCGTCACTTAATAACCCTTTCTTACAGATAGAAATATATTGTTGACAGAATCATCCTTTCTCTCATTTCGAAAATTCATATTCAATTATGTGTTTTACAAACACAAGAATCTCATGATTGTATTCATAATTTTTTTTTAAGGTTATGAAACAATTTCACTATACTAGGTTGTCTAACAAACGCCTTATGTTCATTCAAGTTCACCTAAATCTATCATCGCATGATAAACTAAGCATATATCACATATATCAACATGAATAAACATCAAGGTAGGCATGTTACATCATCTAGCATATTAGTCTAAGCATTATACATCTCTATGTATCACATGAAGCATTTAAAAGCAACTAAAACAGTCAAAAACAGTTTGAAACACTTCATGGAAATATAAAAAGTTCAAAACTTTTATATAAACTAAAATTGATCACTCCATTAGATCCGTCTCGGAAAAACGAATCCAACGGTATATTGCACGCCTAAAACGGAGTTACGAAACTCCTAGAAAATCAATTTTAAAATCAACAGAGGGCGGTAACGCATTACAGGAATGCGTTACAAGCCCTGTAACGCATTCTGGTGATGCGTTACACCCCTTTTAAGCCATTAAAGGGTGTAACGCATTCCGTGAATGCGCCACAGGTATGTAACGCATTCCCGGAATGCGTTACACCCCTATATTTTTTTTTCAGCCGCCGTTGCTTTTCTGTCTCGAACTGCGTGCAGCCGTCCTGTCAGATCTCTCTTTCTGTCTTTGCTTCCGTGCAATTTACAGCAGCAGTACAAGCAGCTTTACATACATAATATATATATACTAACAATTTATTTATATATATATATGACTTAATTTAATTACGAATTTTAATTGAAAGAATTTCAAAAATTCATAATAAAAAATCTATACATCCTAAAATTATGAAAAAAATACCCAGACGATCTACAACACTTATAGAACCCAGATCAACATTCAAAAATATTCTGAGAAACGATTTCTCATCAGACAAAATTAATCCATAATATAACTTGTAAAAATCATAATTAATTCATACAAGCACATAAAATTCTGAAATTTTTACCACAGATCTATATGCATACAACCTATGCTCTGATACCATTGTTGGATTTTTAACGCAGCGGGGGCATGGCAAAACACTTTTACACATACAAAATCCAAATAAAAGCATATAAATCGTGAATAAAAATTCGAGGGATCGAATCTAACCTTTTAAAATAATTCGGAGACAACGATCAGAGATCCTTAGCCGTTGCTCCTCAAGTGTGAAGCACTCCACCGGTATCCACCAAGAAAACGATGTTAAGGAGGAGGAAGGAGGTGGAGAGAATTGGGTTTTCCAAACTTTTTGGGTTTTCGGGTTTGATGTGGGTTAGAATAAAATAGGGTCTATAATAGTGTATTTATAGGCAAAATTTTCAGCTGAAATTTTATCATAAATAATATTATTATTATCCCATTTATTATTCTCATTAATAATTAAAACACCTTTTAATTATTAATCCTTTTTCTAAACACTTTAGAAATAATTCTCTCTCTTGATTTAATTTCCAAAAATTAAATCCTTAATTAATAATATTAAGAACTTTTCTTAATTAATTTATAATCAATTAAATCTCATTTAATCAATTATTAAATTTGCCAATTAATTATTTATTTCATAAATAAATAATTATTAGCCATTATTAATTAATTCCTCCACCATTAAATCATTCTCTTTTTATGGTGTGACCCTGTAGGTTCAATATTAAGCCGGTAGTAGAAATAAATAATAATAAAACTATTTTATCATTATTTATATAAATTCTCTAATTTATTAAATATGATTAATTAATTAATCACATTTATCCTACATCATGAGTGATGCTTCTCAACATATCGCGACTATCCGGATAATATGAATTCACTGCTTAGAATACCAAGAACCTGTCAGTGAATAGTTACTGTACAATAAACTCCTTCTACCCAACAATGTCCCGATTAAATATAAGGCATGGATCTCGTGTCAAGCCTATCTAATTCAATCACTTGCTTACCATTTACTATGCGTAGTTCTATGCAAATTAGAAACTCCTTTCTAATTTCATTCATTCTGGCCAGAGATTCCTGAACTAGCATAAGTGGATCAGCCTTGAACATTCGCTTCCTTCACTGGAAGGGGTAGATCCTTTATTGATCATACACTATCTTCGTGTACAAATTCCTATACCCAGAAGAGCCCTAATAATTGTCCCTGGAGACTAAGAACTAAACCAAAGCATAGTTCAGTATACACAAGATGACTATGATGACCTCAAGTCCAAGGATACTTGTACAACTATCACTAAGCGAACAACTGCTGACACGTGAGTGAACTCCATCAGTTGTTCAGCTAGGCGAGTCATGTTCAGTGAACTTATTCTATAATAAGCACCTACATACTAGCTATAGTGTCACCACACAAATGTCTATGAGAACAGACATCCTTCATAATGAAGCAAGCATAGTATGTACCGATCTTTGTGGATTGTTAATTATCAGTTAGTAATCATATGACCAGGAACTATTTAAGTTTAGAGTTATCATCTTTTTAGGTCTCACTATTATGATCTCATCATAATCCATAAAAAGCTTTACTCTAAACTATGGTATATCTTATTTAAACACTTAAATAGATAGAGCCCGTAATAAAAACAAAACAAGTCTTTTATTAATATCAATGAAATCAAAATAGATTACATAAAAGTTATTCCTAAATCCTAATACATGATTGGACTTAGGACATTTTCCTTTCAGCCTCCATAACAGGAAAATAGAAGAGTGGCGCCTCTTTGTGATGGTTTGCCCTGTTCAAATCTGCAATAATCCTTCTCTCTTGAACCCAACAATCTAATTTGTTGGTTGGGTTCTCAAGCACAATATCCTCAGAGAGGTGGTTAGCAATCATCATTAAAAATCTAGCATAATAAACATTTTTACCCCTCTTATTTAAGTCCCCTAACTTAAACCCCAACTCAATTATGATAAGATCACTAAAGTTGAAAAATTTATCTGTAACAAGCATGTAAAGCATGTTAAGCATAGAGATATTGACAGAATCAAAATTACTGATTTTACCAGAAAAGACCTTGGTAACTACATCACATAGATAACTCCATTCCTTTCTAAGACCCAACCTCCTAATTTCACTTAATTTAGAAGTAGAGAGTGCATAGTTCATGAAGTTAAGCATGTTAATAATGTCAGTGTCTGTGTGTGGTGAAATTACAGTATAATCAGGAATCTTGAATAATGCTTTAACAATATCACTATTAACACAGAATTCCTTACCTTTAATAGTGAAAGTGATAGTCTTATCAGCTGAGTTGTACGTAGCAGTTGTCCACATCTCTTCAACAACCTCACAGTAGATGGTGGGTAATTCCAGCATGGCATAGTTAAGTTTGCAGTTCTTCACAAAATCCATCATCTCGTGGTAGTCACCAGACTGTTGAATCCCCTTGTTCAGAAGAGCAGTGAAGTTGTTCTTCTCATAAATAAATCCAGTTTGAGACATTATCTTGACGACAGGTGCCATTGTTAGAGAGTAAAAACTTGCAGAGAGAGAGTAAGTACTTTTGAGAAAGAAAGAAATTAGAGCAGATGATTTGAGAATGATAAAAGAAAAGTAATGAAAATGAATTAAGCTTTTATACTATCTCAAAAATAACTATCAAAAATAATAAAGTAAAATAAAGTAACCAATAAGAATTGCCCAAAGTAGCTGTTAAAAAAAATAAACTGTAAAAATTCCATCAATTATCCGTCGTGTTATGCTTACAAACTGTAAGTATACTCGATGGATAATGTTCAGAGAATCAACGGCTAAGAATAAGACAATTCAACGGATGAGGATAAATCAGTTATCCGTCGAGTCATAAAATATTCCAGAAAAGTAATTGATTTTATTAACAAATAGTATACCGACGGATGATCAAACTCGATGGATAGTGATCATCCGTCGAGATGTAAATTTTGACTTAGCCAAAATTTCATCCATGACTGAAAAATTAATTAAATTTCTGGCTGCATTACAACTTGCAAACAATCTATAAAGATTCAAGAGTAATTTAGCATACCTAACTCACTTACCAACCTTGAAAAGGTGGATTCATCCAGTGGCTTGGTAAATATATTTGCAAGCTACTTTTCACTTGGAACAAAATGTAGTTCCACAGTACCATTCATTACATGTTCCCCTATGAAGTGGTACTTGATGTCTATGTGCTTTGTCCTTGAATGATGTACTGGATTTTCAGTGATGGCAATTGCACTTGTGTTATCACAGAAAATGGTAATCTTTTCAACTTGTAAACCATAGTCTAGCAATTGGTTTTTCATCCACAAAATCTGTGCACAGCAACTTCCAGCAGCAATATATTCAGCTTGAGCTGTAGAAGTAGAAACTGAATTTTGCTTTTTACTAAACCAGGACACAAGCTTGTTTCCTAGAAATTGACAGGTTCCTGTTGTACTTTTTCTATCAATTCTACAACATGCATAATCTGCATCTGAATAACCAGTTAGATCAAAACCATAATCTCTAGGGTACCAAATGCCAAGTTTTGGTGTTCCCTTGAGATATCTGAAAATTCTCTTAATAGCTACTAAGTGAGATTCTCTAGGATCAGCCTGAAATCTAGCACACAAACATGTAGCAAACATTATATCTGGCCTACTAGATGTTAAGTACAGAAGTGAGC
The DNA here is from genome assembly GCF_009905375.1 of Apium graveolens. Taxonomy (NCBI): domain Eukaryota; kingdom Viridiplantae; phylum Streptophyta; class Magnoliopsida; order Apiales; family Apiaceae; genus Apium; species Apium graveolens. Next base: position 264,852,490 of record NC_133653.1, on the reverse strand, counting down.
CAACCATGCCCCTATAACTTGAAATATCCACAGACTTTTCAGTAGTGTTTAATTCAAGCTTAGTTGTAGTGGTCATGGGAGTTTTTGCAGATGTGCAATCCATTAGATCAAACTTCTTTAAAAGATCATAAATGTATTTAGTTTGACTAATGAATATTCCATCACTAACTTGCTTAACTTGCAAACCAAGAAAGTAAGTTAGTTCTCCCATCATACTCATTTCATACTTACTTTGAATCAATTTGGCAAACTTTTTGCAAAGTTTTTCATCTATAGAGCCAAAAATAATGTCATCTACATAAATTTGAACAAGTATACTAGAGCCATTAACATTTCTAAAGAAAAGAGTTTTGTCTACAGTACCTCTAGTGAAGTGATTCTCTAAAAGAAACTTTGCAAAGTGTCATACCAGGATCTAGGTGCTTGCTTCAGTCCATAAAGTGCTTTCAAAAGATAGTAAACATATTCTGGAAAATTTGGATCTTCAAAACCAGGAGGCTCACTGACATAGACTTCCTCCTCCAAATCTCCATTCAGAAAGGCACTTTTGACATCCATTTGATAGACTTTGAAATTGGCATGGGCTGCATAGGCTAATAAGATTCTGATGGCTTCAAGTCTTACAACAGGAGCAAATGTTTCATCAAAATCTATTCCTTCTTATTGACATAACCCTTAGCAACCAATCTAGCTTTGTTCCTGACTACTATGCCATTTTCATCCATCTTGTTTCTGAATACCCATTTGGTATCTATTGGATTCTTTCCTTTAGGCTTGGGCACCAGCTTCCATACCTTATTCCTCTCAAATTGGTTTAGCTCCTCCTGCATAGCTAAAATCCAATCAGGATTCAACAAAGCTTCTTCTACCTTCTTTGGTTCTTCCTTAGAAGGAAAGCTGTTGTATAGACATTCTTCTTGAGTTGCTCTCCTCGTTTGAACTCTAGAAGATACATCACCAATGATGAGCTCAAAGGGATAATCCTTTGTCCATTTCCTTTGTTGAGGTAGATTAGCTCTAGATGAAGAGGCCTCATGTTTGTTTTGATGTGTGATTGAGTTTAGATTATTAGAAACTCCCCCTGAGTTAATGGATCTTTGATTTGAGAAAGAAGAACTTTCTGTAAGTGATCTATTCTGACCTCCAGCTTCTTTTAATGACCCGACGGATGGTGAATTTTGAGTACCGACGGATGAAGATGGTTGTCTCCCGACGGATAAAGCAGATTGTCTACCGACGGATGAAGCATTTGAAAGAAATATGTCCTAAGTCCAATCACGTATGAGGATTTAGGAATAACTTTTATGTAATCTGTTTTGATTTCATTGATAATTAATAAAAGACTTGTTTTGTTTTTATTACGGGCTCTATCTATTTAAATGTTTAAATACCATAGTTTAGAGTAAAGCTTTTTATGGATTATGATGAGATCATAATAGTGAGACCTAAAAGATGATAACTCTAAACTTAAATAGTTCCCGGTCATAGGATTACTAACTGTTAATTAATAATCCGCAAAGATTGGTACATACTATGCTTGCTCCCTTCAGGAGGATGTCTGTTCTCATAGGCATTTGTGTGGTGACACTATAGCTAGTATGTAGGTGCTTATTAGGGAATAAGTTCACTGAACATGACTCGATAAGTTGAACAACTAATGGAGATTACTCACGTGTCAATAGTTATTCACTAAGTGATAGTTGTACAAGTGTCCTTAGACTTGAGATCGTTAAAGGTATCTTATATATAATGAACTGTGCTTTGGTTTAGTCCTTAGTCTCAAGGACATCCATTAGGTCTATTCTGGGCATAGGGATTTGTGTATAGAGATAGTTAACGTCAATAGAGGATCTACCCCTTCCAGTATAGGAAGAGAATATCCTATGTTATTCTTAGTATGCGAGTTCTGGAATCTCTGGCCAGAGTGTATGAAATTAGAAAGGAGTTTCTAATTTGCATTAATATGAACTTTGCATTATGAATAAGAAATCATATGATTAAATTTGATAGGCTTGACACGAGATCCATGCCTTGTATTTATTCGGGATATTATAAGGGTAGAAGGAATTCATTGTACGGTAACTAGTCACTGACAGGTTCTTCATATTGTAAGCAGTGAATTCATATTATCCGGATAGTCGCGATATGTTGCGAAGCATCACTCACGATGTAGAATAAATATAATTAATCAGTTAATTATATTTAGTGAATTTTAGTATTCATGTAAATAATTAATAAAAGTTTATTATTATTTATTTCTACTACCGGCATAATATTGAACCTACAGGGTCACACCATAAAAGAATATTTTCTTTGATGAAATAATGAGAGAGAGAATTATTTTCTAAATAGTTAAGAAAAAGAAATAATGATTAAAATAGTTTTAATTATTATAAAGATATATTATAAAACCCTAGGAGAGCCCTATAAATAGAATGAGATGGATGGCTCATTCAATTGACATACAATTTTGGTTTTGTGAAAACCCTAGCCTCCATCTTCTTCCTCTCTCTCTCTCCCAAAAACTCCATTTTTATAAAAGCTCAGTTTTATAAAAGGTTCATCGAAGAGGATCATTCTTGGTGGATACCGGTAGAGTGCTTCACACACTGAGGAGCAACTGCTAGCACTCCAATTTTATAAAGCTTCGATTCACGAGGTATGGTTTCGATTCCTCAGTTTTTCCCTTTTATACATTTTTCTATATGTGCGGTATATGGTTTTTACGGAATAAATGTTATTTTACGGTAGATTAATTGTTATGACTTTTTTAAAATTGTTTTAATTAAAAATTCATGAAATAATTTTGCATGTGAATAATTATGATTAAAATTTGCACAAGGACCCATGGCTGATTTGGTATTTTTCTGCTACTCCCTGATTTAAGAAATAATATTATTTTTATTTTTATTAATTTATTAATTAACTGTTAATTAATTTATTAATAATAAAATTAAAATAATAATAATATTAATAAAGAGTTATTAATAAGGGAGTAAAGGGAAAGGGGGGTTACATCTCCTAATTGTAACAGCAGCAAAAGGAAACGGCAGAAGCTGACAGCGCAGAAGAGAAAGAAACAGAAAAAAAAAAGGAAAGAAAACTGCTGCGGCTGTGCCAGGCGTGTGCGCTGCACGCGGGGGAGGAGTCTGTTGCGCATTCCGTGAATGCGTTACACACTGTTGCGCATTTACGGAATGCGTTACACGCGTAAATGGCTCAACAGTGTTGTAACGCATTACGTACATGCGTTACAGCCCATCTGTCCTTTTAAATTTTGATTTTTGGGAGTTTCGTAACTCCGTTTTGGGCGTGCAATATATCGTTGGATTCGTTTTTCCGAGACGGATCTATTGGAGTGGTCAAATATTTTTTATATAAAATTTTTTGAACTGTTTATATTCCCGAAAGTGTTTTAAAGCATGTTTTAATTGTTTTAATTGCTTTTAAATGCTATAATAAATCCATACATCATTATATCAATGTGTGACATGATATTACTTGCATGTTTACTTGTTTATTTATTTTTATATATGAGATATATGCCTGTGTTTACCATGCGATGATAGATTTAGGTGAACTTAAATCAATATAAGGCGTGCTCTAGAAAATCTAGAATAGGAATCGTTTCTTACCTTGACAATAATATTATGAATACAATCATGAGATTCTTGTGTTTATGAAACACGTAATTAAATATGAATTTTCAATTTTGAGAGAAAGGATGATTCTGTCAACAACAGATTTCTATCTGTAAGAAAGGGTTATTAAGTGACGCCTCTTGACAATGCTCCACCCGATCTGGGAATCATCTGATTATCGATTATTGATTTGAAATATTTAATTTAAAAGGAAGAATCTCTTTATAATATGATTATGATTGTAACGTAATATAATCCCTCTAAAATTAAATAATATCAAGTAGTAATTGGCCAATGACACAACGGGCTTGTGTCGGTCATAGTCTTCCAACATGATAGAAAGTGGTTCTTATTTTTAAATCATTGTCATTTCATGCTACAGCCGAGGGCTTTGATTTCGAAATAAGAAATACTTGTCTATTACATAGAGATGTTTACACTGAATTAGAATCTAAAGGTTGTTACGTGCTACAACTGTGGGCTGTTGGAGACTGATTCAATTGTACAAAATGTTGGGTTAGACTTGACTTAGAGTATTGAGTTTGTCGTGCTACAGCCGTGACTCGATTATTCAAGAGGCTAAAATTATATTAGGGAATAACATAAGATGTAAATGACAAGAGTTGTCTGCCTATTGAACATCACATGACGTTTCATGCTACAACCGAGGTTGTGTAATGGAATGTAGGATCCCTATTCCCACTAGCATTATGAATGCCTAATTTTCACTTGGGGGGTGTATAAATTAGATAAACTAGTGGGAGCCACTTATGAATAAAGACCCGATTCATATAGTGTTTTGAAATGAAATTGAATATTTGCTAAGTGTTGTTATGTGTTTATCATTTACAGATTTACTATATTCGTTATATCTTCTGCACTATCACTCCGGAGTATACTAGATACTCACAAGTTGACTGGTCCTAATTTTGCTGACTGGCTTCGAAACTTGAGAATTGTTCTCAGGGTGGAGAAGCTGGAATATGTGCTTGACTCACCTAAGCCTACTGAACCTGCTAACGATGCACATAATGATGAACATGTTGTGTATCGTAAGTGGATAGATGATGCAAATGTTGCTCAATGCATAATAATGAGACCTAAAAGATGATAACTCTAAACTTAAATAGTTCCCGGTCATAGGATTACTAACTAGTAATTAATAATCCGCAAAGATTGGTATATACTATGCTTGCTCCCTTCAGGAGGATGTCTGTTCTCATAGGCATTTGTGTGGTGACACTATAGCTAGTATGTAGGTGCTTATTAGGGAATAAGTTCACTGAACATGACTCGATAAGTTGAACAACTAATGGAAATTACTCGCGTGTCAATAGTTATTCACTAAGTGATAGTTGTACAAGTGTCCTTAGACTTGAGATCGTTAAAGTTATCTTATATATAATGAACTGTGCTTTGGTTTAGTCCATAGTCTCAAGAACATCCATTAGGTCTATTCTGGGCATAGGGATTTTTGTATAGAGATAGTTAACGTCAATAGAGGATCTACCCCTTCCAGTATAGGAAGAGAATATCCTATGTTATTCTTAGTATGCGAGTTCTGGAATCTCTGGCCAGAGTTTATGAAATTAGAAAGGAGTTTCTAATTTGCATTAATATGAACTTTGCATTATGAATAAGAAATCATATGATTAAATTTGATAGGCTTGATACGAGATCCATGCCTTGTATTTATTCGGGATATTATAAGGTGTTAGGAATATGTGTATTAGTTTGATTATAAGTTAAACAAAACACTTAAGTAGAAATCTAGTGTTTGTAGCCTCAACGGATAAGACCATCTTGGCTATCCGTTGAAGGAGTAGCTTTACTTAGCAATAAGTTTAGTATTGTAGCACATTTCATTCTCTGGATTCAAGTTGTAATTCTTAGATGTTGTAGGAAATTATCAGTCATGTTGACTACTAGTGGATATGCAAATAGGAGGGCTAATTGTAAATATTTCATGCCTTGTAATTTTATATAAGTGAAGAAGTATCAACTGATATTGAAGACCTTCAACGGATAAGAAACAAAGCTTCAACGGATGTCTCTAATGCTTCAACGGATAATATCCATCAACGGATGAGTACTTCAACGGATAAAGACTTTAACTGATAATGCATCAACGGATAAAGCTTCAACGGATAAAGCCTCAACGGATAAGGCATCAACGGATGAAAGCTTCAACGGATGCTTAGTTCATTAGCAGTTGATAGTGACAATTCACAAGCTGACAGAGGCACATGGGTTGACAGAGAAAAAATGGAATATGGAAGCCTCTATGAGGAATCAAGAAAATGCAGCATTTCCATTCTGATGCAAACAAGGAAGTATTCAAAGATCTACAGCCAAGCCTAAATTGCATTTGATAGAGAAATGAAGAAGAAACATGTGAAGAATCTTTTTAATTATATTTTACAGTTTTGTCTTCACTTGTAAACTTGGTGATATATAAACCAAGTAGCAACTAGTAATTAGATAAGAATTTTCCTGAGCTGTTTAGAAATATCCAGAGAGAAAATCATCTAGTTTGTACTAGGAAGCAGCTGTGATTTAATTCTTTGAATCACAGATTTTCTGAAATAACACATCTTTAGTGGAACAACAAATCCATCAGAAAAGTTTTTAAGTTCTTTTTGTTCTTTACATTTGTGTTTGAATATATATATATGTCTGTATTAGCTTCAAGCAATTCACACACATTTGTTCACTAAAATACTTAGCCTTAGAAACTACTCAAAACTTGAAAAAGTTTTGAGATTTACATTCAACCCCCCTTCTGTAAATCTCATTGTTAGTCCACTGGGAATAACAATTGGTATCAGAGCTTGCTCTTAACATACAAAGAGTTTAAAGATCCATTCTGCTAACATCATGAGTAAGAAGGATATTGGTGTAAAGATTCCAATCCTGGAAAGAGATAACTATCATCACTGGAAGGTGAAGATGCATTTACATCTTCTCTCTCAAGATGAAAGCTACATCAACTGCATTGAGAATGGTCCTCACATCCCACACAAGGTGGCAACAGCTGCTACTGCAACAGTTGTTGTTGGACAGTCTATTCCCAAGCCAAAGGCAGAATGGACTGTTGAAGATATTAAAGAGGTCCACAAGGACAAGAAAGCCATGAACATTCTGTTTAATGGCCTGGATCAAGATATGTTTGACAATGTCATCAACAGCCAAACTGCTAAGGAAATTTGGGATACTGTGCAGCTTATCTGTGAAGGCACTGAGCAAGTTAGAGAAAACAAAATGTAGCTTCTCATTCAACAGTATGAATATTTTCACTTTGAAGAAGGAGAATCATTGAATGATACCTTCAACAGATTTCAGAAACTGTTGAATGGATTGAAGCTGTATGGGAAAATTTACCAAGTCAAGGACTCCAATTTAAAATTTCTAAGGTCTCTACCAAAGGAATGGAAGCCTATGACTATTTCTCTAAGAAATTCTCAAGATTATAAGGACTTCACACTTGAAAGATTATATGGAATTTTGAAGACATATGAACTTGAGATGGAGCAAGATGAGCTGTTGGAAAAGGGAAGGAGAAAAGGAGGATCAGTTGTACTTGTAGCTGACAGTGAGAAGGTTGAAGCCAGGAATGAGGAAAAGACAATGCCAAGTCTCAAAATTGGCACAAGCAAATCAGAATCAAGCAAGGGTAAAGAGCAAGTAGCTGAGGATGAAGACAATTCCAGTCAGGATGACTCTGATGATATTGATGAACATCTGGCTTTTCTGTCCAGGAGGTTTGCAAAGATGAAGTTCAGGAAAAATACAAAATTCACTAAGCCAAACAAAAATATGGTGGACAAATCAAAGTTCAAATGTTACAACTGTGGCATTAGTGGACACTTTGCAAGTGAGTGTAGGAAGCCAACCTCTGATAAAAAGAAATTTGAGCAAGTTGATTACAAAAAGAAGTATTTTGATTTGCTCAAACAAAAGGAAAGAGCTTTTCTCACTCAAGATGATTGGGCAGCAGATGGGGTCAATGAAGATGATGATATGGAATATGTCAACCTAGCCCTGATGGCTAATTCTGATAAAAATGAAACTAGTTCATCAAGCAACCAGGTAATTACTACTGATCTCTCTAAGCTTTCTAAACATGAATGCAATAAAGCCATAAATGATATGTCCAATGAATTATATCATTTGCGTGTTTCCCTTAAATCACTAGCTAAAGAAAACACTAGGATCAAAGAGAATAATATGTTTTTAAGTGATAGGAATGCTGTGTTAGAGAATCAGGTAATTGAGCTTGAAAAGATTAAACTTAAATGCTTGACTGTTGAAAGTGAACTAGAAGAAGCTGTTAAGAAAGTAGAAATTCTTTCTAAACAGTTAGAAAGTGAGCAAGAGGTAATCAAGGCCTGGAAAACATCTAGGGATGTTAGCGTTCAGATTGCCAAGGTTCAGGGAATTGAATCATTCTGTGAGGATGCCTGGAAGAAAAACAAAAAGGAGTTAGAATTAATTGATGGATTGTCAACGGATGTGGAATCAACGGATGATGAAAGTTATCCGTTGAAGGAAGAAAAGGAGCATCCGTTGAAGGCTCATCAATTAAAACAGGCAAGTAATTTTAAAAATAAAAATCTCAATAAGAAGAATGATTCAACTCTCAAGAACTTTGTCAAAGAAGGAGCTAGCACATCCAAAGATGTCAGTAAGGTGAATATAGGACACATGACTTTAGATCAGCTGAAAAATAGGCTTAAGTTGGTTGAGGATAAGAAGGAAACTAAAAGAAAATCTAAAAGAAATGGGAAGGTAGGGATTAATAAACATAACAATTACACACCTGATAGGTATGCTCCTAGAAAAAGCTGTATGCATTATAAAAGTGTTAATCACCTATCTGATAATTGCAAATCTGTTAAAAATGCTCACATGTCTTCAAATCCCTCCATGCCTAACATGTCTATGTCACCTCTGCATGTCATGCCTGTTATGTCTCATCAGAATCCCCATGCACATTTTACAAACATGCCATATATTAATAATCCTTATTTTACTGCATTTAGTATGCCTCAAATGCCATACAATATACCTATGTGGAATAACATGTTTGCACAATCTATGCCTTATCAAATTCAATCAAATGTGCTAAATGATTTTGTGACTAACCCTACACTTCAACCAACCACATCTGAGATCAAGGTTGACCCAAAGTTACCTAAGTCAAAAGATGCAGGAGGAATGAAGTCTAGGAAAAAGACTAACAAGGCTGGACCCAAGGAAACTTGGGTACCAAAATCAACTTGATTGATTTTGTTGTGTGCAGGGAAAAAGAAGGAATCTATGGTACTTGGACAGTGGTTGTTCAAGACACATGACAGGAGATTTCACCCTGCTCACAGAGTTTAAGGAGAGAGCTGGCCCTAGCATAACCTTTGGAGATGACAGCAAAGGATTCACTATGGGATATGGCTTGATTTCAAAAGAAAATATCATCATTGATGAAGTTGCATTGATTGATGGTCTCAAACACAACTTATTGAGCATCAGTCAACTATGTGACAGAGGGAATACTGTTTCCTTCAATTCTGAAGCCTGTATTGTCACAAGTAAAAAGGACAATAAAGTGGTTCTAACTGGAGTTAGAAAAGGGAATGTGTACTTAGCTGACTTTAACTCTACAGATGCAGAATCCATTACTTGTCTTTTTAGCAAAGCAAGTGTAGTTGAAAGTTGGCTATGGCACAAGAAGCTGTCACATTTGAATTTCAAGACAATGAATGATCTAGTCAAAAAGGACTTAGTTAGAGGAATGCCTCTAGTGGAATTCACAAGGGATGGACTGTGTGATGCTTGTCAGAAAGGAAAGCAAAAGAAAGTATCATTCAGTAAGAAGCTTGAATCTGCAATTGATGAACCATTACAATTGCTACACATGGATCTTTTTGGACCAGTCAATGTATTGTCAATTTTAAGGAAAAGATAATGCCTAGTGATTGTTGATGATTTCTCTAAGTTTTCATGGGTCTATTTTCTTGGATCAAAGGATGAAGCTAGTGAAATCATTATCAATCATATCAAGCAAGTCAACAATCATCCTGATTTTAAAGTAAGGAATATTAGGAGTGACAATGGAACTGAGTTCAAGAATTCAACCATGAAGTTGTTCTGTGAAGAAAATGGGATCATGCATGAGTTCTCAGCTCCAAGGACTCCACAACAAAATGGTGTGGTGGAAAGGAAGAACAGATCACTAATTGAAGCTGTAAGGACAATGTTTGAAGAGTCAAAATTCCCAACTTACTTTTGGGCTGAGGCTGTTAACTGTACATGTTACACTCAGAATATTTCTCTAATCAATCAGGCAAAAGGCATGACTCTCTACCAATTATTCAAGAGAAGAAAACTAACTTTAAACTTTCTGCATGTCTTTGGTTGCAAATGTTACATCTTAAGGAATCAATCTGATCACAAAGGGAAGTATGATACAAAGGCTGATGAAGGAATATTTGTTGGCTATTCTGCTGGAAAATCTTATAGGGTCTACAATCTAAGAACCAACATTGTCATGGAATCTGTGCATGTTGTGTTTGATGATAAAAAGATTGATGGACTAACAGATGAGGGACATCATGAAGGACTCAAATTTGACAACATTGAGATATATTGTGATGATAGTGAAGATGAGAATGATGAAGAAGGCATCTCAAGAAGAATTCAGAATCTGCCTTTGGATAATGCACAGAATGCTGCATCCGTTGAAAGTCATAATTCAGCTTCCGTTGAAAGAAGCAATGCAGCATCCGTTGAAAGACAAAGTGCATCATTCGTTGAAGTTCATAATGAAGCATCCGTTGATCACAGTCTGTCAACGGATAATCAATTCACTTCATCAGTTGATAGAGCTCCCAATTCCTTTCAAAGGATCAGCAACTCAGGGGGAGTTTCAACCAATCAACATTCTATCTCACATCATGACAATACTGAGGCAACCTCATCTAGAGCTAATCTACCACCTCAAAGGAAATGGACCAAGAATCACCCTTTTGAACTGATCATTGGTGATGCTTCATCTAAAGTGAAAACTAGAAGGGCTACTCAAGATGAATGTCTGTATAGTAGCTTTCTATCACAGGAGGAACCTAAGAGAGTGGAAGAAGCTCTATTGGATCCAGATTGGATTTTAGCAATGCAAGAGGAGCTAAACCAATTTGAAAGGAACAAAGTATGGAAGCTGGTACCCAAGCCAAAGAACAAGAGTTCTATTGACACAAAATGGGTATTCAGAAACAAGATGGATGAAAATGGTATTGTCATAAGGAATAAAGCCAGATTGGTTGCTAAAGGCTATGCTCAACAAGAAGGAATAGATTTTGATGAAACATTTGCTCCAGTTTCCAGGCTTGAGGCCATCAGAATCTTTCTAGCCTATGCAGCCCATGCCAATTTCAAAGTCTATCAAATGGATGTCAAGAGTGCATTTCTAAATGGGGAATTGGAGGAAGAAGTTTATGTAAGCCAACCTCCAGGATTTGAAGATCCAAACTTTCCAGACTATGTGTATTATCTGTTGAAAGCACTCTATGGACTAAAGCAAGCACCTAGAGCCTGGTATGAGACTTTGTCAAAATTCCTTCTAGATAATCACTTCACAAGAGGTACTATTGACAAAACTCTCTTCTTTAGAAATGTTAATGGCTCTAAAATACTTGTTCAAATTTATGTAGATGATATTATATTTGGATCTACTGATGATAAGCTTTGTAAAAATTTTGCTAAGTTAATGCAAAGTAAATATGAAATGAGCATGATGGGAGAGCTAACTTATTTTCTTGGTTTACAAGTTAAACAAGTTAGTGGTGGAATTTTCATTAGTCAAACTAAATACATTTATGATCTTTTAAAGAAGTTTGACTTAATGGATTGTTCATCTACAAAAACTCCCATGACCACTGCCACCAAGCTTGAATTAAACAAGGCTGAAAAGTCTGTGGATATTTCAAGTTATAGAGGCATGGTTGACTCACTTTTATATTTAACTGCTAGTAGACCTGATATAATGTTTTCTACATGTCTCTGTGCTAGATTTCAAGCTGACCCTAAAGAATCTCACTTAGTGGCTATTAAAAGAATCTTCAGATATCTCAAAGGGACTCCAAATCTAGGAATTTGGTACCCTAGAGAGTCTGGTTTTGATCTAATTGGCTACTCAGATGCAGATTATGCAGGCTGTAAAATAGACAGGAAAAGCACAACTAGCACCTGTCAATTTCTAGGGAACAAGCTTGTGTCATGGTTCAGCAAGAAGCAAAATTTTGTTTCTACATCAACAGCTGAAGCTGAGTACATTGCTGCTGGTAGTTGCTGTGCACAGATACTATGGATGAGGAATCAACTATTTGACTATGGTTTGACTATTAAAAAAATTCCAATATTCTGTGACAACACAAGTGCCATTGCCATTACTGAAAATCCAGTGCAGCACTCAAGAACCAAGCACATTGATATCAAGTACCACTTCATTAGGGAACATGTGATGAAAGGTAAAGTGGAACTTCATTTTGTTCCAAGTGAAAAGCAGATTGCAGACATATTTACCAAGCCACTTGATGAATCAACATTCACAAGATTAGTAAGTGATGTAGGTATGCTTAATTATTCATAAATTTATGTCCTCTATATAATCTGCATTGAAGCCTAAAATGAATTTGCTGCAAGAACAAAGTTGGCTTTAAGAAAGACCTATCCTATCAACGGATATTCCCTATCCGTTGAAAGCCAAAATTGTTCTATCAACGGATGTTCATTATCCGTTGAAAGACAAATACATTTCTGGTAATTTTATCCCTCAACGGATAAAATAGTGTTGGTCATCAACGGATAACTATTTACCTTATCCGTTGAAGTGTCACATCAGTTACTTTCAGTAAGTCACAACCGTTGATTTCTTTACTTAACCGTTGATACAGATATACACTGTTGTATGTATTTGTTTTAAAGGCAGTTTAGAATTTCTACAGTTTTATTTATTCTTGAACGGCTGTAATTTACTTAAAAGTATCATTTTATTTACGTTTTAATTCAAGAAAGTATAAAAGCCCATTGAACTCTTATTTTCACTTTACGTTTTCTTGCAATTTTCATTCTCCTTCTCTCCCAAAATTCTCAAGTTTTTCTCTGCAACCTCTATTCACAACAATGGCACCAGTAGTCAAAATTATGTCTCAAACAGGATTTGTTTATGAAAAGAATAATTTCGTAGCCTTGGTTGAAAAGAATGAAGCCCATTCTGATTATCACAAGATGATGGACTTCATCAAAAACTGCAAACTGAGCTATGCAATGCTGGAAGCCCCAACCATCTACTGTGAGGTGATTGAGGAGATTTGGACAACTGCAGAGTTCAACTCCATATATATAACTATTGCCTTCTCTCTCAAAGGTAAGGATTATTGCATTAACTGTGCTGATATACGGTCTTGCTTTAAGTTGCCTGAGAATAATGCCATAACACCACACACTGATAAAGATGTATCTGCTATGTTAGATTCCATAGGCTATGCTTTTAATTCTGCTAGTTTAGGTAGCATTAGAAGGAAAGGCCTTAGGAAAGAATGGAGTTTTCTTGGAGATGCCTTTATTAAGGTTTTCTCTGGCAAGATTAGCAATTTTGATGCCATAACTTCATCTCTTGTTAATATGCTTTATATGCTAGTTTCTGATAGGTACTTTAATTTTAGCAACTGTGTCATGCTAGAATTAGGTTCCAAATTAGGTAACAAAGCTAGTAGACCACATAACATCTACTATGCTAGATTTTTTATGTTATTGGCTAACCATGTTGCTGAAGGATTGGTTATATCAAATGAGAATAATAAACTCAAATGCTGGGCACAAGAGAAAAGGGTCCTTGCAGACCTTTTGAGAATGAACCTCAACAGTCAGGTGCCATTGGTATATTTGCCAACCATGAATGCACCACAGGTAAGTGAGGTAAACACTTCTATAACTCCTACTATTTCCAACCCCATTGTTTCTTTGTCTTCCAGTGTGGCAATGGAATCTGTGTCTTTGTCCAAACAGGTTCCTACTAAAGCCACCAAAACTAAAGTTTCAAAACTCAAGTCAAAGAAAACTACCTCTGTTGTTTCTCAAAAGACAACAGTTGTAACAACTACGATAAACCCTGAAGGGAGTGAACAGGGTGAGAGTGGTGAGGGGAGGGGTGAACATCAAAAAAACCCCCAGGATAAGGTGGGAGAGGTGAGTGGTACCCAAGCCAGCCAAGCCACAGTCTCTCAAAAGACTGTGGTGGTTCAAAAGGAGTCAAACACATCCCTAGTTGCATCCTCCCAAAAGGGTGCAACTATTGAAAATAGTCCCCAACCAGGGACACAGACCAAAAGAAGGAGGTACACTGAAGCCACACATTCACCAATTAAAGCCTTTTCAAAGAAGAAGAAGGCCAAGACCCTAGTTTCCACACAAGGGGCACACACAGCACAGATACATCCACCTGTATCTGTGCCTTCTCAAATTCAGCTTGATGTGATTCCAGAAAATGTGGAGTCACAGCCCCATTCTCTCATAATAGAAACACACCAATCATCAAACTCTCCATCTCCCTCTCTGGATGTGGATATGATATTCACATCAATTCCTGATTCTCCCTCATTAAAACTCAGGGAGGAGCCCCACTCAAAACCTGATGATCATCATCTTTTAGATGATTTGTTGGATCATCAGCCAATTCTTTCAGATGTAGTTGAAGAATCTGTGTTACCTCACTTAAAATCAATTCACACAAATTCAACAATTGTGTCACTTTCAATATCTACATCTTTTCCTTCTTCAACGGATATCTCTCATCCGTTGACAAGTGGTTGTTCTTCAACGGATAAGCTTAACAGCAGTTATCCGTTGATACCATCAGTTTCCACTTCAACGGATACTCCCTATCCGTTGATGGTCTCTACACACATAACAGAAATAATTCCAACTGTAGAGGACATGGTTACTGTACAATCACTTTTAGGTTTGAGGGAAGGGAGTGGTCTTTTGAGTGAGAGGCTGGGTTGCTCCCAGGAAAAAGGAGAGGTTGAGAGTCACCATATGCATGCTATTTCTTCCAGCGTGGCAAAAGTGAGTGAGAGGAGTGCCACCTTAGAAGGTGAGGGGAGGGTGTGAGGGTGTGTGTGAGCCAGGGGGAGCCCCTGATGCAAGAACACAGAGAAAATGAGAGAATGGCAGGTACAGAAGCTATAAGGGTGGATCCAGCCATTGCTAGTGAGTCAATGACAGTGGATGATGCAGAAAAGGAAAGTCAATTTCAGCAACATTACAAAACTGTAATTGATAACATTTCCTTGGATGCTGACACTTTTACTCATCCTGTTTCAGCCTATCAATTATTGGCTGCTCAGGGCAATGTGGAGGCAGAACAGACTTTTAAACATTGTACACACTTCAGAATCTCTTCTCAGAGACAGAGCTGTTGTTAACAGGCTGCCTTCTCATGCTGGTGAGCCATCTGAAGAATTTGGAGTAAATTCTAATGATGATGACTCTGATTCTTTGGATGAGAGCATGAACTTAGGGGGAGTAGCAGGCCCAAGTTCTGTTCCAGATCTTCCTGAATGGGCATGGGCAAAAGCATCAACACCAGGAGAGTTTGGTGTCACTTTGGTCAGACAAGTCATGACAATTCAGAAGGCCCTTAAGGAGACTACAGATGCTGGTACCAAGGCAATACTTCAAGCTCATCTGTAATCTCTGCATCTCTTGCAGTTGCAGCATTTCTAACAGAATCTAAGTGTGGATGAGCTCAAGCAGGACATTGCTGATCTGAAATCCTACAATGCTGAGAAGTTGGATTCAGTCATACCTTATGGTACTATGCAAGATTTGTTGGGGAGACTGAGGAAAGAATCTGATACTGATAAGAGGCTGGCCAGATTGGAAACCAGAGTTCAGATCATTGAAGACTCTATGGTCACTATTCTTCAGAATTAACAAACTCAAACAAATCTACTCATGCAGCTGGCAAAAGCACAAGGCTTGACCCCTACCCTTGATGATAACAAAAAGGGGGAGAATAAAGGGGAAGGGGAAGGAGAGCCATCAACAACAGTTCAAATTTCTCAAGTGCTAGTTCCTGCCATCACCACTTCTCCAATTATTCAAATCAAAGGAAAGCTTGATGGTATTGATCTAATCCAGATAGCAGCAGCTGAATTGCAAGTCAAAGAGTAAAGGAAGAAGATTGATGAAAAGATGCAACAAATATTTAGTTCTACAACTTCTCAATCACAATCTGTGAAGTACAGCACAAAAGTGGAATCAATTATTGTGGAGCTCAAGCCAGTAGGGAGGAATAAGGTTGGAGAGACTTCTTCCAAGAATCTGAAATCTATGGTTCTCAAGCCCAACAACAGATCCAATAAGGACTCTACAAAGAATCCTCTAAGCCTTGCTCAGATAAAAGGAGTGGATTTTCCTCTTCTAAAGCCTGATGAAGACAAGCTTTTGGGTAGAAGTATCACAAAGCACAAAGAGACCATGGATGTGGTTGTAAGGAGGAACATGGCTATTATCTTCAGAGAGGGAAAGAGCATATGTGTGATGCAAGGACATCCCAAATTCTCAATAGCCAAGAGGGAAGAAACCAGAAGGTTGAAGGAAGAAGCCAAACAACTAAAGGCTGACAAAAGAGCACAAGCAAAGCTTGAAAAACAGCTAAAGTCAAGTCAGGCTGAAGAACAAAAAGAAATTGAAGACAAAAGTGAAGATGAAGCTATGGGGGACATGGTTGATACTGATATGGAAGAGAGAAGTAAGAAAAGAGAAGAATGGCAGAAAGGGAACAGAAAGAAGGCCAATGTAAAGAGAAAGATGGTAGATAAGACTGAAGAAACCCAATCAAAATCCAAACCACTACCCTCTATTCCTGAACCCATTGTGCCTGACCCCTTCATGAACATTCATGGTGAAACAATCATTCCCAAGGAGGAACCAATTGATTGGGACACCAACAAATTGCCCACCTTCCTAACCTCTTCTCCACAATCAAAGAAGCAGAAAAGAAGAATCAAATCAATACCCTCTAAAGCCTCAATCAAATTCACACAGAAGCCTAAGCCTAAGCCTCAAGCCTCTAAGGATGATTATGTTCACATCTGTGACATAAAAGAATTTTCAGACATTGAACTCTATCTGGATGAGCTGGAGGAAGTAAGGGGAATAGCTGCCTACAGACAGCTACCAGAAAGACTAGTGTTCAAATACAAAGGAGATGGGGAAAGAACTTGGCCTCTCTACAGGATTCTGAATGAAGGCTACTCTACCTTAGTTAGAGTCTACTCAGCCATACAAAGGGATTCTGGCTTTACCAGGACTGCCAAGACTGAGATTCTCAACAAGATTGCCAATATAAGGAAAACTTGGTGGGAGCCCAATGCCTTGCCTAGAACATTACTCATTCAAGAAAGAGGAATTACAGTTCACAAATCACCTCATTGGTTGATGGAGTTTAGAGACAACAAAGGAGTCAGAAGATTTTTCAGAATTGAAGAATAGTTCAAGATTGCCAGAACTGAAACTCTCAAGGATATGCAATCTAAGTTGGACATCAATGAAGAAGATGAAGCTGAATTCTACAGACAACTTCAACTTCAAATAGAGGAGAATGACAGGAGGCTAGGAAAGAAAACAAGGAATCAAAGGAAAAGAAACTAATCTACTCAGGCTAAAAAAGCACCCTTGGAAACAATGTAATTCTTCAATTCCATCTCAGCATACACATTTTTGCAGCACTTTTGAATTTCTGCTTTATTACAGTTTATATATTTGTCAAGTGTTTTGTTATCATCAAGCTAAACCCAAATTTATGCCTACAGTTCTAGTAGACATAAATAGGGGGAGATTGTTAGGAATATGTGTATTAGTTTGATGATAAGTTAAACAAAACACTTAAGTAGAAATCTAGTGTTTGTAACCTCAACGGATAAGACCATCTTGGCTATCCGTTGAAGGAGTAGCTTTACTTAGCAATAAGTTTAGTATTATAGCACATTTCATTCTCTGGATTCAAGTTGTAATTCTTAGATGTTGTAGGAAATTATCAGTCATGTTGACTACTATTGGATATGCAAATAGGAGGGCTAATTATAAATATTTCATGCCTTGTAATTTTGTATAAGTGAAGAAGTATCAACTGATATTGAAGACCTTCAACGGATAAGAAACAAAGTTTCAACGGATGTCTCTAATGCTTCAACGGATAATATCCATCAACGGATGAGTGCTTCAATGGATAAAAACTTTAACTGATAATGCATCAACGGATAAAGCTTCAACGGATAAAGCCTCAACGGATAAGGCATCAAAGGATGAAAGCTTCAACAGATTCTTAGTTCATTAGCAGTTGATAGTGACAATTCACAAGCTGACAGAGGCACATGGGTTGACAGAGATAAACTGGAATGTGGAAGCCTCTATGAGGAATCAAGAAAATGCAGCATTTCCATTCTGATGCAAACAAGGAAGTATTCAAAGATCTACAGCCAAGCCTAAATTACATTTGATAGAGAAATGAAGAAAAAACATGTGAAGAATCTTTTTAATTGTATTTTACAGTTTTGTCTTCACTTGTAAACTTGGTGATATATAAACCAAGTAGCAGCTAGTAATTAGATAAGAATTTTCCTGAGCTATTTAGAAATATCCAGAGAGAAAATCATCTAGTTTGTACTAGGAAGCAGCTGTGATTTAATTCTTTGAATCACAGATTTTCTGAAATAACACATCTCTGGTGGAACAACAAATCCATCATAAAAGTTTTTAAGTTCTTTGTGTTCTTTACATTTGTGTTTGAATATATATATGTCTGTATTAGCTTCAAGCAATTCACACACATTTGTTCACTAAAACACTTAGCCTTAGAAACTACTCAAAACTTGAAAAAGTTTTGAGATTTACATTCAAACCCCCTTCTGTAAATCTCATTGTTAGTCCACTGGGAATAACATAAGGGTAGAAGGAATTCATTGTATGGTAACTAGTCACTGACAGGTTCTTGATATTCTAAGCAGTGAATTCATATTATCCGGATAGTCGCGATATGTTGAGAAGCATCACTCACGATGTAGAATAAATATAATTAATCAGTTAATTATATTTAGTGAATTTTAGTATTCATGTAAATAATTAATAAAAGTTTATTATTATTTATTTCTACTACCGGCATAATAATAAACCTATAGGGTCACACCATAAAAGAATATTTTCTTTGATGAAATAATGAGAGAGAGAATTATTTTCTAAATAGTTAAGAAAAAGAAATAATGATTAAAATAGTTTTAATTATTATTAAAGCATTTTATGAAGATAAAATGTGGGGGTTAATATATATAAAGATATATTATAAAACCCTAGGAGAGCCCTATAAATAGAATGAGATGGATGGCTCATTCAATTGACACACAATTTTGGTTTTGTGAAAACCCTAGCCTCCATCTTCTTCCTCTCTCTCTCTCCCAAAAACTCCATTTTTATAAAAGCTCATTTTTAGAAAAGGTTCATCGAAGAGGATCGTTCTTGGTAGATACCGGTAGAGTGCTTCACACACTGAGGAGCAACTGTAGCACTCTAATTTTATAAAGCTTCGATTCACGAGGTATGGTTTCGATTCCTCAGTTTTTCCCTTTTATACGTTTTTCTATATGTGCGGTATATGGTTTTTACGGAATAAATGTTATTTCACGCTTCCGCTCATCCGTAAATTCCATCAGCATTATGCAACTCGACAGATGTAAAATTTTATGCTTCATTGGTATTGGATTTTTCTGCATTATACTTTGATACTGTTTCTTGATCACTTTCATCATCACTGTCATCACTAACCATCTACACATTATCAAATTTGAGGCTCTTGTGGTAATCTCCATCTTGTAGTCCTTCAATCTTTTTATCATCAAACACAACATGTATTGATTCCACAACAATGTTGGTTCTTAGATTGTAGACTCTATATGCTTTACCAACAACATATCCAACAAAAATTCCTTCATCTGCTTTAGCATCAAACTTCCCATTCTGATCAGTTTGATTTCTCAAGATATAACATTTGCAGCCAAAGACATGAAGAAAATTTAGAGTTGGCTTCTTGTTCTTGAACAATTAATAGGGAGTCATGCATTTTGCTTGATTAACTAGAGAAATATTCGGAGTGTAGCATGCAGTATTTACAGCTTCAGTCCAGAAATATGTTGGTAACTTAGACTCTTCAAGCATTGTCCTTGCAGCTTCAATAAGTGATCTGTCCTTCAGTTCTACTACTCCATTTTGTTGTGGAGTTCTTGCTGCTGAAAACTCATGCAAAATCCCATTTTCTTCACAAAATGCTCTCATGACAGAATTCTTGAACTCAGTTCCATTGTCACTCCTGATTCTTCTAACTTTGAAATCAAGATGATTATTGACTTGCCTTATGTGATTGATGATGATTTCACTAGCCTCATCTTTAGACTTTAGGAAATATGTCCAAGAGAACTTTGAGAAATCATCTACAATTACTAGGCAAAATCTTTTCCTTAAGATGGATAACACATTGACTGGTCCAAACAAATCCATGTGTAGCATTTGCAAAAGTTCTTCAATTGTTGAATCAAGCTTCTTTCTGAATGATGCTTTGATCTGCTTTCCTTTTTGGCAGGCATCACACAATCCATCCTTAGAAAACTCCACTTGAGGAATACCTCTAACCAGTTCTTTCTTTACAAGTTCATTCATGGTCTTGAAGTTTAAATGAGATAGCTTCTTGTGCCATAACCAACTTTCATCCTGACTTGCTTTGCTAAGAAGAAAAGTAATAGATTCTGTATTTGATGAGTTAAAGTCAGCTAGGTACACATTTCCTTTTCTCACTCCAGTGAGAACCACTTTGTTGCTCCTTTTGTTTGTCACAACACAGGCTTCAGAGTTGAACTTTATTGAATTGCCTTTATCACATAGCTGGCTGATACTCAACAAACTGTGCTTGAGACCATCCACTAAGGCAACCTCCTCAATGATGACATTGTCTTTTGAAATTAAGCCATATCCCACAGTATAACCCTTGCTGTCATCTCCAAAAGTAATATTGGGGCCAGCTCTCTCCTTGAACTCTATGAGCAGGGTAGAATCACCAGTCATATGTCTTGAACAGCCACTATCCAAGTACCATAGATTCTTTATATTTCCCTGCACACATTAAAATCAAATCAAGTTGATTTTGGTACCCAAGTTTCCTTGGGTCCTGCCTTGTTAGCTTTCTTTTTCTGTTTCTTAGGTTTGATCTCATTTGACTTGGGGATATCAGATTCATGCTTCGTCATTTGAGTTGGACCTTTGAAACCATTCATTATAGCATAATTATCATGCATATTTTGATTAACAAGAAATGGCATGCTACTAGTAAACATGTTATTCCAGTAAGGCATGCTAAATGGCATTTGTGGCATACTAAATGCAGCATAATAAGGATTAGGTGCAAATGGCATATTAGCAAACTGTGCATTCATATTCTGTGTAGACATAGCATTCATAGGCATAGAAGGCATGGCATTTATGTTGGGAAATGAGGTGGCACAGATATGGAAGTAGGCATGACAGTTTTGCAATTAACAGACAAATGATTTACACTACCACACTTGACACATATTTTTCTAGGAGCATATTTATCAGGTGTGTAGTTGTTATGCTTGTTAATTCCTACTTTACCATTTCTATTATTTTTCTTTTTAGCCTCTATTTTAACCTCAATCTTTTCTAGTCTGTCACTTAATTGCTTGACAGTCATATGACCAACATTAGCCTTTTTCTCCTTCTTCACTTGACTGGATTCTCCTGGAACAAAATTCTTGGAAACTGATCCATATTTCTCATTTAACTTGGCAAGTTTGGCTTTACTCGCAGGTTTGCTTAGAGTCGACGGATGAGGATTTATATCACTCGACGGATAACCCTTTTTGTTATCCGACGGATGACCCTCATCATCCGTCGAGTCTACATCTGTTAGCAATCCTTCAACCAAATTGGATTCCAGCTTCTCCTTATTCTTCTTCCAGGCTGCATCACAAAAGGACTCAATACCTTGAACTTTGGTGATTTGAGCATGAACATCTCTACATGTTTTCTATGCCTCAATCACCTCCTGTTCTCGTTCAAGCTGCTTCTTCAATATCTCTTCTTTCTTCAAGGACTCAGTTAATTCATCCTTAGCAATTTTACACTCAATTCTCAATTTTTCAAATTTAATGAACTGAGACTCTAGCACATTATTCCTCTCACTTAAAAACAAATTATTTTCTTTGATTTTAGCATTTTCCTTAGTAAGAGATTTAAGTGTAACACGTAAATGATATAATTCTGTAGACATGTCATTTATTGCATCATTACACTCAGCTTTAGATAAATATGCAAGGTTAGTGGTGATTAACTGATTACTTGAAGAACTTGTCTCTGTTTTATCAGACTTGGCCATTAGGGCTAGATTGACATAGCTGACATCCTCATCCTCATCCAGATCATCTGTTACCCAGTCATTTTCTTGTGTAATGAAAGCCCTTTCCTTTTGTTTGAGCAACTCAAAGTATTTCTGTTTATAATCCACAGGCTCAAACTTCTTTTTGCTGGAATTTGATTTTCTACACTCACTGGCAAAGTGCCCTGCTAAGCCACATTTGAAACATTTGAATTTTGATTTATCCAGCATGTTTCTATTTGGCTTAGCTGCTCCAAAGTTCTTCTTGAACTTGAGCTTGGCAAATCTTTTGGAAAGAAATGCAAGATGTTCATCAAATCCTCCATATCATCTTGACTCAAAAAATCTTTATTTTCTGTTACCAGCCCCTTGCCCTTGATTTCACAGACCTTTGAAGTTGATTCAACAGCTTCCATCTTCATCTCCTTCTCTTTCTATAACTCAGCAACTAGTGCAATGGATCCTCCTTTCTTCTTTCCTCTCTCCATCCTCTCATCTTGCTCTATTTCAAGCTCATAAGTTTTCAGGATTCCATACAGTCTCTCCAAAGTAAACTCCTTATAAGCTTGAGAGTTTCTCAATGAGACTGTTATAGGTTTCCATTCCTTTGGAAGAGATTTAAGGAACTTAAGATTGGAGTCTTTTGTCTGATAGACCCTTCCATGCAACTTCAGAGCATTTAGTAGTTTTTGAAATCTACTAAAAATGTCAGTAAGATACTCACTATCTTCACTACGAAAGTGCTCATATTGCTGAATTAGCAGCTGCATCTTATTTTCCCTGACTTGTTCAATGCCATCACAGATAATCTGTATTGTATCCCAAACTTCCTTGGCAGTTTTGCAATTGATGATGTTATCAAACATGTCACCATCAACTCCATTGAACAGAATATTCATGGCCTTCTTATCCTTCCTGACTTGTTCAATATCAGGATCTGACCATTCATGCCTTGGCTTGGGAACTGATGGCTCATTTCCAGTTGCAGCTCTCATTGGTACATGAGGTCCTCTCTCTATGCAATCTACATAAGCCTCATCTTGAGAAATTAAGTGAAGATGCATTTTTACCTTCCAGTGATGGTAATTATCTTTGTCCAGAAAAGGAATCTTCACTCCTACATCCTTCTTGTTCATCTTGCTGTTTGTTGTGATCTTTAAACCCTTTGTTCTTCAAGAGCTTGCTCTGATACCAATTGTTAGTCCCTAACAATACAACAAGAATTACAGAAGGGGGGTTGAATGGAATTCTTGAACATTTTTCAAAAACAAAATATAAAATGTTCTATCTTAATAATATATAAGTGTTTGATTTGCAAAGTGCGGAATAAGAAGTTAGTAAAATCAAAACACAAGTAGTTAAAAACACAAGTCTTTAAAAATTTTCTGGTGGATTTGAATGTATCCACCAGAGATATATATTATATCAAGAGAACTCTGTGTAGCAAGATTAGCTCACAGCTTCTTACAAATATGAACAACTAAGTTTACAGAGAAATGTTAAGGATGCAGCTTACAATTGTTTCTCTGAGATAATGTTCTTAGTCTTGTTCTTGTTGTTCTATTTTCTACTTCTTGGTTTATATATCACCAAGATTACAAAGTAATAAGACAAGATAATAACACAAAACCTATCAAGTCTAATACTATGCTGCTTCATTACTCTATTCCAGCATCTTTGAATATCTTCATAATAGCATGGAAATGGCAATGCTTCTTTGTTCTCTAAAAACCCAGTTGAATAGGCTTCCATATTCCTTTTACATACACTCGATGCATGTGACTGTGTTGTCACTGTCAACAGATGTTTGAATTGATTATCCGGCGGGTACATGATCATCCATCTGGTTGCCTTGTTGATCATCCATCGAGTGGCATTGTTGTTTATCCGTCGGGTAGCTATCTGGCACTTGACTTCATTTCCTTTATGCAGAATTACAAGACATCATATATGTACAATTAATCAACCTATTCTGCATATCTAATTAAAGTCAACATGACTTGAGTGCTACTACAGAATCTAAACAAGGTGTATGCAGAAATTTGCTACAGACTCATTATTACATAAGCTACTCACTCGATTGATAATAAATCAGCATCCGTCGGGACTATATTGAGTCATCCGTCGGGACTATATTCCTTATCGTCGAGTGCTATATTTTTCACTAAGTAAAATCTACTAAGGTGTTTTGTTAATGAAATCATCAAGTTTATAACATATCCACAACAATATATATATATATATTGCAACAAATATTGCACCGTTAAAGTTTATATTTGCAAGGGTACTCTTGTCATTAAGCAAGTAAATGACATAAAAGCATGTACCCGAGAACACTAATAAGTGACCTCTCATACATATTAACTAGATTTATTAAATGTGTTTGTAATAGAAGATAAATATATATATGGAGTTGCTCAATTGAGAACCCCAATTATAATGAGATATGAGATCTAATCTCAACCATTTATTTTATACCACTTTTTTTTTCTTTTAATCTTCACCCTACATTACTTTCTCTCTCCTTTCCTCAATTATTTCCCAGTCTCATATCTTTCATCGACATCACCCCTGATCTCTGCCTCTGGTCTTTCTTCTTCCTCCTCTCCTCCACCCTACCGTCGCCGTACCGCCGCGTACTGAACTCTCTTTTCCCTCTACCAATACAAACACAATCTCATCCAAACACATCATCATTCACTCAAATATGTAAAATTTACATACATCTAATTCAGTTTTTTTCTTCAATAGATCTGATTATGCTCCAATATCGTTCTGATCGGTCGTTTTCGTCATAATTTCAACCTCTGTTGCATAGTTCATTAGTGAAGTAACATTTTTATCGGAGTTGTGACGGTTGTGTGTGATGATGATGCTCTGTATCTTGCCAGAATTGGTGATCGGAGGTGATTTTTGTTATACAATAGTCATTTATTTATATTCAGGTCCGGTGATTTTTTTAAGATAACGGTGATTTGTAATGGGCAGGAATTAGTGACCATGAATGTGTGATTGCCGGAATTGATAAATGAATGTGGTTGTGTCGATTTTATTGCGGTGGTTACGGTTTTAATTTAGTCATTCATATTCAAATCCACAAATCCAGTGAACTTTGATATGACGATATTGGTCGAAGTTGATAACATAGATGGGGGTCACATCTGGTGGATAGACGTGGCGATTTTTGTTTGTAGTCGGTGATTTTCCATTTTCTGGTAGTGGTTTTCGGTAATGGTTTTTCGTTTGGTGATGGTGATTTTATGTCCGCCGGTGGTGATTTTATACTTTCATTTGTTAATTTTTCATTTTCTGGTGATGCTTTTATATTTTTCGGTGGTGATTTTTGATTTGACGGTGGTGATTTTCTGGTGGTCGCCGGAGATGGTGGTGGTCGCCGGTGGTGGTGGTGGCCGGAAGTGGTGGTTGCTGGTTGTTGGAGGTGCTGGTGGGTGATAAATAGAAAGAAGAAGATGGAAGAGATGATGGTTGGAGAAGATGATGAAATTTAAAATGAATGGCGTACATTAAAAATGAATTTAAATTTTTGTAGTTGAGATTAGATCTTATATCTCACCAAAAAAATGTTCTCAATGGAGTAAGACCCTATATATATATGGAGATCAATGGTTTTAAGATTTAGGAAGAGATTATGTTATTTTTCACCTCATTGTTAATTTGTTTCATTGCTTTATAACAGGAATATCCTTGCAAATCCAAATTTTAACAGTGTAATTGTAATCGTTGAAGAGGAAGGATGCAATTTAACCCACTTTTTTTAATATAAGTAATGCAAAATATATTTTGTAAATGGTATATATTAAATTTGTTGCAAAGGTAGGGGTTTCGAGTTGTATTCAACTTTTTTTTTGAAACCACGTTGTATTTAACTTTAGACGTGGTGTTTCACATATTTATTTAAAGAGTCTGATTCACAGCCCCCAATGGATGACAATGTTTCACAGCCATAAATTAAGTGAATGGACGGTTGGGATTGACCCCTTCCTCAAATGAGTCACCTTCAATGTTTCATTGAGACAGTCTTATTGAAACATTGAGATTAGCACAATGCCTTTTCTACCCTTACTAGTTTTAAAATTGTTTAGTTTTTAGACATTTCAATTAAAAATAATACTTTAGTTATTATATTTAAATTGATTATGTTTTAATTGTTCAAATAAATGAATTTTAAATATTTAATTATTATGAAAAAATTTAGTGATGTTTTATGTTTTAAAAATAAAAGAAATGATCTTTTACAATATATTCAAATTTTATAGTTTTTAATTCAAATAAATCAAATTAATTATTTATTATTTAAAATTTAAATGAATTGTAACATATATTTTTCCCGAAAAGTATAAAAAATTTGTATGTCACACGAGTATTAACTAGTATTAATAAGCAGTGTGAACATCTTTTTGAGATATAATCAAAAATAAATATGAACTTGGCCAAATGTAGTAAAAACGTGTAAAAAAATTAAAATTTAATTACTAACCCAAAACAGAAAATATAAAATGTCCCAATGTATAAAATAAAGATTTCAAAAATGAATAAATATTAATAAGTACTCAATTGTTTCTTTTTTTATATAAAATCAAAATTAAACTCATTTCACATAGATCGAACCAGCGATTTTCCTGATTCACTACTAATAATCCTTTCATTGCTTCCATCAAAATCAGCGGTATGTACTTGTATGGAAAAGGTGGCGGCATCTCTACATGTCACCTCAAATCATGTTTCTTTTACCATCGAAATCATAATAATTCGGAAACAAATTTTGCTAACTAATTTTTTGATAGATTTTTAATGTATAGGCCAAATGATTTGAAAATTAAGAAATTGGTTTGTAATGTGGTGGAGATTACTATTTGGACCGTGTTGATTATTGGACACCTGATTCGCTTCAACGTGATATGAAAGGGATAGAACTTCATTTATTTCTGGTTTCAAGAGTTACATGAAATGATCGCTGAAGTGTTCTTGTGTACTAGTTTTGAAAAACTTGAAGTGAGTTTAGAATATTAGTTGATGTTGCTAAAAATGTTAAGTTTTCGATCCTTCGAGTTTCTAAATTTGATAAGTAATGTGTTCGAGCTACGAGTCATTTGGTGAGCTTTTACTCAACTTTTCTATGCTTGAATATATATATATGTGTGTGTGTTTGTGTGTGCGCACACACAAAAACCATCTTATATGGAGAATCGTGAAAACCATTGATTTTTTTATAGAAACTTATCACAAATTGTAAGATCTTACTTCAAAAAATATATAATTCGATGCTAATCTAGAATAATATTTATATTTGATTATACTAAAAATAATTAATAAATAAAATTTGAAAAAATAACTAATTTTAAATTTGATTCTATAGTGGAATAATTTTTAATAATTGTGATTCTACCATGATTCTACTATAGAATCAATTAAAAAAATTTATAAATTTCAATGATTTTTTAAATAAAATAATTGTGTAACTTCAATTTTTAACTTGATAATTAAAATTTGTAACTATATATGATGAAAAATGAAATAAATTAAAATTTTATATTTTTAAAATAATGGTTCTCCACGATTTTCTATATAAGAGAGTTATTCATGGAGTGTTACCCATAATACATACATATATATATATATTATGGGTTGCAAATGTCTTAGCGGCTAATGTTTAAGTATTTGGAGGTCTGTATTGAAGATGTTGTCCATCTTTGCAAAATTTGCAAATTCAGTTAATAAAGATTTTTTACTTGAAATTTTGATATATCCGCCCGGTTATAAACTCTCATAATCGGATCTTTCGCATCCGATGATATCTTAATCAAGGAGAATTTTTTATTCGTAAACTGTTCAGATCGACGCCGTACAGATAACAGAGAAAAAGTTCCACCGAGCATTGTGTTTGGTGATTGCATGTTTGAGCTGCTAAAAAATATTAATCAATACATGTCCAATCTTTGTGTTTAAGTGATAGAACTGTCGAGGTAAGTGTTTTGCCTAAATCTTGACATATATGAACTAATTTAATGACTAATACCTTTGGCTCTGATACTATTTATTATACCGCAAGCGAGCCATAACTCTGTAATAGTATGTTATTATCCGCTCTGGGCTAAAACCTGCACTTATTTGTATTTAGCATATCCCAAAAGACTTCATAGTAATAGAGGTAACCGGCTGCTTTATATAAAAGAAAATTATCTCTTATATTATATCATAGAAATGGTTTTGGGTCGATACCACCAGACACTTTTCATTGCTTGGCGACACTTCAAGTGCGGTTTCATGCCTACTGTAGTAGCATACAACACTCTAATTAGAGGTTTTCTTTTTGAACATAAGTTCACACCTTAATTCTTCTTTAATCATTCTTATCCTAAAATCAATAAAAAAATTCAAGGAATAATAAATATAATTTATGAAATTTTGTTTATAAGCCTAATAATATGACATGAACAATAGTAACTGATTTTTTATACAAGCACGATCTTGTTGATGAAGCAGTGGACCTCGGTTCAAAAATGATGGAGATGGACATATCCTCATATGTCTAGACTTTCTTAGTTCCTCTCCAATCATTCATGTCTCATGCAACCTAAGGTGGAAAGAAGTTGATCGGTTTCTTAAAGAAATAACTGAGGACATAAAAATATCTCCAAATATACACAGTTCGATGTTTATTCCAAATCTGGGAAGGTTCATGATGCAGTAGTCGTAATTGAAGTAATAATTTATATAAAACAATCCAGTTAGGGAGTTTTTCTGTATAATCAAGTTTCCGAGCCAGTTTGCATGCAACTCGACTAACCATGTGCAGGGCTACATCTCACCACTAATTTGGGAGTTGTTCATGTGAAGGATATATTTACATATTAATAAACATCCAATTAACTCCATTGATATGGTATTATGTGAGATATAATCCAAACTAAATCCTACAATCCAAAATGGACAATATTACTAGGGCCAACTTAGTAAATTAGTATTTTCAAACAGGATTAAATATTAACAAGCAAACAGATTGGTCAATTTAGATAAAAATAGGTTCAAAATATCACACAAAAGCGCATTTTTTTTGCTTTTTCGGACACATATCTTTAATTTACATTTTTATTTATTTTAGAAATTGAAATGAAAAATTATTTTTTTGAAAATGCGCGTTTAAATACTTGGCTTTACTATTAATGACTGAATACTGGTCGTTGGTCGTTTTAGTTATTCGTAATAGGCTAGAAAAGTATAACCCATAAATGATGATGTGTCATTTCCACGTTTGCTAGATTGCTTATCTATCCTCTGGACTGCTTATCTATTTTCTGGTGAACAACGTTAAGTTAACATGTGGATGTAGTCTTTCGTCTACACGAATTGTGACAAAAAAGTGTACAACGACCAAGTTTTAAACGATCATCGTTATTGGTTGCAACGACCAATTTTTTATTGAATTACGATCATTTTTTATGTCTGTTGATGCCATGTTTTATATCTTATTTAGTATGTGTTATTGCTTAGAATTCACTATTGATAATGCATTTTCGACTTGACTACTTCAACAAAAAATGTTTCTTTAAACATTTTGGTGGCCTAATTATATGGTCCAATAAAAAAGAAAAACGGTTTAAAACACACCGTTAACTTGGATTTCTTAGTTTCTCAGTGTTACTAATGACTTTTTTGCTTAATAGTGATATTTTGAAACTTTTATTAATACGGATAATATCATCAAATCTAATATTGCAAAATAAAATTTTCAAACAAGATCAAATATTAATAAGTAGCGGATACATCTTCTTAAAAGATAAAATCAAAATTAAATTTGTAGTAACTTGAATCAAAATAGGCCAAATATAGTGAAAATAAAGACATAAAAAAGAATAAATATTTGATTGGTGAACCAAAATGGGAAATATAATCGAGCCCAAAATAGAAAAATAAAAATTACTTTTAACAATAAATACTAATAAGTGGTCACTTTTTTGTTTTTTCATAAATTATTCTAACAATAAATATCTTAATTATGATAAGATTTTTATTGTTAAAAAATTTACTTTTAACAATATATATGTAGGTTACTTTTAACAATAAATATATACTTAGTTATGTTAATTTCACATATATTATTTTCTTTTGAAATGAGATCAAAAGTGATAGGGAATAAAAATAACCCTAATTACGGAGTTAATTTCGCATTAATTAGACCTAATTTGGTCAAAGGGGAATGCCCAAATAATGTGGCCCAAAACCCTAACTATATATTAAATTCGTAATTAATAAAGGGGCTAATTAAACAACCCAATAAATATGTTCAAATAAGTAACTACTTCTACAAGAAATAGCCTCCAAGCAACCCAAATTCAAAAGAAAACTAATTCTTGCTTTCTAGGACTCTAGAGTCCAATCTGTGGTGGAGACTTGCCCATCAAGTCCCCCAATTCTACCATAATTCCCAGACTCTCAACGTCTATATAAAAGGTCTTAACCCTTCAACTTCAGCAACATGTTTTGGGACAAGAGCTCCATACGTCACAAAGCCGCGTAGGCATCCTTCAAGCCACGAGGCCATTACCTGGAACGACGTTTTAGACTCAGTCCTCGAAGGACATGAAAGTCACTACACCCTTGGTGAGCTCTTGCTTCTATACCCCTGAGGGCATGCATCACCAAGAACTACGTTTTGGCTTAATACTAGGCATACGCCAAGGTACGTAGGCATCTTGTGAGGGCAATTTAAGGCACAAAACACAAGCGCAGCCATTAAAATTTAAAACTTATCAATCCCTGACATTAAATACCCGTATTAAAGAAATACATGCTTTTTATTCATAACATTTGACGTCGTCTGTGGGAAGAAGACGACAACCATGAAAGCACGAAGAAGTACCGAGAAACTACCTGATGAGATGTGCAATATTGCATCCATCGTTGAGACTCCACCACAGTCAAACCTCAATATCTAAGGGACTAATCTCTCAGGGACGAAGATCCCCATTGCCCAACTATTTAATCAAAGAACGGTCTCCAACCTCAACGGATGCATAATTAGGGGAGAGTCCCAAACTATAGATGGTGCTCTCACTAATGAACACCCGAATTTCAGATATTAATAATTATGCTTCCATCAGGGGTGAATGATCACCCACCTTATGAGATGCATAATTTTGAGAAGAAACGCAATGTCGAGTGCATGTGAAGTACGAACCTCAATATTTGCAAGGGTTAAACCTTATTAAAGGGATAAGTTAGGTATTCTATGATCCTCATATCGGGATAATGATTATTCATATGAAGAGGAGATTACCCCAAGAAGGGTGTAGCCGAGCAAGGAACATATTGTCAAAGGGCGGTTTTAGCCCCGAAGACGTGAAGGAGTGAATGCTCAAAATCATAAAGAAGAGGATCTGTGCTTGTTAGGTCACACACACTGTAGAAGGGGGTTGAATACAGTGTTTAGCACAATCAAATCGAATATAAGAACTCAAGTAACAGAAAACATATTTCATTCAACACAATAAACTCTGTTACAATATGGAACTGTCCTCTCTCAGTGATGAACAAATTATCACGAGAGCTGCTAGAGTTACAAAGAATAATAACTCCGATGATCGTAACACTTATAGTGTAAACTCTATGCCTGTATTTATATACTACACAGTTACAAGATAATCTTCTAATTGATATGGAATATAATTCTGCTTCCTAAAATATATCAACCAATTATCTTTTCTTCCAAGTATTCTATTCTTCATAGAGTTCCTTCTTCATGCAC
The DNA here is from genome assembly GCF_009905375.1 of Apium graveolens. NCBI lineage: Eukaryota > Viridiplantae > Streptophyta > Magnoliopsida > Apiales > Apiaceae > Apium > Apium graveolens. Next base: position 264,820,587 of record NC_133653.1, on the reverse strand, counting down.
AATTCTTTCTGTCTTATTCTCGATCTTCTTTCCTTTCAATCAGCTGCCTGCCTTATCTGAAAGTCATCTTAAGTCCTGATATTATCTCATGATAAATATCTTATGAACCTTAAGTTCTGATTACTTAGGTTCTGATATCTTAAGTTATGTCTTCAGTATAAGTGTTGATTTCCAGTTAAGTATTGATTTGTCCTGTAAGGTAAGATCTGAAAACTAAACACAAATCATATTACACATGACATTATCAAATATATCTAACACTCTCCCCCAACTTGTAAATTAGCATAATATACAAGTTCAATAGATATTTGATGATGTCAAAAAAATTAAGTACAAATGCATGAAAATTTGACTAGATAACTACAACTTACAGTCCTTTCAGCTTTACCATATTTAACTTTTGATAACCGCTTCAGTCTGTATATAAACTTCAAAATTTAAGTAGTTGTAGATCTTTGACTTGGCTTCAACTTTCAATTTTTTCTGATCTCTTTGATATCAGGAGTTGTCCTGAGATAGTTCTTCAACAAATATCTCTCTGCATATTCAAGTTCATTGACCATCCTCCTTTTAGCATTTATCAATTCAGCTGTATCTTTTCCAGTTTGAAAAATAGCTGATCTGAGATCATTTATCTTAGCTTTTCTTATCTCCTAATCTAGTCTTATCAGATATGCCTTGTTAGACTCTAGATTGAATTCCACAGCCTTATAACCCAGAAAAGTAGTTATAATCTTAGCAAAGTTAAGCTTCATATCGACAATATCACCTTTGTGATCTCTGTACTTGGGACAGTATGTGCTGTCAGACTTTACAGAATAAAGCTTCTTTTGTCTTTGAATCTGAGACTTTAAATACCCTGCAGCACTATCTGTTAATCTGTCTTTCACTTGAAGTAGGTATAGAACATGTTCCAGTTCCTCAAAATACTTCAGTGGTATAGCATTTTTCTTAATCTGGTATACCCTTCCATCTGTCATAAAATATAACAAGATATGTTCTTTCAAGAAGGTATGGTAAACCATTTGTACAGATTCAAGTCGATTTAATCTTTCAGGACTTGCTCCAACACCTGGTTCACTTAAGGAAGTTGGATCATTGGTAGTGTTATGTACTCTTCTTTCATCAGAACTACCCAACCCAGATTTATCTCTTGCTTCATTTCCTGTAACAACTTTTGCTTCAAAACCACTTGTTGCAGTCTTTAAAGATTGAGCCTGTTTAGCTTTAGTGAATCCTGGTAGGAGTATCTTTGAAGGTTTAACATGAGCAATGTCAGAGATTTCCTTTTCCTTATCTTCTGATATCAAGCCAACTTGAGCTATGTCAGAGGTTGCTTGCTTCACTGTCATATCAGAACTTACTATATCTTGACTCTAAACAACATGAGCCATGTTAGAGGTTGTTTAAAAAATCTTCTTATGCATCAGAGTAAGATTAGCATCTGCTTCTTCATCAATTATTTCTTCATCCATAATTGGCATATAAACCTTTACAGGTTCATCAACCTTTTCTTTGCCCTTGGACCTTGGATCAATTTCCATTTGTGATTTGGCCTTGGTTGCCTCAGAACTTGTTCTTTCCTTAATCACAATACCCTTAGGTTTTGGAAATTTCTTTTCAATAACAGAAGCTTCAAATTTTGTCTTGACACCTTCTGCTTTGAGTCTAGCTTCTTCTTCTTTTAGACTCTCAAAGTCCATTCCTGAATTTTCTTTAAGAAATAACTGCTTTAAAATTTCTTCATCAAGTTCTAGATATTCACCAGAACTTATTCTTTTACCAGTATCAGAACTTATTCTTCTCCCAGTATCAGAACTTGTTCCTTGACTTGTAATTCTAGCTTTACTTGACAAAAGTCCTTTGCCTCGACCTTGACCTCTACCCTTATTAGAGTTTCCCTGGTCATCATTTCCATCATCCTTTCCTTTCAGTGTATGAATAGATTTGTATTTGGACTTAATTACTTTCTCCCCTTTTTTGGCATCAGCAGGTAATAAAAGAGAGACAAGCAATTCCACTGAGGATTGGATCTCATTGAGTTGACTTTGGTGAGAAGCTTGATTCTTCAGAATTTCTTCAATTTGAGCTATTTGCTTCTCCTGAGTTTTCTCAATGTAGGCAATTCTGTCAAAGGCTGGCTTGAAAAATCTGTTCTTTTCAAGTTTCACATTCATATCTTGCTGGATTAGAGCTTCATGAATTTTGTTCACCTTGTCATGAGTTATTGAGTGTTGACCTTGAAGGTGCCTTGTACTCAATGCAATAACTCTCAGTTGTGCCTTGAAATCATCATTTATCAGTATTTCATCTGCTTTTGCAAGATGCTCAGCAAGAATCTTTTCAGAAGGAACAAAACTAACTGAGTTCCATTCTTTAGTCCACTCCTTTCCTCTAGGAGTTTCACTCCAAGGTACTGGTGCTTCCCCTGTAACAAACTTCTTGACTAAATCAGCTTTATGAACAGTTTGTTAAGGTGCATGTCCTGATGGACCAGCTGCATCAGCATCTAAATTACCAGCAGCTTCACCAGTAGTTTCTTCATTAGCAGCATCAGAACTTGTAGATCATGCAGTATCAGCATACTCTGATAAAGTAGCAGTATGTGAGGCTATAGAGGCTTCAACATTTTCCTCTAAATTCTGATCTGCAGCCAGGTTCTGATCAACATTCAAAAGTGATGTTGTTGGTGGAGTGAGTTGAATTGGTGGAGCTTCTAACTACCAAACCTCAGGCACAGTCAGGTTATGAATATCAATTTCAGCACTTGTACCTGGTTTTTCAGTATGTATTGGATCAACTATAGGTGACATAGAAGGTGTATGTATTTCAGCTTGAGCAGTTTCATGTTGTGCAGAAGGAATTAATTCAATGACAACTGGTTCTGTTGAGATCAGAGATTCCTGATCCCCTTCCTTAGCTGCTTCAACTACATCTTCTGAATCTGACTTAACTATGTCCATATGAGCTCTTTGTTTCTTTAATTTCCTCAAAGGTAGAGACACTGTAGGAGCCTTATCATCAGAATTTAATTTTCTAAGCCTTTTGAGGGGCCTAGAACGCCCAGTTACAGTATCTTTCTGAGAAGAAACCTTCTCAGCTTCTACAATAACAGGTTCTGATATTTGAACCTGTTCCTCAGTTTTTTTCTCAAATCAACAGAATTTAATCAAAACATTCATCATAAAATAAAACCAAAAGTCGATGAAGTAAAGCTTAATAAATTGTAATTCAACATGCACAGTCACATAATTCGAGAAACAAAGAACAAATCTTGCAATATAAAGAAAATTTCATTGATATATCAGATGATTATATTCGATGAAATTTATCAATTACATGCAAAAACTACAAGATAGTCCTATTCTACGATTCCTAACATCAACAGCCTTAGTCCTAAGCTAAGAAGCCTGACATAGCTGACGGTGAAGAGAAACGGATGGATAACAATTAATTCTTCTTCCTACTTCCAACAAAGAGAACAGCATGACGAATGATTTGCTCCCGCTGTCTAAGAATACAAAGATGAGCTTCTCTTTGGAAAGACAACAGATCATTTTTAATGTTCTCTAGAAGTTGAATCCATATGACAAATGGAATGTTGTTGATAAGATATAGAGTCGGAATTCCATTTCGAAAAATGGTCACAGTTTCTGTGCCATAAGAGTAAAACCAACTGAAATATGCAATTGTTTGAGAGAAATGAACAGATGTGGTTTTACTGATGAATGATCAGTCATTTAAGTAGGCAATGGAATACTAAGGGACGTGAGGACAGGTTAAACATTACAAATATAAATAATGATCCCTCGACTCCCTAGACTGATGTGTAATAATAACAGTCAGTAAAAGATCTAAAGCCAGAGTTAATGGGCACGGGATATAATAATAATTAATGTGCGCATGCAGTTTTTTCAAGACATACACGTTAACCACTAACCCACAATGATTATGACTGTTTTATCTCACATTAACCAATATTCTGTAAAAATATTATCGTTCAAGTAATGACCAAAAATAAACCAAGTAAATAAATATTGTCATGTTAGCATCAAAAATTGATTATTATCAGGATTTAAAAGTCATCAAAATCTGGCTCCTTAACTCGAAAAGTGAATGTGTATTCCTGTAATTCTTCACATAAATACTGATATGGTTTCATCAGAACTTAATCATCAGAACTTCCATCAGAACTTGTCCTCAGAATTTATGAAAATTGACACATAGACTGTTCATCTAAAACAACATTGATCACCACAGTAATTTTCATCATTCATATGGAGTGTAAGTGTGTGCATTAAGTTAAATATCAGACAAAGAGTAAAGTCTGATTCACTTCAGTACATCTTAGAAATAAGGCATAACTAAGAACTTTGCTCAAAATCTGTCATTATTCTAAAGTCTACTTTAGAATGAGTTCATGCATGAGTCCACCTCAACTGTTTTGTGCTCATTTTATGCATCTTTTGAAATTCTATTTTACAGTGGATTCTCAGTGTAAGTGAGTCACGACTGCTTATTAGAATTTATGTTGTTATCAGAGTATTTCTCCAGTAATCATAGAGTGTGAAAAGTCACCAAGAAAATTTATTTTGCTTTTCTAATGCATATTACTTAATACCAGCAATGCACTTGGGTCTTCCCTTCCACATTTTTATTCTAGATCTCAAAGGAGTACCTGATTTTTATTACTTTTCTTTTGATAAGTGAGGCTTATCAGCACTTAGTACATCCACCAGATTTACTAACATCAGAACTTAACAGATAAGAAGCACTATTATAGTTTTTGACTTACTAATAAGATACACAAAGTAAACTTCAACTAAGCTCAATATCAGAATTTGCTTGTGTTAAAAGATTTTTACATAAACAATTACTTCAAATATGTGATCTTTAGTATATTAAAGAGTACTAGGTCAGCATATAGCACAATTATCCTCATTGGATTGAATAGTCACAGAAACATTCATATCACTATCAGAGTTTAGAAATTCACATCAGACAACAATCAGCACTTAAGCAATTTTCAATTTAAGCACAGAATAGACAAAGATAGTAATATCTGTAAATACTTATCATAAAATCTGATGTATCAGAACATAAACTAGGCAGATTTAGAGAAAGAACCTGAAACCATTTCAAGTTCATTTACCAATCTTGTAAAAGTAGCTTCACATAGTGTTTTTGTGAAGATATCTGCTAGTTGTTGATCTGTGGGAACAAAATGTAATTCCAATGTACCTTCATCCACATGTTCCCTTATGAAATGGTACCTTATGCTGATGTGCTTTGTCATTGAGTGTTGAACCGGATTACCTGTCATAGCAATTGCACTTTGATTATGACAGTAAATAGGAATTTAGAAAATTCTAACCCATAATCCAGTAACTGATTCTTCATCCAAATAATCAGTGCACAACAGCTTCCTGCAGCAATGTATTCTGCTTCTGCAGTTGATGTGGAAATTGACTTCTGTTTCATGCTGAACCAAGAAACCAATCTGCCTCCAAGAAATTGGCAGCTTCCACTTGTACTTTTCCTATCAATTTTGCATCCTGCAAAATCTGCATCTGAGTAACCTATTAGCTTAAAGTCTGATTCTCTAGGATACCATAATCCCAGATCAGCTGTACCCTTTAAGTACTTGAAAATTCTTTTCACAGCTGTTAAGTGGGGTTCTCTTGGATCTGCTTGAAATCTTGCACAAAGACAGGTAGCATACATGATATCAGGTCTACTTGCAGTTAGATAGAGTATAGAGCCAATCATACCTCTGTGATCAGTAATATCTACTGATTTACCAATATCCTTATCCAACTTAGTTGCAGTGGCCATATGAGTGGATGCACTTGAACAATCCTGCATTCCAAATTTCTTCAACAAATTTTTGGTGTACTTAGATTGACAAATAAAAGTTCCTTTTTCATTCTGCTTGACTTGAAGGCCCAAAATATAGTTAAGTTCTCCCATCATACTCATTTGATATCTTGACTGCATCAGTTTGGCAAACTTCTTACAAAGTCTGTCATTTGTAGAACCAAAAATGATATCATCAACATATATTTGCACCAAAAGTAAGTCATTTCCATGGTTGAGGTAGAACAGTATTTTGTCAATAGTTCCTCTGTTAAATCCACTTTCCAGAAGAAACTGAGCTAATGTCTCGTACCATGCTCTTGGAGCTTGCTTAAGGCCATATAGTACTTTATCAAGCCTGTAGACATGATTGGGAAATTTGGGATCTACAAAGCCTGGAGGTTGTTCAACATATACTTCCTCTCCCAATTCTCCATTAAGAAAAGCACTTTTCACATCCATTTGAAAGACTTTAAACTTCTTGTGAGCAGCATAAGCCAAAAATATTCTTATGGCTTCCAATCAAGCAACTGGTGCAAATGTTTCATCATAATCAATTCCCTCATATTGAGAGTATCCTTTTGCAACCAGCCTTGCTTTGTTCCTTGTAATTATGCCATCACTGTCAGTTTTGTTTCTGAACACCCATTTTGTACCAACAACTGATCTGTTCCTTGGTCTTGGCACTAGGGTCCAGACTTTATTTCTTTCAAATTCATTTAACTCTTCTTGCATTGTTTGCACTCAATCAGCATCTTGAAGAGCTTCTTCCACTTGCAGATGGAAGGTTTTCTCTAGAACTGGATGCTCCCCCATGATCCATGTTGTCTCCATTAACATTTTCTGATGCTCCCCCTGAAATTATACTCTCTGAGTTGGATCCTTCATTATTTGAGTTTCCAGAAATATCAGAACATAAGTTTCCAGAATTATCAAAACTTGGCCCATCAGAACTTGAAGAGCCTGTTGTAGGTTTTAATGCTTCTTGAGATATGGTTGGATCTTCAGTATGCTCCCCCTACACAGGTGCATTTTTCTTAGGCGTAGTCACCACAGTTTCAATAACATCAGAGTTTAATCCATCAGAGTTTGAAGTATCAGGATTTGCAGAATCAGAATTTAAAACTTCATTCTCGAATCTCAGTTGATCATGATCATTGAAATCTTCAAGTCCAGTAATCTTCTTATCATCAAAAGAGACATTCATAGATTCCATGACAACCCTTGTTCTTAAATTGTAGACTCTGAAGGCTTTTGTAGAAAGTGGATATCCAAAAAAAATTCCTTCATCAGCTTTTAGATCAAATTTGGATAGCTGTTCGAGATGAGTCTTAAGAACAAAACACTTGCATCCAAATACATGAAAATACTTCAGATTTGGCTTCTTTTTCTTCACCATCTCATATGGTGTTTTTCCATGCTTGTTAATTAGTGTTGCATTCTGAGTAAAATAAGTAGTCTGCACAGCTTCCGCCCAAAAGTAGGTTGGCAATTTTGCTTCATCAAGCATAGTTCGTGCAGCTTCAATAAGAATTCTATTCTTTCTTTCAACAACTCCATTTTATTGTGGAGTTCGAGGAGCAAAAAATTCCTGCTTTATTCCATGGTCTTTGCAGAACTCTTCCATGATCAAATTCTTGAACTCAGTGCCATTATCACTTCTTATGATCTTCACAGAATCTTTGACCAATTTATCCAGTTGCTTGACATGATCAATCAAGATAGATGTAGTTTCACTTTTGTGTGCAAGAAATACACCCATGTGTATCTGGTGAACTCATCCACTATGACCATAGCATATTTCTTCTTTGCAATAGACATGATATTTACTGGACCAAATAGATTAACATGTAGTATGTGATAAGGCTCAAGAATTGATGATTCAGTCTTGCTCTTGAATGAAGATTTTCTTTGTTTTGCCTTCTGACATGAATCACAAAGGCCATCAGGAGCAAATACTGATTTTGGCAATCCTCTCACAAGATCTTTCTTGACTAGTTCATTTATGTTGTTGAAATTTAAATGAGAGAGTTTCTTGTGTCAATCCCAGCTTTCTTCAATTGATGCTCTACTCAACAGACAGATTGCAGAACCATCAGTACTTGTTAAAAGCTTGGCTTCATAAATGTTACCATGCCTGTATCCTTTCAGAACAACTTTGCCTGTAGATTTGCTTACAACTTCACAGTGTTCTTCAAAGAAATCCACATGATAACCTCTGTCACAGATTTGACTCACACTGAGCAGATTGTGTTTAAATCCTGAGACCAGAGCTACTTTTTCAATGATGACATTCCCAAGATTGATATTGCCATATCCCAGAGTTTTTCCAATGTTGCCATCTCCATAAGAAACACCTGGGCCAGCTTTCTCCACAAAGTCTGATAGCAGGGCTATATTTCCAGTCATATGTCCTGAACATCCACTGTCCAGAACTAGGATGTTCTTCCTGTTGCCCTGCAATCACAAAGACCACTAATGATTAGTTTTAAGGACCCAGACTTGCTTGGATCCTTTGGCCTTTTTAAGTTTGTTAACATTTGCAGCGGATTTAGCATCAGAGTTTATGTTAACAGTTTTATTATCAGAATTTGCAATATCAGACTTTACATCAGAACTTACACTAGAAGGAATAATGTTAACTTTCTTTACAGAAGGTTTTATTTGATAATAATCATAGTACAAACTACGATATTCCTTACAAGTATAAATAGAATGCCATAAACTACCACAATGAGAACAAGGATTTTGTACCTTATATCTAACAGACTGACTCTTAACTCCTGATTTTGAAGGTAAGGAGTTTATATTCTTATTCTTCCTGCAGAAAGAAGCCAGATGGTTAGAATTTCCACAGTTATGACATGTTTTTCTAGGAGCATTAGGAACAGGCTTATAATTGTTACTTTTGTTCACACCTTCCTTTCCATTCCTATTTTTCCTAGGTGGCTTTACCTTGTTTACATTCTTAACATCTTTCAGCTTATGCTTAAGCTTCTTCTTAGTCATTAATCCTATGTTAACTTCAGTTGGCTTATCCTGTTTAGGTTTGTCAAAAGTTACTTTCTCCTTAACTTCTGATTTAACAATATCAGACTTTGCAGTTACAAACTTAACAGGATTTACCTTTGGTTTTTGTTTAACAATTTTAGGCTCAGTTTCTATAGTTCCCTTACTGTTCTTGTCATCTCCATAACCTAAGCCCTCTTTCCAGTTTCCACTACTAAGAATATCCTGAGTTGCTTTACCAGAGTTAGTCCAAGTCCTGATAATCTCTCTTTCCTTTTCTAACTCAGTTTTTAGAGATTCATTCATTTTTAACACTTCATCCCTAACATAAAATGCATCATCTCTATCTTTCTGAGTTTGATGGAACATGACTAACTCCTTTTCTAAATAATCATTCCTCTTTTTATAAGCAAGATTTTCAGAAGTTAATCTTTCACATGTTAAAGTTTGATCTTTATAACTAATGAACATGGTTTTAAGATATCTTCTTAACTCAGTAATATCATCAGTATGAAAGGCATAAGTAGTTTGAGGTACCTTTAAGTCAGCAGTATTAGAACTACTATCAGCATTTTCCATCAAGACATAGTTTTCCTCATCCTCAGAATCTGAAGCATCTGGCCAGCTTTTCTTCTTTGTGACAAGAGCCTTGCCTTTGTCACTCTTCCCTTTTCTGCAATCTGGAGATATGTGGTCTTTCTCACCACAGTTGTAGCATTTAACATTTGAGTAATCTCCTCTGTCAGACTTTCCTCCTTTTCCTTCAGATTTTCTGAAACCTTTCTTTTCAAAACTTGCACCTTTCCTGGAAAACTTCTATCCTCTCCTGAATTTTCTGTACGCAATCTTTGTGATCCCTTTCACCATAAGAGCAAACAGCTTCATCATCTCCTCATCAGGGTCCATCTCAGGTATACTTTCAGTTTCTGAGTCATCATCACTATCAGAACTTGATGACTCAGTATCAGACTTTTTGATGAGAGCCTTTCCCTTGCCTTTCCTTGAGGCAGCTTCTTTGGGAGTTTCCTCCTCAGCCACAAAGGCAATTGTTCTTGACTTTCTTCCATTTCTCTTGCTTCTTTGTTCCATCTCAAGTTCATGAGTCTTGAGCATCCCATAAATTTCATCAAGAGTTGTTTCATCAAGATTATAGTTGTCTCTTATTATTGTGGCCTTCAAATCCCATCTTTCAGGAAGAGCTAACAGGAATTTAAGATTTGAATCTTCAATATCATACTCTTTGTCAACTAGTGACAAATCATTTAAGAGTTTGACAAATCTGTCATATAAATCAGTTAATGACTCATCAGGATTTGAGTCAAAGTGCTCATACTCTTGAGTGAGTATCGTCTTCCTGTTCTTCTTGATTGAATCAGTTCCCTGACACCTTGTTTCCAAAGCATCCCATATCTCTTTTACAGTCTTGCAGTTAATTACCCTGTTTAACATGACATTATCAATGGCACTATGCAGCAAGTGTCTTACCTTTGCATCCTTTACAATTGATGAGATATCTTCAGCAGTGTAATCACTTTTCTCCTTTGGTACATACTTTGTTGGCTGACCTGCAACTTTCACAGAGAGTTTGGTTGGCATTTGTGGTCCTTCATAAATCCTATCAAGATATTCTGGATCTATAGCTTCCAGAAACATAACCATCTTCACTTTCCAAATTTAATACTCAGAAGGTTTCAACATGGGAACTCTTATAGTCTCATATCGACTATGAGTTACAGTTTTTGGAGGTTCTTCAGTTTTGGTGGGCTTGGTTGGAGTTTCTTCTTCAGACATGATTGATTTTGGATCTCAAATTGTTTGTGTGTTAACAGAAGGCTCTGATACCACTTGTTAGGTCACACACACTGTAGAAGGGGTTGAATACAGTGTTTAGCACAATCAAATCGAATATAAGAACTCAAGTAACAGAAAATAGATTTTATTCAACACAATAAACTCTGTTACAATATGGAACTGTCATCTCTCGGTGATGAACAAATTATCACGAGAGCTGCTAGAGTTACAAAGAATAATAACTTCGATAATCGTAACACTTATAGTGTAAACTCTATGCATGTGTTTATATACTACACAGTTACAAGATAATTTTCTAATTGATATGGAATATAATTTTGCTTCCTAAAATATATCAACCAGTTATCTTTTCTTCCAAGTATTTTATTCTTCATAGAATTCCTTCTTCATGCACAATTCTTTCTGTCTTAGTCTCGATCTTCTTTCCTTTCAATCAGCCGCCTGCCTTATCTGAAAGTCATCTTAAGTCCTGATATTATCTCCTGATAAATATCTTCTGAACCTTAAGTTCTGATAACTTAAGTTCTGATATCTTAAGTTCTGTCTTCAGTATAAGTGCTGATTTTCAGTTAAGTATTGATTTGTCCTGTAAGGTAAGATCTGAAAACTAAACACAAATCATATTACACATGACATTATCAAATATATCTAACAGTGCTCATGAGGCATACATTCGGAAACCCAAAAAGATCTGGAAACATAAAGCGATCAAGATCTACTAGCCACAACTCAAGTTATCGCTTCCACCTTTTGAAGCACCACAACTTTCGATCACAAAACCCAGAAGCTGTTGTTCCCACAATAATGGGATTCCCTGTAACCCGATATCTAATTATAGGGACCGATCTCCAATCTCAAGGAATGTAAAACTAGGAGACGAAACCCCAATTGGATTTCAAATGTTAACAAATATATTTTCGTCTAGGAGAAATGCTAACCCACCTGACTAGAGTAAACTTCAGCGTCGAACGTAATAGGATTATGAATTTTGGTATTTGCAGGGGTTGATACTCATTTATAAAAGATTCTGAGATTTCTCTAGTTCCAATACCTAGGACATTGATCCTTCATCTGATAAGGTGACCGAGCCACGAGGGAGACAACCAAACAAATAGCCCGTTGTCAGAATACGTTCTCAGTCTCGAGGGCGTGAAAAGATGATTCCTCGACCCATTGTGAAAAAGAATTTGTGCTCATGAGGAGCACATCAACAAGATTTAACAAGTTGGGAGATGCGTTAGGCAAAAACTCGATCTTAACCCGAAGGGACGATTTAAGATTCCCAAATTTGAAAGACAGAATCCTCAAGTTTAAGGTTCGAATCCCCAATTTCAGATGGTAATTGAGACCTTAGCTCTACCAATGTTCTCATTTCCCGAACCATGGACCATCCAGGATATGAATTCAAAGATTATAACCAAGGAAGCAGAATTCAACATCTACCGTGCAAAGGATATACACCACCATTATATTTAAGGATTGAAACCCATCAATGACCAAATTTGTGATTATTCCAGTCCCTAGATAGAGGACGATGAAATATAAAGTGAGTAGAATACCACTCCAAGAAGGCGACGTCCAGGAAGTGACCGACCGAAGAAAGATATCCCAAGCCTCGAGGGCCTCAAGGACTGAAAGCATAGGATGATGAAGATCGGATTTTCATCTCATGAAACTCATGATTTAATGGAGGAAAAGAAACCTAAAAAAAGGAACAATAAACTTGACTACTTCCAAAATTTGGAAAGCTTAGACCCCGAGGGTCGATTACCCGATATAGTTGGTTCGGACGGCCTTCCATGAAGAGAGAAGACGGAAGTTCAAAGGATTGATCCCAAAGATTTGATACCCTTTGAAGGTCTAAATAATCCCACATATCTCTCCACGAGAGAAACTACGAATACCTATATTTCAAGGAAGCTAAAGGTACCCCAATTTGGGCGTATGATGGATTCAGTAATCCGGATAACCACGTAAGAAAGTTTTCAAACCCTCTAGTACAACAGATGATGAACGATTTTATAAAGTGCATGACATTTTCTTAAACCCTCGGGGGGCATGACTCGATAATGGTGCAAAACTGTATGAGCTATTTTGCATCCCCCGAGAACATAAAACATGGATAAAAAGAATCCTTGTATGACCATATGAAAAGCATACACAAGTTACAATAGTGGGAAGGCAAATATGTCAATATAAAAATAAATAACATGAAGAAGAATTTGACCCATAATATGAGGCAAATAAGATTACAACTAGAAGCCAAATGAGGATCAAGAGTGTGATAATAAGAATAAGTATCCCCGATGGAGACCATGATTCTCCCTCAAGAAAGAATAATAGAGAACCGAAATTAACCAAGTGTGCACATTTTAATGCTCCAAGAAGCCGCATATTGATGAAAATTAAAAAAGATGAAGACTGTTGATGGTTGATGCCACTACGCACCCACCCTGAATAGAGGAACAAGATATATATCCAAGATTTCACATAGAGGACATCGACGATTGCCGTTAGCTAAGGAATACAATTGAGTTATAAATCTGAGGAGGGATACTGAAGAGGTTCACCAAAATGGTGGAGAAATAATAGAATGAAAGATTATGAAAAATAAGAGGGGAGATCAAGATACTCCAGGAAAAAAAGCAGCCCCGAGGGCCGATTGTCAATATGATCTTTAGAAGACTAATAATTGCTGGGACTTCAAGAAACTCAATGAAAGCTTGCGCCCAGAAGGTAGTACACCATAAGGAGCGATAATGGAAATTTTCAATAATTTTAATGAGTCTGTTTCGAAAGGGTTGAAATTCCCACATTAAGACCCGATGATCATCATACTATGATATAAAACTCTGAAAGATTCTTGGCGAATGGGACTCGCTAATTCCCAACTTGCCTTTTATTATATGTTGCCATGATTAAAGGCCCGATTGAGTGGGGTGCGGGTCCTCCTAAAAGAAGACATGGAATTCCGAAAGTTCGACGAGCAATGAGAAAATTCAACAGCATATATGATTCTTATCCACTTGTAACCGGAGTACAGTGAGGAAAACGAAGAGGAATTATTGCCCTTAGCAGGCGAGAAACCACAAAATAGTAAGCTAATTATAAGGATGACATTTCTAAGGTACCACTCCTCATTAACTTTGTAATATATTATGTATCTTTTTGCTGCTTTTATTTTGAGAAACCAGATGCCACCTGCCAAAGTTTAGAATATAAAATTTTTTGAGCATCTCTATTGAAAGACCATGAGAGTCTATGGTATAATATAATTAAGAGCCTAGACAAGGCAGAATACATGAAACACCTCCGAGATGTATTTGAAGTGCTGATGCACCACAAGATAATATTAAATCCTACAAGATGTATCTTTGAGGTAGGATCTGTAAATTTTTGGGCCACGTTTCTGAGTGGGGAATCAAGGCCAATGTTGATAAGATTCCTGGTTATGGAACCATAATCTTTCATTAAGAATATAGAAAAACTAAAGAGTGCGATTTAGAAGAGGTTCATCTCTGAACCCAGTGACAAGTGTTTGCCCTTCTTCACGATATTGAAGAAAGTAAAGGACCCTTTATGGATTGATGAAAGTCATGTAATCTTTGAGAAATTGAAGAAGCAGAAAATTGGAACACCAAAATAAGTACTAAATTTATACATAAAAAACTCAATTGTGTAACTGAGACTTGCCCCTATGAGAGGACATGGAGGTTCAGCAACCCACATGCTAGGAAAGTGAAATTTTGTGTGAATAACACTAGTATTAAGAAGTTCACGTTAGTCATTACCACAGAATGAGGAAGTTAAACTGTATTTCCAAATGTGCAAAACTAGCCCTGGGGCACAATGCACAGCCCTGAGGCTGGTGGAAGGTTGTTTAAGTGAACAACCGTGCCTGACGAATTTAGTATAAACATGTACCGTATTTAAGGTTCAAGATTTGACCGACTTCATTGTTGAATGTCCCATTGACAACCAAGAATTTGGGGGGTAGGATGAGATACCCTATGAGGGCAAGAAAACATGTAGGATAAGATAAAAAGATCATACTGAAGTACTATTTGGTTCTCTATTTTGATGGATCATCAAAAACAAAAATGAGTAGTGCAAGATCATGATGGATCTACAATAGAATTTTCATTGATATTGGATTTCTCAAATGATAAAAGAAGACAATTATGAGGCCTTGGTGACCAAAATCGCCTTAGCTAAAACCCTGAGGGTCAAGAACTTCAAAACTTTGCAGAGACTCAATATTTGATGATTTCTCAAAGTAAATGAGGAATTCAAAATAAAGCATGGGACAATAATAAAACATGAGAAACTTGTGAATTCATGACTCGCATTAATAAGTGCTACATCCTGAGGGAGGGAAGCATGAAGGTCGTTGCCTAGGAAATGGAAAATTTCACGAAAACCTTTTACTTCTAAGTCTCGAAGACACAAAAACTAATAAGAGCTGATAGCATCGATATGTGTGAGGACTATTTTTCTAGAAATCTCGACTAAAACTAGTAGGTGACCCGAAGATTCCATGGAAGCATGAAAAATATTGAAAAAAGATTTGAAGCTTAATCCGATTGCAAGGACTTTGTACAAGAAGTAGTTCGCGATTCCTTACTTGAAATGCCCGAACCTCCGAACAACGGAATTGGCCTTAAAAGAAGTACATAAAAAGAACCGTGGGATACGCTCGGGGCACGGCTGTCGCTCAAAATGTATCCTATTTAGACTATATTGGCCAAAGATGATGAATGATTCCAAAGATTGTGTGAGGAAACTATACTTGATGTCGAAAACACACAAATGTTGTTAGGAAATCTTATAAGATATTGATTTTAACCAATTCCCATATCTCATTTACAACGTATAAGATTGATATTCTTGATACATTTCCCTAGCCAGTGTCTACAGGTAGATCCAGACATGAAGAGGATTGAGGAGAAAACCCTTAGTTGTTAACCAACATTCAAGTGACACAATACTCGTAGAAAAGTGTGATATAAAAGTATGAACTCCCACGAATCCTAGTGACGGGCGATGGAAATGAGAAGAAGGATAGTAAATCCTGCTCCACAATTATTCCTCATCCCTAAAAAATCGGAAAGCCGAGGTAGCAGATTGAGGGACTGAAAAAGAAGGACGAATACTCGGGAAATGATTAGGCAGACGATCTACTACACCTACAAAGGGTGTATCATACGACCTGCAAAGAAAAGATAAGATTTATTCCATTCTTAAAGGCTGATAAATCTGAGGTTGTGATGCCACTAGGAATCACTCAAACAACTCCAAAGAATGGGGTCATTGAGCCCGGGAAGAACGAGGAAGACAAGACATATTTTAGATTTGATGAGGCCAATACCGGGATTGTTGAGCATCTGAAGCACTTTGAGAAAAAAAGGTACTCAGACTTGACATACCTTAAACCTCAAGGTTTAATATGGTTGAGAATATAAGTAGGACAACTCACCTGGTTGGACTAAGTACAAATAAGGCTCGTAGAGATCACGTTAATTGAAAGCTCGTATAGGCCACTTTCCATCAAATTTGAGGGATCGAGGAACGCAAGAAAAAATACAATCATGAGTTAGAGCTCGTAATAAGCTTCGTTTCGGTATATTATATGCTCAAATCAGAGCAACGAGCGAAAAGTTATGGCCATTAAAAGGCCGGTGACCCGTAATTCAGGGTTCCTGGTCTAAAAGACTAGGATTCCTGGTATGCGAGGTCAGGATTCCTAATCGAAAATCAGCTCGACCAGAGTGTTAAAATCACCCATAATTTGACGAGAGTCCATGTTGGATAGGGGTCGCATCCTGGTCGAAAATCAAACCGACCAGAGCGACAAAATCACCCATAATCCGACGAGAGTCCTCGTTGGAAGAGGGCTGCATCCTGGTCGAAAATCAATCCGACCAAAGTGACAAAATCACCCATAATCCGACGAGAATCCTGATCGAATTTGACCAGGATGCATCCTGGTCGAAATTCTACCAAGAATTCACGTCAAAAGGGTACGAATTCCTGATCTGAAAGGTGCAAATTCCTAGTCTACAATGATTAGAATCCCTCAATCATGTTCCATAAGACCCCTCCACAAAAAATATATTTATTATTCAAATAATAAATATAAGGAAGAAAAATATTATTAAAAATAATAATATTAAAATTCGGATCAAAATTATCCGTGTGAAATTTTATCCAGGTTGGACACCCCTAATTTTGGGGCCAATATTATTCAAAAAAATTTGAATAATTAAATATTATTATTTCCTAATAATATTTTGAAAAAAAAGAAAGAAAAAGAGAAATGAAATAAAGAAAAAGAAAAAAGAGAAAAAAAGGAAAAAAAGAAGAAAAAAAGAGAGAAAAGAAAAAAAAAAGAAAAAAGAGAAGAAGAAAAGAAAAAAAGAAGGAGAAAAGAAACAAAAAATACATATATATCCAGGTCGAATTCCAATCGACCAGGAGGGAGTAATTGGTTGGAGTTCAACCAGACCTCTGGTCGAATGGGGGAAAAGGTGGCAAATTGCCACATGGTACCCCTAATTTCGCGAACTTTGCACAATGGTTCCTGCAGTTTAAAAGTTGACACATTTAATTGTGAAAAATACCCGGAGGTATAAAAAAATTCTAAAATATTAGGAAAATTTATGAAAAATACCCTGAGATACGGAAAAATTTCTAAAATATTAGGAAAATTTATGAAAACTACCCGGAGGTACGGAAAAATACCTAAAATATTAGGAAAAAATATGAAAAACACCCGGAGGTATGGAAAAATTCCTAAAATATTAGGAAAAAATATGAAAAATACCCGAAGGTATAGAAAAATTCCTAAAATATTAGGAAAAATTATGAAAAATAACCAGAGGTACGGAAAAATTCCTAAAATATTAGGAAAAATTATGAGGTACAAAAAAATTCCTAAAATATTAGGAAAAATTATAAAAAAACCAGGAGGTACGGAAAAACATTCTAAAAATTTAGGGAAAATATCTGTGAGTAAGGAAAACTTTCTGAAAATTAAGAAAAATACATGTGAGTACGAGATAATTCTCGAAAATTAAGGGAAAATTCCAAAAAATTCCTAAAAATATGAATGAGGTAAGAAAATGAGTATGGAAAATTATAAAATTTCCAGAAAATATGACACAGCCAGAGGGTTTTCTTTCCAAGGGAAATGAACACCTAGTGTGTAAGCTGCTGCGAACCATATATGGTTTAATGCAAGCTTCTCGTAGATGGAACATCCGTTTTTATGAGACAATCAAAGAGTTTGGTTTTGTCAAAAACATAGATGAACCATGTGTCTACAAGAAGGTTAGTGGGAGCGCGGTAACATTTCTTGTATTGTATGTGGATGACATACTTCTTATAGGAAATGATATACCGATGCTACAATCAGTCAAAGTATGGCTATCAAAGAACTTCACCATGAAGGACTTGGGAGAAGCATCCTACATTCTCGGTATGAAGATCTATAGAGATAGAACTAGAAGAATGATAGGTCTTATCCAGGGTACATACATCCAGAAAGTGCTTAAAAGGTTTGGCATGGAAAACTCCAAAAGAGGTCTCATACCGATGAGACATGGAGTGTCTCTTTCCGAAAAAAATATCTCCTAAGACACCTGAGGAAAGAGAACGTATGAGTAAGATTCCTTATGCTTCAGCAATAGGATCTATCATGTACGCGATGTTGTGTAAAAGGCCTGATGTTGCTTATTCAATTAGTGTGACGAGCAGATATCAGTCCAATCCAGGTGAAGACCACTGGAAAGCAGTGGAAAACATCCTTAAGTACTTGCGAAGGACTCAGGACATTTTTCTTGTTTTTGGTGGTGAATCTGAGTTGAAAATAGAGGGTTATACTGACTCTAGTTTTCAATCAGAAAGTGATAGCAAATCCATGTCAGGGTATGTGTTTACTCTGAATGGTGGTGCAATTTAGTTGGAAGAGTTCCAAACAGTCAACAACGTAGCAGACCCACTCACAAAGCCACTTTCTCAGAGTCACTTTGATCATCATAAAGACAAGATGGGTATTAGATACCGTAGTGATTGGCTTTAGTACAAGTGGGAGATTGAAAGAGATATGTCCTAAGTCCAATCATGTATGATAATTTAGGAATAACTTTTATGTAATCTGTTTTGATTTCATTGATATTAATAAAAGACTTGTTTTATTTTTTATTGCGGGCTCTATCTATTTAAATGTTTAAATAAGATATACCACAGTTTAGAGTAAAGCTTTTTATGGATTGTGATGAGATCATAATAATGATACCTAAAAGATGATAACTCTAAACTTAAATAGTTCCTGGTCGTAGGATTACTAACTGGTAATTAATAATCCGCAAAGATCGGTACATACTATGCTTGCTTCATTATGAAGGATGTCTGTTCTCATAGACATGTGTGCGGTGACACTATAGCTAGTATGTAGGTGCTTATTATAGAATAAGTTCGCTGAACATGACTCACACAGCTGAACAACTGATGGAGTTCACTCACGTGTCAGCAGTTGTTCACATAGTGATAGTTGTACAAGTATCCTTAGACTTGAGGTCATTATAGTCATCTTGTGTACACTGAACTATGCTTTAGTTTAGTTCTTAGTCTCAAGGGACAATTATAAGGGCTCTACTGGGTATAGAAATTTGTACACGAAGATAGTGTATGATCAATAAAGGATCTACCCCTTCCAGTGAAGGAAGAGAATGTTCAATGTTGATCCACTTATGCTAGTTCTGGAATCTCTGGCCAGAGTGAATGAAATTAGAAACGAGTTTCTAATTTACATTAAATAGAACTAAGCATAGTGAATGGGAAAGCAATTGATTAAATAAGATAGGTTTGACACAAGTTCCATGCCTTGTATTTAATCGTGACATTGCAAGGTAAAAGGAATTGATTGTACGGTAACTATTCACTGAATAGGTTCTTGGTATTCTAAGCAGTGAATTCGTATTATCCGGATAGTCGCGATATGCTGAGAAGTATCCCTCACGATGTAGAATAAATATGATTAATTAATTAATCATATTTAATGAATTAGAGAATTTTTATAAATAATGATAAAATAGTTTTATTATTATTTATTTCTACTACCGGCTTAATATTAAATCTACAGGGTCACACCATAAAAGAGAATGATTTAATGGTGGAGGAATTAATTAATAATGGCTGATAATTATTTATTTATGAAATAAATAATTAATTGGCAAATTTAATAATTGATTAAATGAGATTTAATTGATTATATACTCCAACATCATCTCCACACGGGTACGCATAATTTGCTGTTTGGCAGCCTTGTTAGCCTCTTCACGCATCTCTGATTCCAAAGACTGGACTTTGACAACAAATTCATCAAATTCTTTCTGGATCTCCTTGGCCTTTTTTATATGCTCATCAGCATGACCAACTGTAGATTGGACCTTTTCTGGGCATGTCTTGTGTTCTGCCTCAAGACGAGAGAACCTTTCAAACTTGCTTGCATAAAGGTCACGAAGAGCCATGGCACTTTGGAAAACCTGTGCAAAAGACAGAAAGGGTAGACCGGGCAAAGGAATAATAGACAAATATGCCATCGTAACAAATAAAAAGGACTAGAATAAGAAACACATACATGAAAGGCATGACCAGAAGCTTCATTAAAAGTCTGGCTAATACCTTTGGCAGAATAGCTCTCTACGATCTGAGGAAGAAGCAGGTCTCATAAATGCTCTACAAATTGGGATGGCTTGACATCAACATCATAGCTATAGTAAACAAGAGGCCTGACAGTATCTGGTTGCTCGTAGTTAAAGAAGATGGAGTCACTTGTTTTCGTCTTTTTGGAAGGGGGGCTAAAGTCTGAACTCAAAAGCAAAGGGGCATTGGATGACTCAGTGCCAATAGATTTGTCATCCTTGAATCTTATTAATTAAGAAAATGACAACAAAATAAGCTCTATGAACCAACAAAATAAAAAATAAGTTCAGAAGTCCAACATGAGCGATAAACAACTTTAATCCTCGTCTAGAGAGTGACTAGCAGGAATAATTGCAAGATGGGCCACAAGCTCGCCCTTGTCACTAGGGGCCTTAAGCTCACCCTCTGCAACCTCAAAGTCGTCCAACACAAAAGCATCATCAGGAAATAGTTTATTATAGGTCTTCACTGTGTCATTCATGTCCCACGACTCCCACTCTCCATGAGAATACTCCAACATCATCTCCACACGGGTACGCATAATTTGCTGTTTGGCAGCCTTATTAGCCTCTTCACGCATCTCTGATTCCAAAGACTGGACTTTGACAACAAATTCATCAAATTCTTTCTCGATCTCCTTGGCCTTTTTTATATGCTCATCAGCATGACCAACTGTAGATTGGACCTTTTCTGGGCATGTCTTGTGTTCTACCTCAAGACGAGAGAACCTTTCAAACTTGCTTGCATAAAGGTCACGAAGAGCCATGGCACTTTGGAAAACCTGTGCAAAAGACAGAAAGGGTAGACCGGGCAAATGAATAATAGATAAATATGCGATAGTAACAAATAAAAGGACTAGAATAAGAAACACATACATGAAAGGCATGACCAGCAGCTTCATCAAAAGTCTGGCTAATACCTTTGGCAGAATAGCTCTCTACGATCTGAGGAAGAAGCAGGTCTCCTAAATGCTCTATAAATTGGGATGGCTTGACATCAACATCATAGCTATAGTAAACAAGAGGCATGATAGTATCTGGTTGCTCTTAGTTAAGGAAGATGGAGTCACTTGTTTTCGTCTTTTTGGAAGTGGGGCTAAAGTCTGAACTCAAAAGCAAAGGGGCATT
The DNA here is from genome assembly GCF_009905375.1 of Apium graveolens. NCBI lineage: Eukaryota > Viridiplantae > Streptophyta > Magnoliopsida > Apiales > Apiaceae > Apium > Apium graveolens. The sequence goes on along the minus strand of NC_133653.1, from coordinate 264,799,078 downwards.
GGATGACTCAGTGCCAATAGATTTGTTATCCTTGAATCTTTTTGAAAACAAATCTTTACTTGGTACCAGCAAAGGACGAATCACGGGAGGTTTAAATTCTACAATCAAGAGGAAAGGATCGATGAATGGCAAAAGAACAAGAAAAGACACATAGACATCGAAAGATACGTCAAGAGTATGAAAAACGACGTATACCTTTAGCTTAGGCAAGACCAGAACTCATTTCAAGTTGAGTCCCTCCATCTTTGGGACTTTCATGAGACTCAAAAGAAAGACTCAAGACGAAATCAGATGGCTTAACAATGGGAGTAATGGTGAGCTTGCTCCTGATTCTACTAGCGGCACTTCTAACAGCACCTTCTCGTCACCATCAAACTCAGACTTCTTCACGAGTTTATTTGTTTCTTTAAACATTTTGGTGGCCCAATTATTGGGTCCAATAAGAAAAAAAAGAAAGTTTAAAACACACTGTTAACTTGGATTTTTAGTTTCTCATCGTTAATAAAGATTATTTTGCTTAATTATTGGGTCCAATACGAAAAAAAAGACAGTTTAAAACACACTGTTAACTTGGATTTTTTAGTTTCTCGGCGTTAATAAAGATTATTTTGCTTAATAGTGATATTTTGAAACTTTTATATACGGATAATATCATCAATTCCAGTATTGTAAAATAAGGTTTCCAAACAAGATTAAATAATAATAAGTAACGAGTACATCCTCTTAAAAGATATAATCAGAATTAAACTTGTAGCAGCTTGAACCAAAGACAAATATAGTGAAAATAAAGATATAAAACATAATAAATATTTGATTAGTGGACCAAAATGGAAAATATAATCGAAACCAAAATAGAAAAGCATAAATTACTTTTAACAATAAATACTAATGAGCCGTCACTTTTTTGCTTTTTCTAATAAATAAGCATTTACTTATTTATGTTAATTTCATAGATATTATTTTCTTTTGAAATGAGATCAAAAAGTAAATCTCACTTCGATATAATATAAAGGAGCTGATATGTGCAAATTCTGATTTACAAATATAAGTATTATGACTAGATTATCCTCGTCAAAAGATAAGTTGGTTTGAGTTAAAAATGTACACAAGGGTATTTTGGTCTTAATTTTAATAAAGGTTGTGCACCAATAAATATATTATGTGCACATATCAGCTCCCCTTATAAATATAAGGGGATATACATTAAAGAAGTTTTCATTGGTTTCTTATTGGCGAATTGATGAAAAATCTACTCTTAATTTTAAGAACCGAAGAAGTGTAGAATAAACTAAGATATTTGTGTATACCCGCTTTAATACACTAACGTACACGGATTATTATACAAAAAATATTAATTGTTAAAAAATGCAATAGATAATTAAATGGTGAAGTGCTCACTCACAGGTACAATAAAATATATTTTAATATTTATAATTATATATATGTTATATAGAATAGGTAAAATTCATATTTGGTATTTAATATATATATGTTGGGTAGCACTCCATGAAATACCCTCTTACGTAGAGAATCTTGGAAAATCATTATTTAAAAAATATAAAAAATATAATTTATTTTATTTTTCATGATATATAATTAAAAAATTTAATTATCAAGTTAAAAATCGAAGTTAAACAATTTTTTATTTAAAAAATCATTGAATAAGTTTAAATTGATTCTATAGCAGAATCACAGAATAATCACACTTATTAAAAATTATTCCACTGTAGAATTAAATTTAAAATCAAGTAATTTTATCAAATTTTAATTGTTAAATTTTTTATTATATTTATATTCTAGATTAGCATCGAATTTTATATTTTTTTAATAAAAATTTATAATTTATAATGAGATTCTATGATAAAAACAATGGTTCTCCACGGTTCCCCATATAAAATGGTTCTCCATGGAGTAAAGGCCTATATATGTTTATTATATATTTTTAAAAATTTAATTATTTATTTATTTCATGCACTTTCTTTCCGTATTGTGTACCTATATTGGTAATCCAAACCCGACACTAATTATATTCGTGTTTTTTTGTGTTTGTGTACTTTCGTGTTCGTGTACCAAATTTTCGAACCAAGACACTAATTATTCGTGTCATTTTGTACCGTGTTCACATGTCGTATACACATCTAGATCAAACTATGCTTGAAGATGCCGTCAAGCAGTGAAAAGGTAAGTCGAGTTGGCTGGAGTGACAACATTTAATGGCAATATTGAAGATAAAATAATTCACCAATATGAGCAAACATATTATCCGAACTTTATTCTGGAGTACATGAGAACGTAGATTAATACTAAAAAACAAATATACGAATTTTATTGATATTATCCGAGTACAGATGAGTTAAGAACATAGATCGATACAACTGACCAAGCATACAAAATTCAATGATTATAAATTTATGTATCATTGTAGAATATGGTCCTTAATTAGCCTGCTGGATGCATTAGACAGGAACTATCAATTAGTATCAACTATTTATAGTTGAGATTCAGGATTTAATTATCTTAAATAAAGACAGAACTTGAGATTAAGAATGAAATCTGCAAATCTCTAATTAATCCTATTTAAACACATAACACAACTTTGTAACAATGAACGGAGGAAACCATGTAGGGGGTTGTGGTAACAACATACAATAACAAAAGATCGATTACATGATATTAAGAAAGAAGATGTTCTTCCATATAAGCACCCTTTTTAGGCACCAGATACCCCGGGAGTACCAGGTGGCTTGTATTCTGCTGCGTGGTGGTACCGGGATTGCAAAATAGTCGGGGCTTAAATGAAACATGGTCAATATTTTTATAAAGTTTGTGTTCTTAAGCTCTAAAATTATTTGTTAGCATATAAAGGTTCTTAAGCTTTAAATTGATTGGTTTACGATCTAATCATAACCAAACTGGAAACTGGAAAGCTGAAACTGACCATCAATTTATTATGATTTTTAACTTCAAAACACAAACTTAATACGTATGTTTGTGATTCAACCCTAAAACCAAGGTGAATCGAACCCTGGTACCACACGAAGCGTTCAGTGAATATCTTAGAAATTTTAATGAAGGAAGACAAAGGATGTTGAAAGAAAGATCCTAGTGGGGGGAAAGCAAGGCAAGGAAAAGAAATACCTTTAAGAGAACCAACCAAATCATTGTACGCTATAAACAAAACATTTACAACTGGAAATTATGACAAGAAATTCTTGTCATGTTGATAAGTCGAGTCGAGTCGATTCGATGGAGGTCCAGCTAGTCGACTAGTTGAATTGTCGTAAACTAGTCGCTGACTAGTCGACAAATTAATAATAATTTATTAAATAATATATAATGATATAGATATTATATATGTGGTTTCCCACAACAAAATTTTAACATTCTCATACTCGTGTATATCTATCACGAACTAGATATGATAAACACAAACATATATTTTTCCCCTTTTATATTCTCACATAGATAAGCTAAGTATACAAACATATAAACAGATTATACTAAACATAGATTATATTCGGTTTTAATCAATTTATATATACATAAACACACCCACATAAAGATATATAAGCTGAAATTATTGTTGCTGAAGTTTAGTAGGTTTTTAGAAATTTTTTATTTTTATCATTTTAAATTTTGATTGGATTTTGCACTAGTCGACCAAGTCGTCCGACTAGTCGACAATTCGCAAGTCTAGCTCTGCGGTCGAATTTCTCAAACAGACTAGTGGTCACCACTAGTCGAGTGACGTGACAACAACGCAAGAAACCTAGATAAACCTTCTTTAATAAAGGAAGACAAAGGATATTGAAAGAAAGATATTGCCTAGTGGTGGAAAAGCAAACTAATTTGTTAAGCACTTAATATGAAAAATAATTATCAATCCAGAAGAATAACTATGCAAAAGAATTGCTCCCGCCAAAGTATGAGTTCCTGGTAGCACCATATTTGCAAAACCGAGTCTATCAAATCACATAAAAGGGAAGTATGAGTTCCTGGTTGGAACTCTGCACATTTTGAAAGTTTTACATTTTGGCCTGAAATAAGTGTGAGTGCCAATAGCCCGAGTGTCAAATGTCCGACAGGGATAATTTAGGTAAAATGAATAGTTCGGGTAAAAGAGATTTAGGTCTACATTTAATTTTGAGGTCTGGCATTTTAGTCGTTAATGGCACATATATGTCCAGAATTGAGGATACTGAGTTGTAAAACTAGGAAGTTGAGCTTCCAGCTCATAAAGATCCCACCGGTATCTAGTTATCGCACAAATAGTGTTGACAAGTTAGATAAGTTAAATGGAAAAAGGCAAGAGAATGGGACAGTTTTGGCCTACTAATCAGCCAAGCCTCTGCCGGCCTGAGCTCTAATACCATGTCAAGGAACCAGTTACTCTAAAATCTCAAGGTGTTAGAAACTGGCCCTTTCAAAGATCTTATAATGGTAAATAAGTAATGATCAACTCAGAAACCTGATACTAAGCAGATAAACAAGAGATCTAAGACAGGGTAAAATAGAAGTCACAATTTACAGAGTCTTTACTGTCGGCAATTAAACATGAAATCCAGATACGACTTCATCCACTTCTCTTTCTCTTCTCTTGTAACCTAGAACAGGCTGGATCTTCACCTTTGACGCTATAAAGATTCTCTGTGATGCCAAGATGAGCTGCAGCACTGCTGTGCATCTTACTTATCTTCCAGTAATCTAAATGTTCTAATTTAAGTGTATCCATTCATTCTAAACTACAAAGGATTCCTCATCTTCGACATTTAGACAACAAAAGAATCACATGAACAAGAAACTACCATTTTAAATTCTATTCATAAACAATGCACCATTTACTGCAAGTCTAAAAGAAAACAGAAAGTGTACCTTATACACTTTGAACCATATTCAATTAAGAGAAGAGATTAAGCTTGCTAGTTGTTGATTCTCTTTGATAGTCTAAGAGTTCTTTCCGGACCTCTTGACCTCCTCGCAAATTTGATAAATTAACTGATACATTTCTCAAAGCACTTCCATCAGCAAGTATTGAAAAAATGACAACTGATCGTCTGTTCCAGAAAATACTCTGATATTTACGGTTTTGAGATACGTTGATAAGCATCCTGCAACACCTGACCATGATCAAGCCTGCGTAAAACGCCAAGTCTCATCAAGAGAGTATCAAAAGCCCCTAACTATGGAAAAGAAAGGGAAGTCATAAGTTCAGAATCAATTCAAATCAATGCAAAAAAGATTCAAAATTCAAATACAAACTAACAATTTAAAATCAATTTCCCAATCAGTAAAAAAGAAACTCAGTAATTTATTCATTTCGTGAACATTCAATATTTCCATTAAAGCCAATAAATAATCAGTTACTACCATAAAATGTTAATCAACTCAGTTAAAGCCATTTTTTCTTGAATCAAAATCACAATCAAAATTAAAAACTAGAAAAACTTTCTTAATAACCTGATTAAAACTGACACAATGAAGTCACATTATACCCAAAATCAATCTTAGAAACCAAACTGAAAAAAGTAAAATATTTTTTGAAGCAATATACTAACTACATTATTTACTCTTTTCTTCACTCGTGCTAATTCTCACGCTTAAGTGCTCTGCAACTTCCAAACTAAGTTTCAGGCCACAAAAAAAGATCAGAAAAGAAATCCAGTATTGAACTTTATATCATCAACTTCCTTTCTCATAACAGAAAGCATAAAAAAATTTAACAAAGAAAAGTCTTATATTATTTTAATGTTAAAAGGCAAGCAGAGAGTTTTTACATGGTCATACCATGAAACTCGCACACATGCCTCCACAGGGACTACAACTCTCCAAACTTGTTACCAAAAGCAAAAATCTTCTTGAACCAAACAGTTAATGCTAACACATATACTAAGTGCTAACAGAAACCAGTTGCTATTTAACAATTTTCTAGCAAACAGCTTCTAAAACGTTAGATCATTCCAGCGATAGCCCAGATTAAAAGAAAAAATTTAACTTACCATGCTAAAATACTGCAGTAAGGAGAAATTGCGTTTTTGTTCTATAAATTTTTTAAAGATATTAATACAATCCTATCATAATTTAATCTTGAACAAATATGGGATAAAAATTTGAAGGAGTATAGTTTAATCCTAAATTTAATACAGTAAATAGAATTAAATAATTTAATCCCGAAGATTAGTAATGATGGTATAATTTTTTCTCCTAGATTATAATTCCTGAAACAAACATGGCCAAGTGTCCTGTTTTTTAATTTCAGAACAAGGAGAAGATAGATAACTACATTATAAAATTATAACAAGTGAAGAACAATAGAAATATCAGGGATAAATAGTACCGATAAGCTGCTGTTTGTTTGTTCTCTGTTCGACTCACATTGAGCATGGGCGATACCTTTTGTGTCTTGTGGCCTATGCCCTATTTCCATAATCCCTTTAAGAAATGAGCTATCACTACTTGTAGATATTGGTTTTAATTTTATTAGAAGCAACAAGTTTGAGCCAAACCAGCCGGATGGTACATTTGCTTCAATCTCCATAATATAAGTCTCCGGCAATCTAGAATGCTTCCAAGTAGCACAAAACAACCAGATGCAGCCGACATAGGGTATCTTCTACATAAAAATAGCTATGGTTCAGCCGCTTACTGAAATCACATGTACAACATATATAGTAACGAATCATCGATAAATTTATTAATCAGTAGATTTACAGGAGAAATACTGAAGTTTCGAGTCCTAGAGCCAATGACACATGCTTGTTTTATCTAAAGAAGAGAGATCAGGACTTGTATGAACTTCTAGTTTATTAGAATAATATTACTCAGTGAGATATATAGATTATAATAAATATTCAACGTCCCAGTCGATCTCATTTTACTCTATGCAAAACTAAAAAAATGATATGCACACATCAAAGTCTGTAAATTATCAGTATTTCAAGCTGGCACTATTCTTAAGCTATAGGTAAGCTGTTGGCTGCTTATTATTAAGGTATCAGAACAGACTGCAGTTAATTTTATGGTGCGATTTCTATGTCATGCCGCTAGCAGATTAAACATGTTCTGTTTGTAATCATTCATCAATTGAATAATCATTTCCAAACATCTGTATCAACAAAGTTTTTCTCTTGTTTCTCACTTTTTATCACTGATTTTTCATAAGATATCACATTCCAATTAAGTATAACTCTTTATAAGGCAGCTTTCGATAACGTCTATAGCATACTACTCATGGCTTGGACTTGGATTATAGTTGTAGTGGTACTCGCTTGCCTTCTCTGGCTATGGCAGAAGAGAAGGACACAGAGAAAATTACCACCAGGACCAAAAGGCCTGCCCATTATTGGACACCTTCATATGTTAGGTAAAAACCCTCATCAAGATTTGCAAAATCTAGCTCAAAAACATGGCCCTATCATGTCAATGCGCTTTGGATTCATCCCCTACATCATTGTCTCCTCGCCAGATGCAGCCAAGCAGTTCCTTAAGACTCATGACCTTAATTTTGCAAGCAGGCCTCCTCTGGAAGCTGCTAAGCACATTTCTTATGAGCAAAGAAATTTGTCATTCTCACCATATGGTTCATATTGGCGTAACATGCGCAAATTGTGCACCCTGGAACTGCTCAGTAACCTCAAAATTAATACTTTTCAAGCCATGAGAAAAAAAGAGCTTGCCGAGTTAGTAAATATTATTGAGCAAGCAGCTCAAGAACAAGTTGCCGTTGATATTAGTACTAGAATAACATCCCTGACCTCAGATATCAGTTGCCAGATGGTGTTTGGAAAGAAGTTTGAGAATAAGGAGTTTGATGAAAGAGGATTTAAAGGCGTGATTGAGGAGGGGATGAAGATGGCAGTGGCTTTTAACCTTGGCGACTATTTTCCTTACATTGGTGCACTTGATCTTCAGGGATTGACTAGAAAAATGAAGGCTATAGCCAACGTATGGGATCAATTTTTCGAAAAAATTCTTGACGAGCATGACAAGCCAAAGGAGCATGGTCAGACCAAGGACTTTGTCGATACCATGCTGGGTATTATGAAATCTGGGGAGTCAGAATTTGAGTTTGATCGCTCCCACGTAAAAGCTATTCTAATGGTAACCTCTCTAAGACTTTAGTAGAGAAAAATGTAAACTACTTTCCAATTTTTGTATTTTAAAAACTTCTATTTCTCAAACACATCAGGAGGAAGCAGACTTTTAATTCTAGAGGTGACATTTGAACTCGAAAAATTAAATCATAATCCACTAGTTTGAAAGCAGAGCATTTTTGTAGTCAATAATTTGTTTAACTCCTTAATAAATGATTTTTTCAGGACATGTTTGCTGCTTCAGCTGACACTTCTTCAACAACGATTGAATGGACACTTTCTGAGCTTCTAAGAAATCCAAGAGTGCTGAAGAAAGTCCAAGAAGAGTTAGAACAAGTAGTTGGACATGACAAGATGGTCGATGAATCGGATTTGGAGAGTTTGGAATACTTAAACATGGTTGTAAAAGAAGCCATGAGGCTGCACCCTGTGGCACCGCTGTTACTCCCTCATCTGTCTATTGAGGATTGCACGGTTGACGGATTCTTCATTCCCAAAAATTCAACAGTAGTCATTAACGTATGGGCAATAGGCCGAGATTCTAAGGTCTGGACTGATGCAGAGAAGTTCCTCCCAGAAAGATTTGTCAGGAACAATATTGATCTTCGTGGAAGGGATTTTGAACTTCTTCCCTTTGGCTCTGGGAGAAGAGGGTGCCCCGGGATGCAATTAGGTCTCACTATGGTTCGCCTAGTAGTGGCCCAACTGGTGCATTGTTTTAATTGGGATCTCCCTAATGGAATGCTCCTATCTGAACTTGACATGACCGAGGAATTTGGGATACTTGTTGGAAGGGCTACACATCTTATTGCAATTCCTACCCGTCGCTTTACAAAATAATGATGTCTATCTTTACAAGGAGACTCTAATTGTATTTTACAATTCTATATTTGTGATACTAAGTTCATTGAAAAGATAATAAGTTCTATAATACACCTTTATTGTCCTTTATCTAACTGGCTTGTCTTCACAAAAACTTATTATCTGTATGTAGTTGAATTGGATGTAACTATTTTATAGCACTAATTTAATTAGAGATGGGAAACATCACAGATACTTGAGAAAATTTATAGCAATAATTTAATTACAGAGGAACAGTTCAGCAACCCTAAATATCTACCAGTTTGACAGCTTATTGTGTTTTCCTTTTCATGAATCAATCAGTTAAGCTATTCATTAAATGACCTCATCTTTGCGAGCTTCTCTCATTTACCCTGCTAAAAGGAGGGCTCTTTGTCATCGTAAAATTGATTCAGAAATCTCCTTTTTTTTCCACCGTCTCACAAGATTCAGTGTTTTTTACTTTTAAGTATCATCAGTGGACCTAACTGACTCGAACTGCTTATCTTTACCATTGCAAGTGAACTGCTTATCTTAACTACTTAAGTGATTATAAAATCTCTAACATTAGAGGTTAGACACGTTTCAACATACCAAACAACTCAACTTACCGTATGATCTTTCCAACAAATGGTCCTGGTGCTGACACTGAAGCTAGTTCTCATGACTTTGATCTATACAGCACACATAGTTTCTCAATCTTTTACTGCAGTGCTTCTGCCATTCTGCAGCTGGCTAGTCCTTCCTGTATCAAAACTGAACGAGCACAAATTAAGGAAAATGATTAACTTGCTCAAAGATAGCTTTGCAGAGTATTACCATGGAACCCGAGATTTCAATCAGCATTAAGCAATATCAGACTCTCCACAAAAGGACTAATGACATAAGGTGGAAAATAGTCTTTAGTCCAACGTATCCAAGAATCAACGAAATTATTTGCTTTATGGTTATCAAGGCCATATGTAATCAAATTATAAGATTTTACAAGTATTGGTTCAGCGTTGTTCCTTACACCCAAGACCTGCGGAAAAATAGATTTACTTAAACCAACACACATCTTCTTCTCCCAAGTAAACTCATTTGTGGGATCTTCTTTCAATACCCACATGTCAAAATGTTGTACAGAATCTTCCCAGACAAAGTAAGCAATAGATTGACCAAATAGATGAATAATAGGAATAGGTGTCGTAATTGATTGATTTATACCACCCAGTCTGGCAATGAGATTATACTCACCACATTAGTCTTGGTATCAAAGCGCATAAGCATTCTATTCTTGTCAGAATTAACGCCTACCCAATATGCAGTGGCATTAACAAAAACACACCATCATCTCTACTTTCGATTCTGGAAATAAAAACATTATCTTGAGTTAATTTCTTCCAGGAGTTAGTGTTTAGCTATAAACACCAATGTCGAGTAAATGGTGGTTGGGGATAAACAAGGTTTGATGAGCTGATTACTCAACATGGTATCAGAGCTCAGGCAGTGGAGGACTCACCGGAACTATATTCTAACAGATAATATGTACCACAACATAATCATTATCTTCTGGCACAAATCCAAAAGCTAATCCCTCCCAAGCTTTCCGGTTTTGTTTAAAGGGAAGAGGTGAATCAGGAAGAGTTTTGTATTTCTGAATAAGAGGAATCCATAGATAAATTCTGCGATCATGACTATTACTTGTTGACGTGCAGATTAACCCATATGATATTGTAAACCATGCCTTTTCGGGAAATACCATGACTTTTGCACGCACATGTAATGCAAGATATATTCAGGTAACTCATACAACTGCATGTTTACGTGCTTAAACTGATTTTTCGAGATTTACCACTGCCAGGTGTCGTGTTCACGTATCGTGTACGAAATTGACGCTCTATTCAGAAGCCAAGCTTTAAAAAATCTCGATAGCCTCTGCTTTGATTTTGTCTTCTCGCAGTGCCTTTTTACCACCAGATAACTACTACTACTACGCAATTGATTGCAAGTCCAGGGGATTATGAAGTGGATTCCAGATTGTTTAACACATAAAATATTCAAATTCTTTAATCTAAAAAGTATTACAATAACATATAAGATCTTGATTATGGTTTCAAAAGTATCTTCATATTAGTCTTTTCACCCTTTATAATACTCGGGCTTGAGTTTGTTTACACTGTTATGAAAAGATAAGGATTATCATAATTATTAGTTAACACATCTATATCTACAAGTACATCAACTACTAGTTGTTTGGCAATTATATCCTTATCTTTGGATTACAAATGATAGTTGCGATTATCCAGCTGAGGTCTTAATACGCCCCCGCAAGATAGGTGACCCATCACTGACACCTATCTTGGACCGAAGATGATGAAACTGAATGCGAGGCAAAGGCTTTGTCAAGATATCCGCTAGCTGATCCTTTGTGCTGATATGATGAACCCTGAGCAATTTTTGTTGGACCTGTTCTCGAATGAAATGGTAATCAAGTGCAACATGTTTCATTCTTGAATGAAAAACTGGATTTGCACAAACATAAGTAGCCCCTGTGTTGTCACTAAACAAGGTAGGCACATGAGGTATTGAAATGCCAAGTTCAGAGAGTAAGTTCTGAACCCACATTAATTCAGCAGCGGCATCGGCTAAAGCTTTGTACTCGGCCTCAGTTGACGAACGTGAGACGGATTTTTGACGTGCAGACTTCCATGAAATTACATTGGGGCCAAGATAGATGACATAGGCAGTAGTAGATCGAGCACTATCAGCGCAACCACCCCAATCTGCATCGGTAAAGGCAGTTAAAGAAAGTGGCTGACTGTGCCGAAAATAGAGACCGTAATATATAGTTTCTTTCAAATAACGCAAAATACGTTTTAAGGCTTGAAAATGTTTGGCAGATGGCTTGTGCTGAGCCAATTTGTTGACAGCAAAAGAAACATCTGGCCTTGTGATCTGTAAATACTGCAGGCTTCCCACAATTTTTCTAAATGTTTGAATGTCAGTTGAGGGGGAAGAGTCATGTAACGTCAATATCTCAGAAGAGCTTAGTGGTGTTTGTACACCTTTAGCATCCGACATATGATGTTCAGTTAAAATGTCTCTTATGTGCCTGTGTTGACTCAAGAAAAGTCCAGCTGAAGTCTTGATAACCTCCACCCCAAGAAATTGATAAAGATCCCCTAAATCTTTTAAGGAAAACCTAGTATTAAGTCTTGCAACAAAGATGCTGATAAAATCATCATTATTTCCGGTCAAAATTATATCATCAACATACACCAAAAAGTGTAAAACAGCACCATGGTGATTGTAACTGAATAAGGCTGAATCTGACACAGAATTAGTAAAGCCAAATTGGAGTAAGAATTTTCGAAGTTCTTGATACCATTCATGAGATGCCTGTTTAAGCCCGTAGATCGATTTTCGAAGAAGACAAACATGATTTGGAAAATTAGAGTCTATAAATCCAGGTGGTTGAACCATGTATACTGGTTCATGTAAGGTGCCATTCAAAAAAGCATTGTTGATATCTAATTGACGCAATGACCAGTTATTAGACAAGGCTAAGCAGAGAATAATTCGAACTGTAGCAGGTTTTGCAACTGGAGCAAAAGTCTCCGAATAATCAAGACCAACGCGTTGATGAAAGCCCTTCGCCACACGGCGTGCTTTATACCTCTCTACTGAACCATCAGATTACGCTTAATACGGAAAATTCATTTATAGCCAATCAAATTTTGAGAATTGTAAGGTACAAGCTCCCAAGTGCCATTTTGTAGTAAGGCAGTGAACTCTTCTGACATAGCAGACCTCCATAAGGGATCTTTAGTTGCTTGACTTACACAAGTAGGTTTCTTACAGCATCTCCAACCATGGCCTCCTGTTAGCTAAAAATCCTAAGTGGCACTCAGATATAGATATTAGGTAAAAAAAACACCACTCCAACCACATCACCTGTTAGCAAAAAAATTTAGATATCCTTCATCTCGTCTTCTATATTTGTTGAATCTGTAGATGTTATTATATCTTCCACGTCAGATTTAATTCATGTTTAAACTTAAATCTACACATTACACATACACATTAAACATGCATATATTTATATAATATTTAATACATAAATATTAAAATTATTATTTTATAGATAATATTTTTAATTTATATAATATTAAGTGTGAAAATATTGTTCTCTTATTAACAAAATTTATTAATTATTTTTAAGAAACAATATATATATATAATATAATATATATTAGTAACTTTTTATTAAAAATATTTTTGTTATATTTATATGTTATTATATTTTCAGTTGTAATAATTATTAACTTACAATTATATATTTTATTCATGTATTGAATTAAGTATTAACTAAATTCATTTAATTATTTAAAGTTTATATATATATAAATCTGAAAAATAGGAATAAAACAATATTTTTGAATATAGGTAATGATTATACCTAATATCATTGGAGTGCATGGCCTTACAGGTTCAATAAAATTTTACATAACCATGATTTGGCTAACCATTTTAGCTAACATGGAGATGTTGTTAGCCACTGCTAAAGGGTGACAAGTTGAATTGTTGACAAAAGCAGACCCATAATATTTAGGATTTAATTTTCGATTTCTAGAAGGCCCGACTGGTTGAGACTCCAAAGAAGAAGAATGTTGGCTAGCAGGGGATGATATGTTATCGCTATGTAAGATGCGATCAGCTTGAGATGTCAAAGGTGGTGATTGGGGAATGGTATGAGGATTAGGAGTAATATTAGGTGGTTGAGGTAATGTATGAGTGGTGAGAGTTGATATGGGTGGTTCAATATCTGTAGGGGTAGAGGTAGATGGATTTTTAGACTCCTCTTTAGAGGGGAAAAAATTAAGGTCCTGTTTATTTGTAACTTGAAATGGAAATATGTTCTCTACAAATCTACAAATGAGACATGGTGAGAAACATATAAGCGATTAGTGGAATGATCAAAACACTTATAAGATCTTGATTATGGTTTCAAAAGTATCTTCATATTAGTTTGTTCACCCTTTATAATACTGGGGCTTGAGTTTGTTTACACTGTTATGAAAAGATAAGGATTATCGTAATTATTAGTTAACACATCTATATCTACAAGTACATCAACTACTAGTTGTTTGGCAATTATATCCTTATCTTTGGATTACAAATGATAGTTGCGATTATCCAGCTGAGGTCTTAATATAACATGCCGAGTAATCCAGCCTATATCAATTACAAAACTAGTATTAACACAATTGACCTTCACATAATTGATCCGGGATGATGATTTGCCATTACAGGAATATGCAATCGAGGACAATCATGATCTTCACAATCACAACTGTTGAAGCTCTTCGAGCTAGGTCAGAAAATAACGTTAAAAAAATTGTAGTCCCGACTTAAGAATATATCATGTGTTATTTGTTACTCAGTATTTTACAGCGTGCTACACCGAATTGTTCTTTTAGTATTTTTTTTTAATATTTATAACATTTGTTTATTAAAATATTCAATTCAAAAATTATACTAAAATATGTTATTTATTAAACAATTTCTCTTATAGAGCTTTTTTGAAAAATACTCAAGGTAAAAAATATTTTTGGAAAAGTATTGTCATTTTAAAAAAAATTGCAAAAAAATCCTTTTTATTTATAAACTTACCATTTTCTGCAACTCGATTCAACTAGATGCAACATTTGATGAGTTTCTGGAAATCCATACAACCTCGTACAACCTTAAATTCAACTAAAAAACTCGATTCGACTAGTTGCGGCTTGATTTTGATTGATTCCGTATTTTTGCAAAAAAAAATCAGAAGAGGGTAAAATTGCAAAAAAAAACTTTAAAAAATTAGTATTTTTTATAATTTTTCTTAATTTATATTTATTCGTTTAACATCATTCACGATTTTTAAGTAACCTAAATCTTTATCATCGATGAGGCCCATATTCGATATTCAATCTGAATTTTAAAAAATATATATTTTTAATTCAACAAGGTGATATAAAATAAGCTCATCATACGCATTCAACCCGAATTTTAAAAGATTTTTCAAATTTCGTATTCAGTGAATTTTGAAAAAACTTCTAAAATATGATGATATGCTATAATCAATGAGCCCATCTTCCTTATCAGCTATATATCTTCATCATTCCAAAAAATTTATTAGTCACAATCCATGTATCTTTGTCAGTTCTTATAACTTATGTATATATCTTTCACATCTGAGAGTTGTGCCTTCTACGTCTTTTGTATTTCTTAAGTTTATCTTGACGGTGTAAGGTTTTGTGTCTACTTCAAACTTGACATGCAGATACAAACATTTGGAGTGAAAGTCTCCTAGCCTACCTCCCTAACTCCCTTTATGGTGTTATGAACTTATAGTTATATTTACTTATGAACTAAGCTTGGCAATCGATTCACGTGTTTTTGCAGGCTATTGCATTGCGTACTCGAAGGGTAGCGGTTGTGGGTTGTCTAGGGAAAAAATAACTTCATGTAATTATTAAGTAATTAGTTTATCTAAAATTTTAAGAGAAAAGGCTCAACATGATCTTATGCTATAGGACTCGAACCTGAGAGTTTGCCTAATATAATGTCAAGTAACCGGTACATTTAAAACCTTAACATGTCACGGAAAAGCAACAACATGATCTTATGCTATTCAATAATACTAATAATGTAGCTTAAACTATCGTGTAATAATGTAATTCTATTTGTGTAGAGATAGGCAAATAAAGTTAGTTTTAATTTGTTAGCTAGAACTGAAATCCAAATATGTTTCTTCTTCAGTAGCATCATTATCAGCAAAGCATTTTTCTCATGGAGTAGGCTTACATAATTCTGAAGTACAAGTAAGATCTGTCAAATTATTCATCCTTTCCATTGCCTAAAACGAACACACAAGCAAAATTATGATGATGACGATTACTGAGATATGATACATTCTTGTATAATGAAAACTGAGCATTGTGCAAATCTGAGAGTGACCTTCACATTTTTCTGCTTCTACACTAACATAATTTGCATTGTACAATACAAATGCATGCCTTCACAGAAGTTACATAGTAAAGACAGTTTTTTTTAATAAAATTTAAATTTGGATTTTTTTGATTTCACCAAGTATCTTAGACGGCTGAATGAAGTTAGATCATCACACAATTTGCAGAAAATTATTTTATTCAAACTTGTGTGAAATCTCTGACAGAGATATGCACAGTGGTTTTCGATCATAATTGGCCCAGACCGGGTGATCTAGGAATTTTTCAATAGGGGGACACCGGACAAATTTTAAGAAGTCGCCTTTATATTTTTGAATTTTGAAGGGACACGTTTATATATTTTAAAAAAATAATGGTGGAAAACATAAAATTTGATTTTATGAGGACACCGCGGTACCCCTTACTAGATACTCCCCTAACCCAGACTATTGTTATATGCTTGTCACATAAGCCTAAGTGAAAGTTAAGGATTTTAATATATAAGTAAGAACATAGAAAGAGCATCAGAACAATCTTAAGTTTCGATTTCACCGAGGGTAGATTTTGTTTTCTGCTCAAGTAGTATTTATAAGTAGAACAACTTGAGCAGTTGACACAACTTATTAACTCTAGCTATGGCTTGGATATTAATATTTCTTGCAGTGGTTCTCCTTGCTTACCTTAAGCAATCATGGTCCAAGAAGAAACTTGAAAGACGACTACCACCTGGTCCGAAAAGCATTCCTGTTTTGGGGCACCTTCATCTAATAGGCAAAAATCCTCACCAGGATATGCAAAAACTATCGGAGAAACATGGACCTATCATGTACCTGCAGTTTGGATTTGTTCGTAACATCATAGTTTCATCCCCAGAAGCAGCTAAGCAGTTTTTAAAAGATCATGATATTAATTTTGCTAGTAGGCCGCCTCATGAAGCTGCTAAGTACATATCTTATGATCAGCGAAACTTGTCATTTGGCGCCTACGGTCCTTATTGGCGCAACATGCGTAAACTGTGCACCTTAGAGTTGCTTAGTAGTGTTAAAATCAATTCATTTAAGTCCATGAGAAAGGAAGAGATTGGACTGTTGGTGGATAGCATTGAAGATGCAGCTCGGAAAGGTGTTACAGTTGATCTTAGCGATGTAGTTGCGTCTATGAGTGCAGATATCAGTTGCCGGATGATATTTGGTAAAAAATACGTAGATAATGAAATTGATGAGAAGGGATTTAAAGTAGTGATTCAAGAGGGAATGCAGTTGGCAGCAATTCCTAATCTTGGCAATTTCTTTCCTTATCTTAGCCTACTTGATCTTCAGGGACTCACGAAGAGAATGAAGGCTGTTGCTAAGGTATTTGATAAGTTTTTGGAGAAGATTCTTGATGAACATGCAACAACGAAGGACCCCGGACAAACAAAGGACTTTGTCGATACTATGTTAGACATCATGAAATCAGGAGTAGCTGAGTTTGAGTTTGATCGCACCCACATCAAGGCTGTTCTACTGGTAACTACTAATGACTAGGTTCCTTGATCTTGTTTCTTTTGGCTTTTCTAACATATTAAACTTTGTATCGACGATAATTTTAATTATGTAACCAAACACTTCACAGGACATGCTTGCTGCTGCAGTGGATACTGCCGCCACAACTGTAGACTGGACGATGTCTGAGCTTCTGAAACATCCACATATCATGGAAAAAGTCCAGAACGAATTGGCTGAAGTAGTTGGAATGAACAAGATGGTTGAGGAGTCAGATTTAGGGAGTTTAGAATATCTAGACATGGTAATAAAAGAAGTCTTTAGACTGCATCCAGTGGCACCGCTATTAATCCCTCATCACTCTGTAGAAGACTGTGAAATCGATGGTTTTTTTATACCAAAAAAGACCACAGTCATGGTTAACATATACGCTATTGGCAGAGACCCTAAGGTATGGACTGACGCAGAAATTTTTGCACCAGAAAGGTTTGTTGGGAGTAATATCGATCTCCTAGGACGTGACTTTGAACTTATTCCATTTGGCTCTGGAAGAAGAGGGTGCCCCGGGATACAGTTGGGGCTCCTCATGGTTCGCCTAGTTGTTGCACAACTCGTGCATTGTTTTGATTGGACACTTCCTTATGGTATGAAGCCATCGGAGTTGGACATGACAGAGGAGTTTGGACTTGTCGTTACAAGAGCTAATCACCTAAAAGCTACTCCGTCTCGTCGCCTTCATTTAAATTAGATTCTCAGAAACAGCCTATCTAGTTACTTGTTGTAATAGGAGTAAGTTCTGCTCTCTCTTTCTGCATCCAGCATCCACAACTAATTGTTCCACATCTGACAGTTGTACTTGTTGTAATAGGAGCAGTTTTTTCGACTAGATGACGGGCATTTATCTAAATTAAATACAAACGGCTAATTCAAACAGTTACAGTTTAATTCAAACAACTAAATTTAGTCCACTATTCAGAATAGCTTACTCAATCAGCTCGTCGAAACAGCTAATTTAATCCGTTACTGCTAACATTTAACCGCTAATTGTCAAACAGGACCATCAAGTACGTTTGAACAAAACAGAGTTGAAATCAGGAGAAACAGAGTTTGAGTTTGAACTCTCCCACAGCAAGGCTGTTCTACTAGTAGACCAAAATTGACTAGGTTGTAGGTTCCATGTTCCTTTGATAATTTATCAAAATTTATATTGCGCAATGTAACTTATATGACAAAATACATTACAGGACATGCTTGCTGTGTCAGTGGACACTCTCTTAACTTCTAAAACATCCACAAGTCATGGATAAAGTTCCAAGAGGTAGTGAATAACTTCTATCTTGAGTATTTGGATTTGTAAAACTAGTCACTTTGTTTCAGAACTGAAGTAGCATCCTTCAACACAGTCGCATATGAATTTAATAAAGTATAAACTCAATTGAACGCATACTTCTGGACTAGCATATTCATAACAATTCATGGTGTTTCAAGGAGAATTGCTTCCAATTACCCACTTGAGAATATACTTTGATATTCTTTTAAGGCATAAACATACCTTTGCTGCGCGAAATGGAACTCACAGTCCTTGCCCTTTCCTTTGTGGCTAGATGGTTGATTAGCAACATTACAAGCTGCTTCGTTGCTTCATCCCTGATATCGGATCAATCACAATAAATCAATCCAAGTGAAGATTAACGAATAACAACCATTTTAAATAAATAATTATAAATAATTACAACATATATAATAACCATTTAATAATAATTATAAATAATAACAACCATTTTAATTACAACATATATAGTAATAAATAATTGATGATTAGATTATTGATAGAATTGCAGGAACAATTGCGATGTTTCAGGTCCTAGAGCCAATGGTAACACCATATCGCATGCAGAATCAAGTCTGTGAATGAGTATATGTTAGAGGTTGGCGGCTTATTATGTCATCAGAACAGACTTGCAGATTAAAAATGTAATCGGTATGATAACACATACCAACTACTCCTTATAAGGTCGAATTTGATAAAGTCTATCACATACTTCTCATGGCTTGGACATTGACAACACTTGTAGTAGTAGTAGTAGTAGTAGTAGTAGTACTCGCTTGTGTTCTCTGGCAATGGCTGAAGAAAAGGACACAAAGAAAATTACCGCCAGGACCAAAAGGCCTCCCCATTATTGGACACCTTCATATGCTAGGTAAGAATCCTCATCGAGATTTGCAGAAGCTAGCTGAGAAACATGGCCCTATTATGTCTATGCGCATTGGGTTTGTCCCCAAGATCATTGTCTCATCGCCAGATGCAGCCAAACAGTTTATCAAGACCCACGATCTTAATTTTGCTGGCAGGCCATCTCTTGAAGTTGCTAAGCACATTGGTTATGAGCAAAGAAATTTGTCATTCTCAACATATGGTCCTACTGGCGTAACATGCGCAAATTGTGCACCCTGGAATTGCTCAGTAACCTCAAAATTAATTCTTTTCAAGCCTTGAGAAAAAAGGTGCTTGGCGAATTAGTACATGTTCTTGAGCACGCAGCCCAAGAACATGTTTCCGTTGATATTAGTACCAGAATAACATCCATGACCTCGGATATCAGTTGCCAGATGGTGTTTGGAAAGAAGTTTGAGGACAAGGAGTTCGGTGAAAGAGGATTTAAAGGCGTGATTCAGGAGGGGACAAAGTTGGCAGTATCTTTTAACCTTGGTGACTATTTTCCTTACATTGGTGCACTTGATCTTCAGGGATTAACTAGGAAAATGAAAGCTGTGGCCAAAGTATGGGATCAATTTTTAGAAAAGATTCTTGACGAGCATGACCAGCCAAAGGAGCATGGCCAAACCAAGGACTTTGTACATACCATGTTCGAGATCATGAAATCTGGATATTCAGAATTCAAGTTTGATCGCTCCCACGTTAAAGCTATTTTAATGGTAACTGCTCTTCTAAGCTTTTAAGTTGTTAGTAAAGGAACTTCATTGTATGATGCAACTCTAACATTCTCCATATTAAAGATCTAGTTACAGGATAGAGCAAGTTATTTGCCAGAGATGTAAATTATTTACTGATATAGGTTTCTAAACAACTTCTGGTTGCTATAAATGCAAGGACAGGGTAGATTTCTGCATATCTAGTGGTAACATTAGAATTCATAAAACTTGATCATTAACATTAGCTCGAAAGTAGAATTCTGACACTACTTCAACAACTATTGAGTGGACACTCTCTGAAATTCTAAGACATCCGAGAGTAATGAAGAAAGTACAAAAAGAGTTAGAACAGGTAGTTGGAATGGACAAGATGGTGGAAGAATCGGACTTGGAGAGGTTAGAATACTTAAACATTGTTATAAAAGAAGCCATGAGGCTGCACCCTGTGGCACCACTGTTACTTCCTCATCATTCTATAGAAGATTGCACAGTTGACGGATTCTTTATACCCAAAAATTCAAGAGTAATCATTAATGTATGGGCAATAGGCCGAGACCCTAAGGTATGGACTGATGCAGGGAAGTTCCTCCCAGAAAGATTTTGCGGGAGCAATATTGATCTTCGAGGAAGGGATTTTGAACTTATTCCCTTTGGATCGGGGAGAAGAGGGTGTCCTGGAATGCAATTAGGTCTCACTATCGTTCGCCTAGTGGTGGCTCAACTGTTGCATTGTTTTAACTGGGATCTCCCTAATGGCATGCAGCCACCAGAACTTGACATGACTGAGGAATTTGGGATACTTGTTGGAAGGGCTACACATCTAATTGCCACTCCTACCTGTCGCCTTAAAAAATGATCATGTTTGTACTTCCAAGGGGATTATACTTTTGTATTAAATAAGTTCATGATTATCAAGGTTATATGTAATCAAATTAGATTCTACAAGTATCGGTTCACCATTGTTCCTTATACCCAAGACTTGCGGAAAACTATATTTACTTAAACCAACACACATTTTCTTCTCCCATGTAAACTCATTTGCAGGATCGTCTTTCAATACCCACATGTCAAGAAGTCTTACACAATCTTCCCAAACGAAATAAGCAATAGATTGACCAGATATACCAAATAGATGAATAATAGGAATAGGTGTGACGATTGACCTATCTTCAACCCAGTCAGGCAATGAGATTATACTCACTACATTAGTCTTGGAATCAAAACGCACAAGTACATTGCGCTCGTCCGAATGAACCCCTACCGAAAAATGCAGCTGCATTGACGAAAACAATACCATCTTCACTACCATTCACTTCCGAAACAAAAACATTATCTTGACCAAGAATTGGTGTTTAGGCTGTAAACACTGCGAAACATGGGTCATTTTCTAGAGTTTTTTTATGCATGCAATTATAATGTTTTTAGTTATATTCTTTTTTTAAATGTTGTATAATGTCTAACGTATTTATCTGTGTATTATTTTCATACAAGACATTACTAAATTACACAATGTTTCCAATATAGCTTATTAAGAAAAATATATGTATTCTTGTGTGTTGTATAATTGTATTTAATGAATGAATATAAACAGTGTAGTCGGTGTACGTTTAAAATGAAACAAATAATCTTAATATGTAGAATGTCGTTCGTATGTTTACAAAGAAAAAGTTAAAAACTAACATATATGTTTAATACAGAGTTGACCAAAAATTTTGAATTTCATTTAAATAAACTATATAACTGGTGTATATTATTACTGAGTTCTCTACTAACTTACAGTTAACTTACTCAATTTAAAAAGATAAAAAATGAATAACTGAATTCAGAATTACTTGCAATCATAATATAAAATAATATAAAATTTACACTACTGTTAATATAAAAGTCGATTTTAATGAAAAATGTTAGTTTTTGAAATTTAACGTATGTATGTTTGGAAAAATGTTAGTTTTTTACACTACTCTTAACAAAATAAGATTAAGCTATATGTGTCTATGTTAGCATGTGAATTATCGCATGTTACATTTCTTGGAAAATTACGATGATTTTAATTATTTATATGCTAAATATCTGATTTATGTACATGTATAATCATTATTAATATCTAGTGAGACAATTGATTACTTAAATAACATGTATTTATAATTATTCAAAAATTAAAATTATGTAATAAATAAATTGCAATAATTTATATATGGTATTCACATTATCACTAACAAACAATCCATATCTGTTTTTTACGCGACCGAGTATCAATCATGTAACATAAAAATAAATTATATATTGTAAGACTTATTATTGATGTTCATGATTTTTTTCAAGAATTTGAAGGAAAAATTATAATTATAATGTTATTTAAATTATTTTTAAGTTTCTTTCATTACAAATCTATATAATAATTTGATAATATTGTATACTATTTTTCTAAAATTAAATATTTTTCAATTCGATAAAGTTTTATAAATATTAGTTGAACTGGTTAATTCCTTCAAATTATTGAACAATATATATATTTTTTAAATAGTATAAAATGTATTGAATCAAATGCTACAATATAGTGTAGATATAACTTTTATTTGAATAATTCAAAATATTAAAATAATTCAAAATATTAAAATAATTCAAAATATTTGTACAATATTATCTTGATCAATAAATATTGTTAATCTAAAATAATTCTTTTTAAAATGCTAGTTTTTTTAAAGTGAAAAATGAAAAATAAATCGATTTAATATATCATCGTAGTTTTAACAAATCTCGTGAGATCTCATATCAAATTTCAAATATTTTTAAAATCGGGACAAGTCCCAAAACACTATTGCGTTATTAGTGAAGTTAGTAATTTTAATACAAATAATCAATTGACTTGATCCTATAAATACCTCAAACACATTAATTTATATTAATATAAGATATCAAAAAATTTCACATTATTGGTAAGATATTCTCGTTGAACTTGTAATTTAAATTTACTAAACGTAGAATGTGACAATATTTTTCGGCTAGTCATGTAGTCAAATTTCCAGTATTTTTTGAACAATGGGCCAAATTCTGATTTCAAATTCAAAATAAACTAAAATTCATTTACTCATTATAATTCGAACTTATCTAAATATTTAATACCAATCTAGATTATGTATATATAGGCGATTCTATTTTCAATATTTTCTTTAAAAATTATATATATACATTTTAATTACTTTTTATAATAAATAATTGTTAAAAATATATGAGATATATTTTTAAACTAAAAAATAATAAAAAAAATAATAATAATCCTTTTATATATTATGCCTAACTTTATATCTGAAATTCAGGTCTTTAAAATTAATTGTACAAATATTCAAGTAACTATCATTTTTTTTGCGGAATTCAAGTAACTATCTTTAAAGTTAAATAAAATATTTCTTTAGCACACTTACATATTATTTGTATGATAAAAAACACATATGACAATATGATGTTGTGGTACGAGGTTGTATAGAAAATGAAGCAACCCGAGTTCGATTCCCACAAAAGGGTAATTTAGTCTTTTAAATGAGACTTTTTAATCTCAAAATATTATCCCCTCGTTGCTATTATATAATCAGGAAGAGTTCCAGGCCTTTTTAGGTAATTAATCCGGGAAGAAATTTGATATTACAGTAATTTGGACATTGCACATCATCATAGCGTACTATTAATCTTTCAACGTTAAGATCTCGAAAATGGAGATATTTAGGATGGTGAAGAGTATGGTTTACCATAACCACTTTCTGATAATCTAATTGGAGGCCGATAAACATGGGAGAATGTATGAGATTATACCATGACTTTTGCACATACATGCAACGCCGGCAGTCTTTTAAGAACTTCTACCATAATACCATCAGTTAAATCATCCGACTGCATCTTTGCATGCTTTCTCGAAACATGAACTTGATTGTCAACAGGTTTCTTCGAGATTATGTTGTCATGCAATTCTTCAACGATTTTGTCATCTTTTTAAGCCTTTGGTTCAGGAGCCGAGCTTTACAAAATCTCGATAGCCTCTGTAAAGATTAATATAAATGTATTTGAGAATGCAAGATATTCATAGAAATTGGGAGAAGGTAATGTTCATTATCATTCCAAACTCAAAAGATAGAAACTACAGGCATGATCTCATATAACATAAGACACTAAGAAGGAAATAGACAAAGTAAACATAAGACATAATAGAAAAAGGTTGAACACGATGTCACGGCAGTAGACTCAATCTCAGCCATACAAAATAAGAGGACAAACTCAGAACAGACAAACAAGAGTAATGATCTGATTTAGTCAACTAGACAACATAACAGAATGCAGAAAGACAGGAAGACATATAGGATCATCAATACTCCCCCTCAAGTTTGAGGTGGTGAATGGGCAGCAACTCCAAGCTTGGACAATAGATAATATTGTTGTTGAACTGGTAGAACTTTGGTGAACATATCCGCAACTTGCTCAGAGGAAGGAACATGAAAAGTGTGAATGTGACCAGCTTTGATTTGAACCCTGATGAAGTGACAGTCTATCTCCACATGTTTAGTTCTTTCATGTAGAACAGGGTTGGCAGCTATAGCCAAGGCTGCTTGGTTGTCACAGTGGAGTTGAGCAGAGGGTAGATTTTTAAGTCCAATATCTTTAAGGAGAGCAGACAACCAAGTAATCTCACAGGAGGTAAGGGCCATTGCCCTGTATTCGGCTTCAGCAGAGGACCTAGAAACCACACCTTGTTTCTTTGCTTTCCAGGATATAGGAGAATTTCCTAGAAGAACACAATAACCAGTTGTCGACCTTCTTGTAATTGGACATGAGGCCCAATCACTGTCACAGTAGGCCTGAAGATGAGCTGCATTGGAGGTTGCCAATAAGATCCCTTGAGCAGGAGAATGCAGCAAGTATCTTAGGAGTCTTTTGGCAGATTGCATGTGAGTTGATGTGGGTGAATGCATGTATTGACTGAGTAAGTGGACTGGAAATGCGATATATGGCCTAGTGATGGTCAGATATATCAATTTTCCCAACAATCTTTGATAGGGAGTTACATCCTCCAAGGGTGTCCCAATATCAGGAGTGAGTTTGGTGTTCAGATCCATAGGTAAGGTGAGAGGCTTTGCATCAGACAACCCATATGCATCAATTAAATCAAGAGTGTACTTCCTTTGAGACAAGAAAAATCCAGAGTTTGATCTGCTCACTTCAATTCCTAAGAAATATTTTAGAGGACCAAGGTGCTTCATATGAAACACAGATGACAACATGGATTGGATTTGCTCAATAGCTTCTTTGTTAGAACCACAGATCAGGAGATCATCAACATAAATTAGGATCACAGTCGTGTCCATCTTAGTCACCTTAGTAAAGAGACTATAATCTGATTTGGATTGTGAGAAACCAAGGTTGATCAAGGTCTGAGATAACTTACTAAACCACTGTCTAGGAGCTTGTTTCAAGCCGTAAAGAGATTTTAGTAATTTCAAAACAAATGAGGTGTGAGTTGAATTGGAACCTGGTTTGTTCTTGAATATTCTGCTTCCTATCCCAGTATAACCTTGAGGGAACTTCATGTACACTACTTCTTCAATATCACCATGCAGAAAGACATTTGACACATCCATGTGTTCAGCGTACCAGTCCATCATGGCTGCAACAGCTAGTAATGCCCTTACTATGCTCAATTTTGCCACAGGAGCAAATGTGGCAGTATAGTCTTCTCCATACACTTGACTGCAACCTAGGGCTACCAACCTTGCCTTGTGCTTGTCAAGAGATCCATCTGCTTTGCATTTAGTTTTGTACAACCATTTACATCCGATAGCTGTTTTTCCAGGAGGCAAAGTCACTACTTCCCAAGTCTTATTTAGTTCCAAAGCATCAATTTCAGAATTCATTGCTGCTACCCAATCATCTTGTTGGACTGCTTCTTTATAGAATGTTGGATCAGTTGTTGTAGTGAGGGCACTCATAAAGAAAAAAAATTCTGTATCAATGGCAGCAGTTGCTATATTGAATACAGCATGGTTAACAATATAGTCTTTTTGCCACTGTGGTCGAACATGAGTTCTAGTGGACTTTCTTGTGCCTTGGCTACTCACATTGGTGTCATCAATAGTATCAGGCTCATCAGGAACTTGCACAGGAGTAGAGGATTGCTCAGGATTTGGATTCTCATCAGTAAGGAATAGTGAAAGATCTTCATCAGTTGCTGATTTCTGCAGTGGATGAAGGGACACAGCTGAAGGTTGAATGCACATAAAGTCTGAGTTGTTATGAAAGGGGAATACTTGTTCATGAAACTTCACATCTCTACTGACAAACACAATTTGTGTGATAAAATTCAACAGTTTGTATCCTTTTTGAGTGGCTGGATATCCCAGAAAGGTACATGGTATTCCTCTGGCTAAAAATTTGTCACCTTTTGAACCATTGTTGTATGCGAATGCCAGACAACCAAAGACTTTCAGATGCGTATAAGGTGTGGGCTCTTCATAAAGGACTTCATAGGGAGTTTTGTTCTGTAATACTAGAGTTGGAAGCCTGTTAATGAGATGAACTGCAGTCATAATACAGTCACCCCAATATTTTAAAGGTAGGTTTGCTTGGAATCTGAGAGCAGGAGTTGTTTCAAGAATATTTCTATGTTTTCTCTCGACCCTAGCATTTTGTGTCGATAGACACATGAGGTTTGGTGCACAATTCCAAGTTTTAAGAAGAAAGATTTGCACTCCACAGTATTGAATTCCAGAGCATTGTCTGATCTGATAAATTTAATCTATTTTTTGAAGTGAGTGTCTACATACTGACAGAAAGCTGACATAGTTTGTAATGCTTCAGATTTCAGAGACAGCAAATAGACCCAAGTGTATCTCGTTTTGTCATCCACAATTGTGAGAAAGTATCTATAGATTCCCTTGGTACATTCTTTGTAAGGGCCTCAAATATCAAGATGGATCATTTCAAACTTTTCTTTGGCTTGAGATTCACTATGATTGAAAGGCATTTTGGTAAACTTTGCCATTGGGCAAGTTATGCAGATTTTGGGTTCAGTGTCAGATTTGTAAGAGAGGTAAGGGATTTGTTTGATTTTGGTTATGGGGGCATGTCCTAATCTCAAGTGCCACGTTTCAAGAGAGTTGGTTGAGGTGATTGGTGTTTGAGGTTTGGAGGGTGTAGCAGATAAGGCTGTGTGAGTTTTTGGTGTAGTTGACAGGTATTATAAACCATTTCCGGCATATCCAACAGCAAGAGTTTTTAGAGATCCACGATCAACAACATTGCAATGATCAGAGAAGAATTGAACATCACAATTGTTATCCTTAATCAGTTTTTGAAAAGACAATAGATTATGTTTAAAGAAAGGAACACATAAAACTGAGTCAAGTTTGAGACCATTACCAAATGTTACAGTTCCAGTGTGTGTCGCAGTTACAGTGTCTCCAGTCGGAAGGTTGATTGTAGTGGTCTTTGCTACAGGTGCAGTCTTTGATAGGTTATGAAGATATGGCGTCATATGATCAGATGCACTTGAGTTGATTATCCATTCATGTGTAAGACCAGTTACTTGATTGCAAGAAATCATCCTAGAAAAATGACAGTCAAGTTCATCTTCTGTGTCTGACCCTTTTATCTGATTTGCTTGAAGTTGTGGTATTAGTTTGGCCAGTTGTGCCAGTTGTTGAGCTGTAAATCCAGTATCTTCAATGTGAGTGTGGGCTGCAGCTGCCATTCTAGGTGTCAACTGCTGGTTGTAACCTCTGTTTTGAGGTGGATATTGGTTTCCAGATCTTTGAGTGCTTCGATTCAGAATTCCCTTATTGGTGTTGTTGTTTCCTTTGTGCTTTGGATGCCAGGGAGGTTAGCCAATCACTGTCCAGCATCTCTCAGTTGAATGACCTTTCACTCCACAGTGTGTGCATTGGAGATTTGAGTTTCTGGGGTTTTGAGTTTTGCTGTACATTGCCATGCTTTCTGTATCAGCTTTTGTAGTGTTTAACAGGTCTCTTTGGGCCTCTTCTTGTTGCAGAGCAGCAGATGCAGTCTCCACAGATGGCAAGGGGTTAGATAACAGAAGTTGACTCCTTTGTGGTCCATATACTTCATCAATGCCATTCAAGAATTGAAACAGCCTCATTTCTTCTTTTTGCAGTTCAATGGCATCAAGGAGTTTTTGAGTTTCTGGTGTCGGACTTGACACATTAGGCAAGACATTAAGACAATCCAGTTCTTCCCACAAGCCCTTCATGGTAGTATAGTACTCATTAATAGAGGACCCATTTTGTTTCACATCGTATACTTGCTTGTTCAGTTTATATTTCCTTGAACCATTTGTTAAAGCATAACGTTTTTCAAGGTTTTTTCAAATATCACTAGCATTTGTCATATACATCACAGATTTTCTAATAGTTGGAGATAGATTATGAGTGAACCAAGCAATTACCATGTTATTGCAGGTGTCCCACATGTCTCGTTTTGTATCATCATCTGTTAATCTGCTTATTGTTCCAGTTACAAATCCGAGCTTTCTTTTTGAAGCCAGATTTATTTCCATAGATCGGCACCAAGATCTGTAGTCAGATGACCCTTGAAGTTTTTCCACTTGAATCGAACTTGCACTATCAGATGGGTGAAGGAATAGAGGGTTCAACATTTCTTGGTATGTGATCCTTCCTGAGTTGGCAGAACTTGTAGATCCACTGGTAGTCATTTTTAACAGAGAAAGAAGGTGTAGAAGGATTATGAGAGATGGGTTTGACTTTTCAGGGAAGGTTTGTTATTGAGCAACCTCGCTCTGATACCATAAAGATTAATATAAATGTATTTGAGAATGCAAGATATTCATAGAAATTGGGAGAAGGTAATGTTCATTATCATTCCAAACTCAAAAGATAGAAACTACAGGCATGATCCCATATAACAGACACTAAGAAGGAAATAGATAAAGTAAACATAAGACAGAATAGAAAAAGGTTGAACACACTGTCACAGCAGTAGACTCAATCTCAGCCATACAAAATAAGAGGACAAACTCAGAACAGACAAACAAGAGTAATGATCTGATTTAGTCAACTAGACAACATAACAGAATGCAGAAAGACAGGAAGACATGTAGGATCCTCAATACTATGCTTTGTTAATTTGATCTTCTCGCAGGGCCTTTTTACCACCAGAGAACTACAACTACTACGACGCAATTGATTGCGAGTCCAGGGGATTTCTTGGGATGAATCGGAGATCAGCCCCAGGCCATGGATGATGATTTGCCATTACAGGATCACGGAGAGATATTCAATCGAGGACAATCACTCTTTATGGTCATCATCTTCACAACTGTTAAAGTTCTTTTTTTATAATTAACTCATGGATTCAAACCCTAAATCAAGATCTCAACCACTGCACTAACAAAGAGTGATCGTTAACACTCTTCTAGGTCAGAATATTATGTAGAAAATTGTAGGGTTTTTTCTGAATATACGAGCGTTATTTGCTAGCTTATTCTGTTTTACCGTTCTTCATATTCAAGACATGAAAAACATATTATTAAAATTATAATTTATAATATATATAATGACAAAACAGAAAAAAGCCCTTACTTATCCTTTAGTCGATGATCTTTTCTTTTTAATCCTTTATTTATTAAATATACTATCTTAAAACCCGTGCGATGCACGGATCACATAGATTTTTTTTTAATATTATATAATTTTTAAAAAAAAAATTTTGAATTCAATTCTTAATTTTGTTCATTTAGAACTTTAAATGACATTACTTCATGATAATTATATTAGTAGACGTATATGTTCAAAACTTTTTAAAACATCTAAACTTATTTAAAGTGATAGCATTGGTAGGGGAAATATTATTATAACGAAATTATTATTTTATTGAGGATAAAAATATAATGTCTCCATTATGTTGGGACCTTAAAAAATATTATTTTAGCATGATGATTACTTAATCGATTAACTATAACTCTATAAAAAAATTTGAAAAAAACAATATTACTGATTGAACAATATAGTTTTATTGATAATTTTATATTTATGTTTTAATTAAAATTTGATTTTTTAGTTCACATCAATAGGATACGAATTTTACTTAGTCTAATATAAATTTAATTTATCTCAGATCAGTGGTTTACATTATTTTATTTTATCCCGATACCCAATACATCGAACAAATCAAACTAATTATTTTTAGTTTAATTTTAATTTTTTTAAAATTTGGATCAATAAGATAATTTTTTTTATACTGAATAATTAGTATATATGATTGTATTTTGTTGGTCGAATCGTATTTTCATTTTAGTTTTATGTTATTCTGAATCAATTGTATAATGTATTTTTTATACTGGATAAATAACATATATTATTTTGTTTATCCACGTTCATTAATATAATTTTTTTAGGAGGATTGATAGTATTGTTATTTTATCTTAGCCCGAGTCACATGATATATCAACTAAATCTTAATAATTATATTTAATTTGTTTAAATTTAATTTAGCCAGATAAATAACATATATTATTTTGTTTATCCAAGTTCATTAGTATAATTTTTTTAGGAGGACTGATAGTATTGTTATTTTATCTTAGTCCGAGTCACATGATATATCAACTAAATCTTAATAATTATATTTGGTTTGCTTAAATTTAATTTAGCCTGAAGTAAAATAATATAGAACTCGATATGAATTAAAATGTAAATTGGTAGAAGAAGTTGAATTTAATATATATTATAATGATATAGAGTACGTTATAAAATAGAATTGAAATTGTTAAATCAATAGATGGAGTTGACTTCAATATCAATTAGAATTAGAATTGATCGACCCAATAATTAGAATTAGAATAATTAAGTAAGGGTAATTAAATAATTTCAGCAAGTACCGACCGATCGACCACCAAATTTTTAATGTTTCGTCTATTATAATATAATATAGATTAGTATCAACTTTTATTCTCATATACCGGAAAGAAAGAAAACATGGTTGAAGAAGACCCGAAGACTTGTGAATTAAATCCAAGATTTAAAAAAACGTATTTAGAATATCAAAGGGTATTAAATTTGGTTTTAAGATAATCCAATAAAATATGAAGTTATTACATTTAAATTTGAAAATTTGTACTGGGGTATGATAAGATAGCAAACGATGATGTAAAACTATGGACCCTCTATCTATCTAACGTAGTTCTTTTGTGATAATATACTTACCTGAAACCAGTGCGATGCTCAATTTAGTACTTCAACTCAAGTCTGCTCATATAATAACAACAAATAATATGATGGATGGGAAATCAGTATTCAGTAGTGATAAAGCTAGTGTTTGGACCTGCATCGAACATTAGGCGAAACCCCTTGCCTGTCTCCTACATAATGATACCTGATAATTTAGCCGATTAGCAAAATTCAAACCGAGGATACTGATATCGAATATACGAGACTATTATTTGAAAAAATTTGTTCTTTATTTAATTGTCCAACCTCTGTAAATGAGTTAATGGCTCTATGAAAATCCCAAAGGGGGCTTTTCCTTTACAAAATGGGCCTAGTGGGCTTCTACCTAAATATTACATAATGATTACAATTAAGTATTATTGAGCTTTTATTCTTGTAGTCCAAGGTCCAATATTTGGCCCCCTTTTTTTTTGCAATACCTTCGTATTTGCTTCGGATATGTCGGGTTCTAAAAAATTGGACAGAAAATAGTAAAATGCGAACATAATCACACTTAGATTAAAAAGGATGGGTGTGAAGCACAAAAAATAAAAAGAAGAATAAAATAAATATAGTAGTAAAAGGACAATGACGGGTATAAGCCAAAAATAGAAATATGGTAAGCTTTATTGTATTCGTTTGTTTGTTGTCTAAATTTGCTCTTCTTCTTTTTTTGCACACGTGTATACGTGTCTTATATGTATATATGTTTCTTGCATTTTTCTCTCTTTCTCTTTTTTTTATTAGGAGAGTCGAAAAATCGTTTAGTTTCTCTCCGCTTCACTTAAGTTCTCTGCAGTTGTTGTCACTTCCTTCTTCACCTGTAAGTTCCTCTCTTTCTCTACTTTTTCTTTTTTTGCAAAGTCTCTGATTTTGTGGTGGTTTTACCAAAATTTTCTTTACTCGTTAGTATGTTTTTGTTCAAGCTTTTCTTTTGTTTTCGCACTATGAGTGGGAGAGTTCTTCTTCTTTCATAAAAACTATCTCTGACCAAGACTCCGGGAAGAGGCCTCTTGAGGAGGGTGATCAGGAATCGTTACTTAATCTAGAACATTTAAAGATTCCTGAGAATTTAGCCCAATGCAACTCATTCGATTTCATGAACGAGAATGAGTTGTTGAAGAGTGATTCCGTTGAATCGAAGGTTCATGTTCCTTTAAGCCCTAGGACTATAGACTTTAGAGACCAAAAGTTAGCGGATAACTTGGCGGTGGGTAGGATTGAGTTTGCTGGTAAATCGAGTTTGGATTATATTAGTTTTTATGTAAATAAGCTCGTACCTTTAGTGAAGTTAAAAAAGTGGGTGGATTTTGGGAATGGGTACAGAGGGTTCCGGGCCCTGATGACCGGGTTTAGATGATGCCCGAGTATGGGATGCACGGGATTCCTTTAATATTATTTGAATTTGGGCTTCGATTGTCAATTCATTCTTTCCAATTAGCTCTTTATGAGCTATTGTATGTGGTGTTGGACAGCTAACCCCGAACTTCGTTGCTCAGGTCAACGGATTTATTGCTTTGTGTCACGAGAGAGGTCGAGTGCCGACGAACTCACTTTTCTTTTCTATTTATGGAATTCGATACCACGAGGGGCAGGTTTATTTTGACACCTGCCACAAGAGGATGAAGATTGTTAGTGTCCGCTCGTCGAATTCGGGGTATCACCCCAAATGGTTGTATTTTGGAGGCCCTGATTTGCGATTTATTCAATCTTGTAGTAAAGTTAGGGAGGAGACCCTTGACTCCTTGAATAAGTTAGATATATATGACGCAGATTACTTGGATGGTTTCCACGAGTCGATGTCTCTTTACTCTCATTTGCAACTGAAAGATGATAAGTTTGTAGAGGATCATTCTCGTAAGGCTATGTTCTTCCTTTTAAGCTTCGAGATGTTGTTTACCTGTCTTTTCACTTCTTTACTTTTTGCATTTATATTTTTGTTTCGAAATGTGGAGCTTTGACAGGGCTTTCCTTTTTTTTTTACAGTTGTCGGAGGTTCTTTGAAGGAAGTTCTTGACAGCGGAGTGCGAGGAAAAAATATGGATAAAACTATGATGTTTCTTGTTCAGAAAGCGGGCGATGTTGTGTCAAAGGGTTCGAAGGATGGTGGTTCGAATGCAGGTCAATCGAAGGTTGGTAAGTCGGTTTCTATTGAGTTGCTGGATGATAACGGGGATTGTGTTGTGGAGGATCGAGATGATGTTGTGGCTAATGGTTTGGAAGTGTTGAATCGGTAGAGACCCCGTTTTGATTCCGATGAGCCGAGAGTGGAGGCGAGCCATGGTGCGGTGAATAAGACTTTGACAATTGTTGGTGGGAAGGCTTTCATCAAACCCTCCTCGGATCTCAATGTAACGAGGAAAGTGGTTCGGGTTGAAATTCAGCCTAATGAGAGGTGGACCGGGGGGTCGACTATCCCGGTTCAAGCTTTTAAGGCTTTTCAGCTTCCGCAGGACGTTGTGTCGTATTCCTCGAAGAAGCGGAGTGATCTGGTTGACAGGTGTATGAGCCGTGCTGGCCGGGTATGTACCCTTGAGAATGATTCTTCCTTTATTTTTATTTTTATGCATGTCCTTTGCTTTTGAGTTTCAATCTTGACCTTTGTGTGTTTCTGCATTGTTCCAGTTTCTCTCTGATTTTACTTACATTTTGAGCGAGTTTAAGAATGAATGTGATGGAGAGCTCGTCTCTCGGCTTAATGTTGATTTGGCTGCGATGTCAAGAGAAAAGAAAAAATTTGAGGATTTGTACTCAGGGTCCGAACGTCGAGCTGGGGAGTTGGCGGTGGCCAATACAAAGCTAAGCAAACAGGTTGGTGTGATGGAGGTGGAGCGATGTGTGACAGATAGAAGGATCACCGAATTAGAACAAACTTTGAAGGATATGACCCTATCGAGGGATGATGGAAAAGGGAAGTGTGAGAAGGCGGAGGCCGATCTTGCCGGTGTGATTACTTCAAACAAGAAGCTGATCGAAAATAATAGCCAGATGAAGGTTGACCTTGAAAAAAGTGTTGAAGACATAGAGAAGGCACTAGGTTATGGCTACGGGCACTGCTTGATGAGGCTGTCGGGTGTCGGCGTGGATATTCCGGGATATTCATTCGAGGAGTTGTGTTCAGGAATTCGCCTAAGTGAATGCGACCCCTCGAGATCCCCCACCACAGGACGATGCTTGAAGGCGTGGAATGCCCCGTGAATGATGTAAAAGTATTTTTATTTTGGGATTTGTTGGTTAAGTGTTTTTTAACTTTGACTTTGATTTGATGTTGTTTATGTTTGAACTGGTATTTTGTGGGATTTTCATCGATGATGTGGCTGTCTTCTTGCTGTCGGATTTTCCTTAGATCGTAGATGTGATGCACTTATAAGTTGCAAGTTTATTTATGTTTTCATTATTTCCAGCGTGTTTCGAATTGAGCGTTGTAATTTGACTTGAGTGTTCATTTTTGTGACATTGATTCTTTCTAGCTGTAATATGATTTTTCTTAGCTTTGGCTTTATTTATTTTCACTTGATGATTTTTGATGAGTAAATGGTACTTATTCGCTCGTCTATGTTAAGCTGCATGTTTCATGGTGGCCTTGCTGTTTTTGACTTGTTTGGCTTATTGTATCTATAACTGTCGTTTTCGCAATTTGTAGAGAAAAGTGTCATATTGTGACGCCGGTGTTGTAGTAGCTCTTTTAATTTTTAATATCAACCAAATTGGTGATTATAAATTCGTTGAAGATCTGTTATCTAGTATCCTATGTAAACACTCCGTCATAATAGCTAAGTTTTTACTTTATGGGACTCTAAGTATTATCACATACGTAAGATCGTTCGATAACATAAGGAGTATTGTCGAATTACTGATAATTGTTGTTGTTAAGGGAAGAAGGCATTTCGAAAGGCTTGCATTTTCATAATTTAATGATCCCCCGATGGGGGCCTCATAATGACCCTCGTTGCATCGAGGGTTGATTTTTGATCTGGCAATACTGTCTCAAAAGTTTTGAACATTACAGACAAGAGTAAATTACTGGTAGAATTTCTTAACATGAATGTCGTTCCAGGCATTTTTAATTGGCTGACCATCGAGATGTGCGAGTTCATAAGTCCATGCGCTGACTACTTTCGACACCCGGTATGGACCTTCCCGAGTCGGTTTAAACTTTCCCGACACCGTGGGCTGCTACGGAATCACGGAGCATCAGGTCGTCGACCTTAAGATTCTTGTCCTTGACTTTCTTGTTGAAGTACTTGGTTGTCTTCTCCTGTTGTGCAATCATTCGGAGTCATGATTCCTCTCATATTTCTTCGAGCAGGTCATTGTGAAAACGCAGACCCTCGAGTGCTAGTGAAGGGTCGAATATCTCGAACCGTGGGGAGGTTGAGCTTACCTCGATAGGTAGGACTGCATCGACGTCATATGCCAAACGGAACGGTGTTTTTCCAGTTGCGGATCGGGGTGTCATCATGTAGGACCATAGCACATTCGGGAGTTCGTCAACCCAGCAGCGAGAGAATTCTTCAATCCTTTTCTTTAAGCCTTGTAGGATAGTTCTATTCGTTATTTCTGCGAGCCCATTGGCTTGTGGGTATGCGGTCGAGGCTTTGACGTGCTGGATTTTTAGTTCCTCTACGGCCTTCTCAAATTGAGCCCCCATAAATTGTGTGCCATTGTCGAAAATGAGAATCCTTGGGACTCCAAATCGAAGCACGGCGTGTTCCATGAAATATTTGATCATCTCTTTCTCTCTGATTTTGGAAAGGGACTTTGCTTCGACCCATTTGGTTGCATAATCCACCGTGACTACTACATATTGGCATTGATTTTTGGTTTTTGGGAAGGGACCCACGATATCTATTCCCCACTGATAGAAAGGGCATGGAGCGAGTATCGAGTTGAGCTCGGTAGTGGGTCGATGGATGATATTACCATACAGCTGGCACGCTTGACATTTCCTAACATACTCCTCACAGTCTTGGCGGATCGCGGGCCAGTATATTCCTTGTCTGATGATTTTAAGAGCTAGATTCTTTCCTCCAAGTTGTTCACCGCAAATTCCGGTATGTACCTCGACCATCGCTTGATGAGCCTCATCCGGGCTCAAGCATCGCAGCAGTGGTTCAGATAAGGCTCTCCGATACAACAATTAGCCAATAATACAGTAATTTCTTGCATTAAACATGAGCGAACGAGCTTCGTTTTTCCCTCAGGGAGTCTGATTTTAAATATATATTTGAGGAACGGTCTTCTCCAGTCGGAGTTTCTTTATATCTGATTTACAGATAACTCATCGATGGCTGGAGATATCAGAATATCAACATATATAGGCTCGAGGTTGATGAGGAGGTTGGAGGATGTCAGTTTGGCTAAGGAATCTACCCACTGATTTTCCTCTCGATCGACATTCGAGAGTTTCCACGAAGGGAATCTTTTAAGCAGGTCTTGTGTCCGTGAAAGGTACAGAGCCATTTTTTTATTGTGTGTTTTGAACTCTCCGTTTATCTGTTTAGCTACCAACTGAGAATCTCCGAATATGTCGATAATCTCTGCCTCGAGATCTGCTTCCAGTTTCAAGCCTGCAATCAACGCCTCGTATTCAGCCACGTTATTTATGGTTGGGAACTCAAAGTTGAGAGCATGTTGGATCTTGAAGCCCTCTGGGCTAATCAGGATTATTCCGGCCCCTCCTGAGTTAGCAGTGGAAGATCCATCAACAAATATTAGCCATGGTCTTGATTGATCTTCATCAGATCTAGGGGCTTTGGCTTTGAACTGACACTCTGCTGTAAAGTCTGAGAGAAATTGGGTTTTGATCGCCTTTCAAGGTTTATACTCAATGAAGAACTGGCTTAGCTCAATGGTTCAAGCGGCGAGTCTGCCTGTCATGTCAGGTTTGTGCAGGATTCTCTTGAGGGGTTGATTCGTGAGTACTTGAATTTCCCTTGCTTGAAAGTAGCGCCGCAACTTTCGGTTGGCGAAAACCAAGGCATAAACTAGTTTCTCGACCTGCGGGTATCTTGTTTATGCATCACGTAACGAGTGGCTAACATAGTACACGGGGATTTCCTTCCTTCGTCATGTCAAACCAAGACGGCGGCGATCATCTCATCGGTAGCTGATAGGTATACGCGCAATGGCTCGCCAGGTATGAGTCGAGTGAGGATTGGTGGATTTGTTAAGAAGGCCTTTAAATCATAGAATTTTTTCTCACAATCACCATTCCACTCAAAACGTGAGGATTTTGAAGCTTTCTTCATTGCGGAAAAGAATGGGATGCATCTTTTGGACGACTGGGAATAAATCTTCGGAGAGCGGCAATACAACCTGTCAGTTTTTATAAATCCTTGATGGACCTTGGCCTTTCTATTTCTAGAATTGCTTTTATTTGGGCGGGATCGGCCTCGATTCCGCGTCGGGTGACTGGAAACCCGAGGAATTTCCCTGCAGTGAGGCCAAAGGAACATTTGGTTGGGTTTAATCGCATGTTATGGCTTCTGGCATTCTTAAATGTTTCTCGGAGGTCGGAGATGTGGTCTATAGAGACTTTTGACTTCGTGATCATGTCATCAACGTAAATAAGCATGTTTCTCCCAATCTGCGAAGCGAATATTTTATCCATCATTTGCTGGAATGTGGCGCCAGCGTTGATCAGACCAAAAGGCATGACCCGATACCCGAAGACTCCTCTGTCTGTGATGAATGCAGTTTTTTGCCAATATTGGAAGTCCATCTTAATCTGGTTGTAACCTGAAAATGCATCCATGAATGATAGGAGTTCATTTACGGATGTTGCATCAATGAGCTGATCGATGTTTGGGAGAGGATAAAAATCCTTAGGACAAGCCCGATTTACATCTGAGTAATCTATACACATCCTCCACTTTCTGTTACTCTTCTTGACCAAGACCACATTTGAGATCTATATGGGAATTGTACTGGTTCAATGAACCCAGCCTCCAGTAGCCTGTCTATTTCTTGGTCGATGGCCGCTCTTTTTTCGGCAGAGAATGTTCTGTGTTTCTGCCGTACCGGTACGATATTTTTGCTGATGTGGAGCGAATGTCGAGCAACGAGCTCTGGGATCCCAGGAATCTCTTTGGGGTCCCAAGCAAAAATGTCGGAGAACTAACTGATGAGGTTTGTTGTAGCGATTAGGAATTTCGCGACATGATTAAGTGAATAAAGTATAATTTTATGTCGTAGTTGTGAATTTATGTGAATAAAAGGTTAAATGATTATGTGGATTAACTGTTATCGTTGAATAATAGTAATTGGGAATGTAAAGTAACTCGTTCCAGTTTGATGAGTTAGCTAAAAGGCTAAGCGGTGTTGTCGGGCCGTCAAGTTGAACGGAATCTGTCTTAAAAAGGGATTAAGGTGTTAAAGCATATGAATACGAATTATGTGTTAAATAGAAATGTTTAAATGAATATTACATTACAGTTTTACGTGTCAACTAGTATAGAGAGTATGATTGTGAAGCGTAGTTGAAAACGCTCAGCGTCGGGCCGTCAGTCAAGACGCGACCCGTTACGCGAAAAGTGAATATCAATAAGAAGGGAAAATTTCATGCTTGGGTATGATTTTAAGGGATTTATTTGATTTAAATAAGGTTTATTGAACCTTTATATATTTTTATAAAATTATCTGAGTATCGACAAGCCGTGAAATTTTCTTTATTATCTTCAAAATAGTCCTGGAGACTTTCTAAAAATGATAGATGAAATTATTTCGTGATCGGCGTATTTAAAAAAATTTTATTGGGTTATATTTCTATTTTGAGCATAATCTTGTAAAATTCATATAAAATAAACCGTACGCTCAAAAATTATTTTAAAAATATGACTAGAAAGCTAATTTCAAGATCTATATTTTAAAATTGTTATTCATATCATTTTCACCTTTTTTGAGAGAGCTATATATTATCCAAATTCGTTTTTTTTAGTTTTTGAATAAAAGAAAAGAAGTTTTTAGAACTAGTTGGCAAAAGACCATTTTGCCCCTCCACTCACTTATAAATACAACCACTCTTCCTTCCTTCCTCCCCACTCTGTTCTTCCTCTTGGATCACTCTTTCTTTCTCTTTTCTTTTCTCCCTCTCTCTCTCCCGAATTCTCTCTCTCTCTCTCTCACCCGAGTTCTCTCTCTCTCACCCGAGTTCTCTCTCTCTCACCTACATGCAACACTAAATTCTACTTAGAATTCAAAGATCTTGCCATTGATCTTCATCATTTTCAATCCTCTATCTATATACTCTTTGCATGTAAGTGTTTAAGAAGGTTTTTGCATCAGCATCTCTTGGTTATATCTAAGAAAACATAATTTCTTGGTGTGTGATCTTAAGAGAGTATAGTGCACTAAATTATGTGCTTTTCTTTGGTTTTGTTTTGATGATGGTTCGAATTTTTGCTAATAAAAAGGGGGGTTTGATTTTGATTCGAGTTTTACAAAGGGTTTTGGTTTAAAAATCCAATTTTTGGTTCAGTTTTTCTTTTAAATGATTTGAATGGATGAGTTGTGGTTTGAACTTAAGTTTATGCTTGATTCTTGAACTTGCATGTTGATCATTGTTAGTTAATAGTTAATTTTTGGGCATGCATGTTGATCATTGCTAGTTAATAGATAATTTTTGGACTTGCATGTTGATGATTGGATTTAGAGGAGTTTTGGTTCAATTTTTTTTAAAAGAAAAAGAGTTTAAAGGGTTTCCTTGTTAAGAATTGAGTGAAGATAGGCTCTAAAGGTAAAAATTGACTTTGCATGTTAATTTAAGAGTCGCATGTTGTTTGTTTGATTAGGGCCGAATAAGGCTTGGATTTGTAAGAAAGAAATAAGTTTTAAACTACTTGATTGGTTGATGAGATTTATGATTTGATAATTTGTTGCTTGTGACTTTGTTTTTAATTCGAATTTTGTGGTATGAGTGGATGATATGGCAACATTTAATTAGTTTAAGTCCTAATAAGGCTAGGATAAAAATCTAGATTATGCATGATGACAATAAGTGGTTGCATGTTGATTTCTTGGCTTGGTTCCATTATTTGGTTCGAATTTTTGAGTTTAAAGGAAAGGAATAAGTTGTTTGGTTGTCGAGTTATTTGTTTGGTTTACTATGTGTTTTGGTTCGAATTTTGGGAATTAAAAGAAAAGGATGAGTAGTTTCGATATAAGGTTATATAAATGGTTTGGAGTATTAAGGTATAATATGTTATGTGATATCGTTGGGTCGTACTATGCGATTCGATAATTAATTGTAAATTTGGAGTAAACGAGTATATTGTAATGCATGTTATGAGAATATGGTCGAGTATATACTTGCTATATGTTATGTGAGTATACTATGATTATGCATGAGTATACGAGTTAAGTGTTATCGCGATATGGGGTAATCGTTAAGCGTTCTGAGAAACGTCGAGTGTCGAGTAAGTTGCTGATTAGGGATTCTATTTTGGATTGTAGATCCGGATAGCGGAGGCATTCAGGCTAGAAAAGAGAAAGGAATCTTAGGTGGCAGTAGTTCAGTTTCAGTAAAGCAGGAAAGCGATTTAAGGCAAGTAACTCTGCCTTCTCTTGTGAATTATTTATAGAGAGGAAAATATTGATGCAATGATTAAATAGAGGCTTTTTATTGGAATTGTGATATACCTGTTATGATTCTGAGAAACCCTGATATTTTTCCTTTGACAATTTGATATCAGACCATGTTCGATCCTTTGTAGTAACCCTGTTGATTCGTACCCTGAATATCGTATTATTTCCTTGTTATCTTATGATACCGTAAACCCCACAAGAACTTTTACATTCTTCCTTACTTAATGTCTTGATCAATCCAAATTCTTCGTTGACCCGTGAATCCTGTCATGAGTTGATTGTTGAAACTCTCTTGAATTGGAACTAGTTAACCCTGTTTATCATTTGATCCAGTCCTTTGTATTGATCTCTGTTTACGCTTGATCCGTTCACTTTCCTTGAACTCTTAAATTGAACTTAAGAATGATTTTCGACTTGATTGAGTCCAACTGATTTCACAATCTTGGTAATGTTAAAATGAACTTCGTCAACTCTTTTCCTTCTTCCAATACAAGGTTTTCCAAATGAATTCCTGATGAATTGGATAGAGACATAAGAGGCTAGTGGGACTAGTCCAATCACATAAGAGGCTAGCAGGGCTAGTCCAATATAAGGCTATAATGCCATAGGTACCATAACGACCAGATGAAGGTCCGTACGGGCTGATCACCCGTATTATAATTTAAAGATGGATATTCCAATCAAGGGTTCTCTTATACTACATAAAGATGAAAATGTTTATATACTTGGAGTTGTTGCTCCTTATTCTTTAAAAGATGAAATGAAATAAAATGGAACAACTCGAGTCTTCATTTTGATTGTAATGTTGTGAACCCTGTCACTTTACATTGAAGATAAGTTTCAAAGTATGATTGATTATTTCCTTCTGTTGAGAAACACTTTGAAGTCCTGCTAATGATTTGAGATGAATGTCGGCTTTTACCCTAACCTAAGCCTTGATTCCTGAAAGCCCAAATCCTTCTCCATAACCCTTTCATAGCCAAAGATAGAAACCTGCCACCTAGATATTTAAAGTAGAATGCCTCGTATGTTGATATTGATATTTTTACTGCAATATAGAATTGTTCATATAGTTACTTGCTGAGCTTCTTTGCTCATATATTTTGCTAACCATGGCAGTTAAGAAAGAAGATGGCCAGACTTAGGCGCACTGCTTGCTAGAGCGTTCCTGGCGGTCCCTACCGTTTCGTAGGTTTCCAGATGCCAGAGCAGGTTGTTGTGTGTGTGTGTGTGTGAGCAAGCGTTTGAGTTGGAAGGATTGTATAAGTTGGATCAGATACAATGGGTTATCTGTCGGTTCCATGTCGGAATCGAATAAATTTGAATTTATTATTATTTTGGGTTGTAATATATTTATGCTGGTTGGTAGTTGTAATCTTGTATCAAATTTAATCATGTTTAGATCCTGTTAGTGTTTAATCGGGGTTTATTATATTCTTTGTTATTATATTAGTTAATGGTGTGTGGGTCCTCATTTCCTAACCCCGAGATTGAGGGCGTCACATTTGTGATGTCTTGTTTTAGTGGTTCGGAGAGATTCTTGTCGACTTTTGCAGTTTTTTCAAGGTTTCCAGCAAATACTTCAACTTCCTCGGTTTCTTTGATTGTAGAGCATGAATTGCTCGTGGGTGTATCAGTTAGCTCTCTAGGGTCAACATCGAGGACTTGGTTAACCTCCAGTTCGTCATCATTTTTGTTTCGTGAAACTGTGGTGAGATAGCATTGTCTCGCTGTTGATTGATCGTCTGTTATCTCTCATATTCCAAAATCTGTAGGGAACTTCATTTTGAGGTGAGAAATGGATGTGATTTCCCGTAGGGCGGCGATCGTGGTTCTACCCAATATGGCGTTGAAACTGGAGGAGGCACTGATTACGTGGAACTTCACCATTTTCTAAATTTGGCATGGAGGTGAGCCGGAAAGAACCAGCATGTCGACAGTTCCTACCACGTGAACCTTATTTCGGGTGAAGCCATACAACGGGGTGCGAGGATTTTCTAGACTTCGATCATCGAGGTCCATTCTTGCGAAAGTATGGTGATATAGAACATCGACAGAACTTCCATTGTCTATAAGAATTTTCTTGACGGTGTTATTTCCCACCCTTGTGGTGCTGACTAGGGCGTCTTGGTGACCCTCGAGGAGGCCAGGACGGTAGTCGTCGTCTAAGAATGATATAACTGGGAAGGGATTTGTCCGTGGACGCTTCACAGCCGACGGGTTAATATTGAATACCTCTCTTGCATAGTTTTTGCAGGAGTTATTGGAGAGGCCGCCTTCCGCTACACCGCCGAAAATGACGTTGATGACACGATCGTCTTCACCTCTATGATCTCGTCAATGTACATCGTCATGTTGAACATAATGGACAAGTTGTCTTCGACGAATCTTGTTTTCAATGAGGTTGCTCAACTGGAAATATTGTTCTGTTGTATGGTCTGTGTCCTCATGGTAATCACAATACCGGGAACTTGGAGGTCGGCCGGGTTTCATCGGCCTCGGAGGTTGATAATCCGGTTATGTTTTCAATACAACTAATATGGTTGTTTTTTCAGTGTTGAGCTTAGTGAATTTTTTTCGATCCTGGAGCGGGGTTGCCATTTTCTTTCACGTATGTCGCATGGCGGGAGGTCATTCTCTCTTTGAATGTTACTTTCGCTTTGTCTCGGAGGACGGCGGTACTCTCGATGTCTGTCATCTCTTGGTGATCGGGGGCTGTAACTTCGGTGGTGTTCGTATCTGGTCGAAAGTCATGGAGATTGAATACAACTGACAGCCTCCTGTAGCATCATGCGATGTTCGATGATTTGGAACGCGGCCTGGAGAGTTTTTGGGCATTTTTCAAAAATTTCCTCAAGGAGTAAGCCGTGTCTGGACTTGTCGATTCCCGCTGTCAGGAAATTGACAGCCATTTGTTCTATGAGATCTGAGATTTCTGCGATTTCCTCTCTGAATCGAGTTTAAAAAAAATTTGAGGCTCTCATTTGACCGTTGATGTATGGTCATTAGCGAGGCTGTGACTTTTA
This sequence comes from Apium graveolens, assembly GCF_009905375.1. NCBI lineage: Eukaryota > Viridiplantae > Streptophyta > Magnoliopsida > Apiales > Apiaceae > Apium > Apium graveolens. The sequence goes on along the minus strand of NC_133653.1, from coordinate 264,754,926 downwards.
TGCCTTTATAATTGCTAGAGAAACGGGCTTGAAATTTGCTTTTTAAGGTAGACCAAGAGTCAATGGAGTGAGGAGGTAAATTGTTGTACCAACGAAGTAATGTGCCTTGCAAACATGTGGAGAAAAATTGGCATCGAGCAATTTCGGAGTGCCCGAAGAATGCCATTCGACCATCAAAAGTGTTCAAAAATGCCAGTGGGTCTCTTGAACCATCGAAGTGGTCAAGGGATGGGGTTTTTAGTGTTCTGTCGATACGTGCCTTCTCAAGCACGAGGGAGAGAGGGCTTTCTGCCACAGCCTCGAACCCCGATTGATTGCGCATTATGCTCTGCATTTGAGCTATTTCTTCTTGCATCTTGGCGAACTCCTCGTGGGAAATGGTGTCTGTGGATTCAGTTTTTTGAGAAGCATCAGCGGACAACACTGTGCGCTGTCGGCGTTCGCGAGGCTGCGAATATGTCGACTCAGCGGACGGCTCATATTCGTATTCTGCGTTGTCATCGTCATCGTAAACTTGATTTTCCGAGGGACGGTTTGTTATTGTTGTTTGTCCGAGTTCTCGATGGAGGCGGTGTATCTCACGTTGTCGCTCTAGTTTAGCTTGAAAAAGGCGAATCTCCCTTTCTAGGTAGTCGAGTTCTTCGTCAGAATACAGTGGTTCCTCGAGCTCTTCCGCCTCCTGAGACTTTATGCGGTCAACCTTTTCCAGATGTAGGCGCATGTCACTGGATAGCACTTGTTTGCCTTTTGATGTTTGAACTCACTGGCGATGATCTGGCTTGTGTTTGCGTTTTCTTATTGGTGGCTCCGTAGCAGCCGGATCTAACGACTGGCCGTGGATAGCTTTCTCAGACGGGGGAAATAGGCATCTCGGCTATAACGCCGGCTGCTTCGACGGACCTTGTTCGTCGTGAAGCTTTGGGACAGTGGGTATCTCCGCCATCATCTCTGTTGAAATTACTGGATCAATCTCTTGCGGATCAATCTCTTCCACAATCATCTTTTGATTGGATCTCAAGAATAAAGCTCCTTCTAGCGCCAAATGATGTGCCCGAATATTTTTCGAATATACGAGACTATTATTTGAGGAAACTCGTTCTTTATTCAATTGTTCAACCTCTACAAATGAGTTAGTGGCTCTATATTTATAGGAAGTCCCAAGGGGGCTTTTCCTTTACAAAATGGGCTCATTGGGCTTCTACATAAATATTACATAATTATTACAATTAAGTCTTCTTGGGGTTTTGTTCTTGTAGTCCAAGGTCCAACAGGGACAGCTATTAAATAGTTAATTATTTCGAAAGAGAACTTTCATATTTTTTTAATCTAAGAACAGGTTTTAATGTATCTTCAAAGGAGCAGAACAAATACATACATCCAAGACTGATAATCTTCTTCTAATGTGTTTGTCATGCCATTAGCAAACTGGAAATGTTCAACCAGAATAGAATTAGTATTTATGTTAATGTCAAAGCATCGATTAGTAAGATTCTGTACAAAGGATACAGGGACAATTATTAATACGTTAACTAATTTGAAAGGAACAAATACATGCTACATCCAAGACTGATAATCGTATAATGTGAGTTCTATGTCATGCCACTAGCAAAACTGGAAATGTTATATTCAAGCGTCGATTTCAACAAACTATTTCTCTTGTTCGTAACTTTTCATTGGTGATCTTTGATAAAATAAAACAGAAAACGCAGTCAAGCATTGCTCATTATAAGACGGTAGTGTATTGAGTCTAATACATACTACTCATGGCTTGGACTTGCATCATACTCGTTGTAGTAGTAGTAGTCGTAGTAGTAGCAGTAGTAGTAGTAGTGGTGGTAGTTTATTATCTCGGGCCATGGATGAAGAATAAGAGGCAAAGAAAATTACCTCCAGGACCGAAAGGCCTTCCCATTATCGGACACCTTCACTTGTTAAGTAAAAACCCTAATCAAGATTTGAAGAAACTAGCTGATGAACATGGTCCAATTATGTTAATGCACTTCGGATTTGTCCCCAACATCATTGTCTCATCACCAGAAGCAGCCAAGCAGTTTCTCAAGACCCGCGACCTTAATTTTGCTAGCAGACCGTCTCTTGAAGCTGCTAAGCACATTACTTATGAGGGAAAAAGTTTATCATTCGCAACGTATGGTCCTTATTGGCGTAACATGCGCAAATTGTGCACCCTGGAATTGCTCAGTAACCTGAAAATCAATTCTTTTCAAGCCATGAGAAGAAAGGAGCTTAGTGAATTAGTAAATATTCTTGAGCACGCAGCTCAAGAACAGGTTGCTGTTGATGTTAGTACAAGAATAACATCCATGAGCTCCGATGTCAGCTGCCAGATGGTGTTTGGGAAAAAATTTGAGGATAAAGATTTCGATGAAAGAGGATTTGGAGGTGTAATTCAGGAGGGGATGAAGATGGCGGTGGCTTTTAACCTTGGTGACTATTTTCCTTACATTGGTGCACTTGATCTTCAGGGATTGACTAGGAAAATGAAGGCTATAGCCAAGGTATGGGATCAATTTCTAGAGAAGATTCTCGACGACCATGATCAGCCAAAAGAGCCTGGGCAGGCCAAGGACTTTGTTGATACCATGTTGAGCATCATGAATTCTGGAGATTCAGAATTTGAGTTTGATCGCTCCAACATCAAAGCTATTCTAGTGGTAAGCAACTCTTTTAAAATTTTGGCAGTAGACAGACTTAAATTGATCATATATATTTCACAATCGGCTCACTTGCACAAATAGAACACAACAGCAAGCCACTAAGGGGAACCATCTCATCAGAACTTAATACACCGACAAATTTTCTCAACAACTTCTAATGATAATGTTTTATCCATACCAAATGGCTTTTAGGACATGTTTGCTGCTTCAGCCGAGACTTCTGCAACAACTATTGAATGGACACTCTCTGAACTTCTGCGACATCCAAGAGTAATGAAGAAAGTACAAAAAGAGTTAGAACAAGTAGTTGGAATGGACAAGATGGTGGAAGAATCGGATTTGGAGAGGTTGGAATACTTAGATATGGTTATAAAAGAAGCCATGAGGCTGCACCCTGTGGCACCACTGTTACTTCCTCATCTGTCAATAGAGGATTGCACGGTTGATGGATTTTTCATACCAAAAAATTCAAGAGTTTCCATTAATGTCTGGGCAATAGGCCGAGACCCTAAGGTATGGACTGATGCAGAGAAGTTCCTCCCAGAAAGATTTGTCCAGAGCAATATAGACCTTCGAGGAAGGGATTTTGAACTACTTCCCTTTGGCTCTGGGAGAAGAGGGTGTCCTGGGGTGCAATTAGGTCTCACTATGGTTCGCCTCGTGCTGGCCCAACTGTTGCATTGTTTTGATTGGGATCTCCCTAATGGCATGCAGCCATCAGAACTCGACATGACTGAGGAATTTGGTCTTGTTGTTAGCAGAGCTACACATCTTATGGCCATTCCTACTTGTCGCCTTAAAAAAGGATGAAGTCAGTAAATACAGGGGCTCTATACTTGTGTATAGACAAGTCTATATTACTGAATAAGATGCTGATAATAAGTTTGAGCATTTCATGCTTGCAAACTCGCACTAAACTGTTCATTTTTGCAGCAGCAACTCAGCAGTCCGTGCATCTCGTATATGTTTTTAGTATCAAATATTATGAAAAAGAAAGAAAGCATGATCTGTAATTTTCACCGTTAAACATATCTAGCAGACTAATGCCACTACCACCGCTAAGCTCCACCCTAGCTTGTCTGAACTATTCATCATCTCTAACTTTGGCATTAACAAATTCATATTGAGCAAATCACCTATGTTCTTAAGTTTGGGATTAACTTTGGCATTAATATAAAAGTGAGAGCAAAAGAACCAGCATCAGAATGATCTTAAGTTTCGATTTCACCGAGGTTAGATATTGTTTTATGCTCAAGATAGTATTTATAAGTAGGAAAATCTGAGCACTTGACAATTAATCAAATCTAGCTATGGCTTGGATTTTTATAACTCTTGCATTACTTCTCCTTGTTTACCTTCACCAAGCATGGTCCAAGAAGAAACTCGAAAGACGACTACCACCCGGCCCGAGAAGCACTCCTATCTTAGGACACCTTCACCTGATAGGCAAAAATCCTCACCAGGATATGCAAAAACTAGCAGAGAAACATGGCCCCATAATGTACCTGCCGTTTGGATTTGTTTGAAACATTATTGTTTCATCCCCACAAGCTGCTAAGCAGTTTTTAAAGAATCATGATATTAATTTTGCCAGTAGGCCGCCTCATGAGGCTGCTATGTACATTTCTTATGATCAGTGAAACTTGTCATTTGGCGCAACATGCGTAAGTTATGAACTTTAGATTTGCTTAGTAGCGCTAAAATTAATACGTTTAAAGCCATGAGGAAGGAGGAGATTACGCTCTTGGTAGAAAGAATTGGAAATGCAGCTCGGGAACATGTTTCTGTTGATCTTAGCGCAGTGGTTGCGTCTATGAGTTCAGATGTCAGTTGCCGCATGATATTTGGTAAAAAGTACGAAGATGATGAAATTGATGAGCGGGGATAAGTTCATACCGGAAAGATTTGTTGGAATTCATATAGATCTTTTAGGACGTGATTTTGAACTTATTCCATTTGGCGCTGGAAGAAGAGGGTGCCCCGGGATGCAGTTGGGGATGATCATGGTTCACCTAATCGTGGCACAACTTGTGCATTGTTTTGATTGGGAACTTCCTAATGGAATGAAGCCATCTGATGTAGACATGACTGAGGAGTCTGGACTTGTCGTTACAAGGGCTAATCACCTAGTAACTACTCCCTCTTGTCGCCTTCATTTAGAGTAGATCGTCAGAAACAACCTCTCTACTGCTTGTACTAGGAGCAAGATCTGCTCTTCCTCGCTGCTTCCAACATCAAACAACAGCTTGGAGAGAACGTGATCCAAGCGGAGAGTAAAAGCACTTATCACCGGTTATCATCATAGATCTCAAACCTCTTTGACTAATTCTATAATAAGAACTGCAATAGATAAATACATTTTCATCTTCCTGCACAGAGTTTTCTTCCTAGACTTGGATTGTCTCCACCTTTTCTCACTAAGCATAGATTTTTCGACTCAATACTGATACCAGTTTGAACCCTTGGCACACACTGAGATAAGTAGATGCCTCATCACCGGAGCATCCCTCTACTTGTTAAAGCGTATAAAATCCTCCAACATAGCAAGGGTTATAACCTAAACACAATCATAATGATGAAACCTGAGTATCTGAGCATCTAAATGAATACTTTAGTTTCGATAATGTTAAAAGACTTGCTAATTATCATCATCAAGTCTGAATGTCTTCAGTCTTGCCAAATAACCAAGATCCATAAGATGCAATGTGAGTGGTAATGAAAATTTATAAGTTTAATTTTTCACTAATTGTTCAAAGTTCGAGATTTTTAAAAATTTTAAGTTGTACAACAGCATCAACAGCAAAAGACAGAATCCGCAAAGTATCAGATATGCAAGTAAGAGTGAGTTCTGATTCAATCGCTGGTACGTAGCGTAACGAAACATATCTCTTCATCAGCTTCATCATCATCTGCGCCTCTTTTTTCTCAACTCGGCTAACATGAACTATGAGTTGTTAATTAGAAGAGTAAAAACAAACTAGAAGCACAATTAGTGTGATATTGATGCTGAAACGAATTAGTGTGCACAATTTGTGCTTGAGTTATAATGTCACACATTATAACACAAGCACAAAGAGTGTGATGATGACTTCATTTACACCTTAAAAAAACTACATTCTCTAGAACATAATGAAAATAACATAAATAAAAAGTAATATTGGAAGTAACATACATTTTATGTTCCATCAGTTTATGGAAAGTTAACTGACAGTAATTGTTGTAGCATACTTCTATAATAAGTGCCGTTAGGTGATACGCTACATTTTCGCACCTAAGAGTGAATGAGCCCTCGGTATTCACATAAAAACAAGGTATTCACATAAAAACAAGTATTAATCCTTAACGTTGATTTGCAAGCGATTCTTGATTGCAATCTAGCATATTTTTAAAACATACTGAAATTCTAAAATTTTACAGTAAAAAAACGTATGTCAAGTTGAAAATTCAAATATTGAGATTTTTAGAAATTTATACCCGGCCCCATGGTTTTAAAATTCGGTCAATTTTTCAAAAATCGCCGATAAATCGCTCAAAAATATTTGTCAAATTTGATCGATTCCCGATAAATTATCCAATTTTTAAAAATCGTCCGATAAATTGCAAATTGGTACCTCAACCGAATAGTTCCGATTTCCGAATCTGTAAACACGCCGGGCCCTTATAAATAGAACAATTAGGCACTTGACAGCTTATAACTTCTGGCCATGTCTTGGACTTGGATTACTCTTGCAGTAGTACTCCTTACTTACCTTCTCCAAGCATGGTCCAAGAAAGAACAGAGAAAACTACCACCAGGTCCCAAAAGCTTGCCTGTCCTGGGACACTTACATCTGATAGGTAAAAATCCTCACCAGGGTTTGCAAAAACTAGCTCGCAAACACGGTCCTCTTATGTACGTAAGGTTTGGATCTGTTCCTAACATCATTGTTTCCTCGCCAGAAGCAGCTAAGCAGTTTCTAAAGATTCACGATCTGAACTTCGCTAGTAGGCCACCTCACGATGCTGCTAAGCACGCTTCTTATGATCAGAAGAACTTGTCTTTTAGTGCATATGGTCCTTACTGGCGTAGCATGCGTAAATTATGCACCTTAGAGTTGCTGAATAATGTTAAAATCAATACATTTCAAGCCCTGAGAAAGGAAGAGAATAAACTGTTGGTGGATAGTATTGTAAATGCAGCTCGGGAACATGTTGCAGTTGATCTCAGCGCCAAAGTTTCATCAATGAGTGCAAACGTGGGTTGCCGAATGATATTTGGTAAGAAATACGAAGATAAGGATATTGATGGACGCGGATTCAAAGCTCTGATTGAAGAGAGCATGAAGCTTGGCATCAGTTCCTAACCTTGCTAATTTCTTCCCGTTTCTTGGTAAACTTGATCTTCTGGGATTCACAAAGAGAATGAAGGCTGTTGCTGCAGTATTCGACAGATTCTTAGAAAAGATTCTTGATGAACATGAAATTCCCAAGGACTCGGGGCACACTAAGGACTTCGTTGACATTATGTTAGACATCATGAAATCAGGAGAAACAGAGTTTGAGTTTGAACGCTCCCACATTAAGGCTGTTTTACTGGTAAACCACTAAGGACTAGGTTCCTTGGTCCTTTTCATAGTATGTCAAAATTTATACTGTGCAATGTAACTTATATGACAAATGCATTACAGGACATGCTTGCTGCATCAGTGGATACTGCAGCAACGACAGTAGAGTGGACGATGTCTGAGCTTCTAAAACATCCGCGAGTCATGGATAAAGTTCAAAAAGAGTTGGCGGAAGTTGTTGGTATGCACAAGTTGGTTGACGAGTCGGATTTAGAGAGTTTAGTATACCTAAACATGGTAATAAAAGAAGTCTTTAGACTGCATCCACCTTCACCATTACTACTTCCTCATCAGTCCATAGAGGACTGTAACATTGATGGCTATTTTATTCCCAAAAAGACGACTGTCATGGTTAATGTGTATGCAATTGGCAGGGACTCCAATGTTTGGAATGATGCAGAAGATTTCATACCAGAGAGGTTTATCGGAAGTAATATAGATATACGAGGACAGGATTTTGAACTTTTACCATTTGGCTCCGGAAGAAGAGGGTGCCCCGGAATGCAGTTGGGGATCATCACGGTTCGCCTAGTTGTGGCGACGCTTGTGCACTCTTTCGATTGGAAGCTTCCGAATGGAATGATGCCATCAGAGTTGGACATGACTGAGGAGTTTGGACTTGTTGTTAGAAGGGCTAATCACCTAACAGTCACTCCATCTTGTCGCCTTCATGTATATTAGATTTACGGAAACAGCCTCTCTACTTCTTGGAGCAGGGATAAGGTCTGCTCCTCCCTGCTTCAAAGTCAGGACATAACAGATGTTTTTATTATAATTTATGTATAATGATTCAATGCATACACCTAGGGACTGGGAGATAATTTTGGGGCATTGCATCTTAAGCTAAAAAGATGATGTAACAAATATGCTAAACCAAACTGTTCTACATGTGAGACAAAAGAAATTCAGAAGCATTTCAAGCAAATCACTAAGATTATATTCAATTCGAAAGGTCGAGTATATACTACATACACTGCCAACGATTTCATTGAGGACTAATGAAAGAAAGTTAAGAACAAAAGAATGGCAACCCTTTTTACTAAACAATCAATTGAAAAAAACTACGGTATCAATCAATTACTGGACACTCGTCCCTTTACACAAAAAATTGAAGGGGAAAATTTTGATTACAAAGAAGAAAGATGAAATAATGAGAATTAACAATGAAGTTATGAAAGGAGGTTGTGGAAGGAATTTCAAACTTCTACGCAGATATGGAACAGATTTCTTCGTAAACTTGTCTCATGTTAGGCCTTTCGTTTACTGGGAGAATGCATCGTACCGATATTGAAAGTAATTCATCCATTGCTTGAGTATGTTCTTCACCTCGAGAAATATCCCTGTCTATACAGTCCATACCTCGCCCTTCCTGATCACACATTCGAACCCAATCTGTAAGATCAACTGCACCCAATTGACCTGATATAATGTCACCGGCACTTCTTCTAGTCAACAGTTCCATCAACATGACACCATATGCATACACGTCGGCCTTAAATGTCGGGACTGGTTTACTCATGGTTGCTAGTTCGGGGGCACGATATCCAAGAGCTCCCAGTGTCAATATTTGTTCAGCAATGCCAGCTGGTGTCATGAGTCGGTGGAGACCATAATCTGTAAGGCGAGCATCATAATCGGAGCCTGCGAGTATGACATTTGTTGGCTTTAAGTTTCCATGAGGCATCCCTTTTTCATGAAGAAACACAAGACTTCGAGCAACATCAACAGCAACCTTGAACCTCTGGCTCAATGATAGCAGTGAGTGCCTCCGCGGTGTTGATTCTACAAATGATAAAGACTGTTAAAGAAAACTATGTAGAAAATTTTGTTGTTTGCGTAACAATGAGTAAACAATCAATATGCAAGATATTGTTAAAAGACACGACAACAATATAGGAAACATCCGGACTTGGGGCTTCAACTGTGCTGTTTTTTCAGATCAAGACCCTTGGATTGTTAGTGCCGAAGTGAACATATTGCATATTAGCCTACTAGGAGAAACACAATTCAATTAACCTTAAAACCTAGAAATACTCATAGGTAGCATGATTTGCCTGTCTCCCTTATAACCTAGAAATACTCATAGGTAGCATGATTTGCCTGTCTCTGTATCCTAAACTTATTTGGCACAAAATTTATCCGAGAAACCACTAGTAGAAGCCCAGTCAGGTGAGAAGAGAAGTTGGGCAGAAGTTAATTAAGGATTCCTAGATTCATAATCACCAGTTGTCAGATTAATAAGTCCCAGTTTCACAGAAAGTAACTGTCCATTTAGATAGATTGTAAAAAAAGGGTGATTATTCCTAAAACAGGAAATATGAAAGGCATAAGAGTAAATATTATTACACCATCCCTTGCTAGCTCTTACCATAAAGATGTAGAGCCACGCTATCTCCATCAACATAGTCTGCCAAGACAAGCCTTTCTTGTTCTCTTGGACCCCAATAGTAAGCTCGTAACGGAACAACATTTGGATGCCTGATTGAACCAACCCTTTTAACTTCCTTCGCAAATTCCTTTTTGTGTTTAACCAGTCCCACTCGCAACCATTTTACAGTTAACATAAGTCCACTACCTAAGGTAGCCTTGTACAACGTGCCATGGCTACTTCTACCAAGAACTTCTGCTGGTGCTCGGGATAACTCTTCAGCTGTAAATGCCAGTGTATTATCAAGAAAGAAAAGTTCTCCAGCCAGCCGATCAGGTGAATACACATCTAATGTTACAGATTGTTCAATCGCCTCAACAAATCGAGGTGATCCTGAAGATGACTTTCTTCCTGATGTTTCAGGGTAACTATCAAGCAGATTAAGGTTCGTGGATGCTGAGGTAGCAGCCTTTCCTGCAGGCAAAACAGGCTCAACAATTTCGGTAACAAATTCTTTCTTTCCCGATAAAGACCTTGAGTTTGATGCTAGCAAGAGATCATTAGAGAAGCTTAATGAATTTGGAGGAGGGCGGCTGAATTTGCCAACTTTAACATCTCTCCCAGCGGTTTGAGAACTAAATCCACCTCTTACACGGAAATCTTGAAGTTGTACTCGATAATAAGCCAGTAGAATGAAGGCTACCATTACAGCAGCTACAACTGAAGCTACAATAATAGCTACCCTGATATTAGACTTTGACTTGTGGTTCTTTCCCCCTCCAGCCTGTCCAGGAACCCCTCCAGCCTGTACAGGAGCCCCTCCAACAGATTGACTGCCCTCTGGGAAGATTAGCCAGACATTTCCAGGATGAAAGGAAGTATCTGGGAAACTTTTCAGGTTTCCAGGAACAACTCCGGATAGATTATTGTAAGAAACGTTAAAGCCCTTTAACTTTAAAGGAAGCTTATCGGGGATCTTACCACTGAAATTATTGTTCGATAGATCAAGATACTCCAGATCAACAAGTTTTTTCAATTCATCTGGTAGCTCTCCAGATAACTTATTCTTTGCAAGACTCAGCAATTTAAGCCTTCCCAAGTTACCTATTTCTGTTTGCAAGGGTCCAGACAAGGAATTATCTGAAAGATCAAGTGACTCAATTAGCGGATAAGAAGGTAAAACCAATAACTCACTGGTATGAGATCCTTGTAGAGGAAGTGGTCCTGTAAGTTGATTTCCTGATATATTTAAGCTCATCAGAGCTACTGAAGTAAGCAAGCTACGGGGAATAAACCCATCAAGCTTGTTAACACTCAGGTCAACCACAGATAGTCTAGGGTAGGTTCCCAGCGCAGTAGGTAGGCTACCAACTAGAGAATTATTTCGCAGATTTAGCATAGCCAACCTTTGCGATTGAGAAGTAAAACTAGGAACGCTTCCACTCAACTTGTTTGAACTTAAATCAAGAACTTCTAAATTCGCTTCCCAGTTTTGCACAACAGAAATGTCATCAGACAGACTATTTCTGCTCAAATCAACAATTTGACAACTTCCAACTCTAGGTGGCAATAAACCAGAGAGCACATTCGCTGACAGATTCAATGCACTCAGAGTAGTGGAGCTGATATTGGGAATCGAACCTGCAGTCATGTTCTAAAAAATTTAAATTACCTCACCAAAGCTATCAGTAGAAAAATATTCTAAACTCTACAATCGATTCAGGATAAAAATGGGCCAAAGAACCAATTAATGTTGCAGCGCAAATACAAGAATTAAAAGCAAATACAAGAATTAAAATTAACTATCAATATTTCTGCGTAGAACAATAATCATTAATGGAAATAATATTTAGAACAATAAAATCTATAAAATGTAAATGGAGCAATAAGATCTATATCAATGTAAATTCACTATGTATGACATTTAATATTTTTTATCTTTTTAGGATTCACTATCGTTTAAGTAATGACTTACCTACATGTGTAAATCTTATAAATGAACTATATAGTCAAGCCTTTAAAAGTCGACCAGGCTCTCTTGGAACTTTCTGAACTTATTAAGACCAAATTTAGGGTCATGCAGTCACCTAACAAGAAGCCAAAAGATTTGAGGCCCTTCTGAAATTCAAACTAATCCTGTTAAATAGCCAATGCGACAGAAACAAGTAAAAATGTGACGCGCGACTGCCTACCATCTTGATTTTCAATCATAACATAACCAACTATTGTCCAAGAGGTGCAAATATTGTCGGGTAAACATCAACATTTTTATCCTACAAAGATCAAATGTAACAAACAACTGAAATTGACCCACATTATCAATGTGGCGGTAGTCACAGAAGAATGAAACTTCAATCATATATGCTAAATCTGCTATAAACTGAATCAGATCATATAACATACCATACATGTCATGTATACATAAAAATGCTGCATTCTCACCTGAAAACTCATTGCGACTGAGATCCAATTCTTTCACAGGAACAGAGCTCCCCAACAACTCACCCGGAATCGAACCATACAACTGATTATTCCCAAGCCTCAAAACCTGAAGATTTGGCAAATCCCCAAAAGAGGGAAGCTCTCCGGTCAACTGATTATCACCCAAATCCAAAACTCTCAACTTCCGAAACAACCCGACAACATCCCTACTCAAAAACCCCCCACTCAATTTATTACTACTCAAATCCAAATACTCCACAATATTAGCCCACCCCGAAATATTCCCTGCATCCACCAAAACCGACCCGAAAAACTCATTTGAACTCAAATCAACATGCTCCACATTCCTTAACCCATTAAAAAACTCCTTCACATCACCCCAAAGCCCATTTTCACTCAAATCAAGAACCTTCAGCTGCTGTAACCTCTCGATTCCACTCGGAAAACCACCAACAAACTTATTTCTCGACAAATTCAAGTACCGTAAATCCCACAAATCATTCAATTTCCCGGGAATTGGACCATAAAACAAATTCCCACTTAGATCTAAATGCTGTAAACTAGTGATTAAACCTAATGTAGGTACAAGTCTTCCAGTTAGTGAATTACCTGCCAAGCTCAGATTTTTAAGTGATTTAAGTCCACTTAATGTCGAAAATCGCAAGTCGCCATCTAAACCGAGCCGGTCTAGTACAATGCCGGTGACTGAACCGGGTGAATTTGAGTTGCTTTCGCAGATAATGCCGTAGAATGAAGAGCAAACGGCGTCATTTGGATCTGAATTAGGGTTTTGAGTGGTCCAAGTTGAGAGTTTGTTTAAAGGATCGGTTTTTACGCCTTTTTTGAACTCGAGAAGTGATTGGAGCTCGGAGGAGGTGGTGGAGAGGGAGGTGGAGATGAGAGAGAAGAGAAGGAGGAGGAGATAGAGTGGGAAAGAGGAATTTACAGGTCATTTTGGGGACAATGTGTGTGTGTTTTTGTGTGTGTGGATTTGAAACCATAGGTTTTGGGCATTAAAAGTGGAGGAGAAAGTGTAGAGACGGAGAGAATTAGGAGAGAGATGTGTAGTAGAGAGAGATAGAGAGAGTATAGAGAGATTTATATATTGTAGAGAGAGATGGAGAGATTTACATATTGTAAGTGACTGTGTGTATGTGCGAGAGAGAGAGAGAGAGACTTCTATTACAGTGTATGCGAGAGAGAGAGGAGAGTGTGTGTGAGAGAGAGACTTCTATTACAGTGTATACGACAGAGAGAGAGTGTGTGAGAGAGAGACTTATATTACAGTGTATTCGAGAGAAGTGTGTGGGAGAGAGAGACTTCTATTACAGTGTATGAGGGAGAGAGTGTGTGAGAGAGAGAGAGATTGAAGGAGAGAGAGATTAATATGTTGGAGACAGAGTGTGGGAGACTTGGGAGAGAGGGTGGGGGTAAAGATGGTAAATGAAAAGAATGGAAATGATGATGAGGATGGTTTATTTAATTTTATATAAAGGGGAATGAGTTGTGTTACAGCGTGTGATTGAATGACAGATAAAAAAGTTACCAAAATCAGGGTTTTTATATTAACAGATAGATTCTCATTCGTTAAGAGATGGAGTGATAATCGGTTTAAATGGCGGTCCTCAGTACGGTGTACCACCCTGGTTGGGTTGCCCATGTTTTTACGACCTGATTTCGTAATGGATAAGATTAAATTAATTTGAAATTTTTTAATTCAATTCGTAATAAACGAACTCGTAACCTAATGCAATATGTGATCGATATGTGATGTTGGGGTTGGGTGATGTTTAAAAATACCCATTTTTTTGATATAATGGTTGAAAGTACCCATTTTCAAAACGCATGGCTGAAAATACCGTTTTGATTACCCATTTTGTAATTGGGTAAGTGTAATACGCATTTAAGAATTCGGTATCTAAGAAAATTCCTAAAGATACGCATTTGTAGTTTGGGTATTGTCATTGAGATACGCATTTGCCAAATGTGTATTTTTTTAAAAAAAATAAAAATAAATTGGATACACATTTGACAAATGCGTATCTAGTACAAAACAGGATAACCAAATAACAAATGCACATTCAAAACGGTATTTTCAGCATCCACTTTCAGAATGGGTATTTTCAACCATTTGCACAAAAAATTTGTTATTTTTAACATTCTTTCGTAGTGGTGAGTACGGTGCGGGCGGTGCGGTTTTTTCCTTCAAACCGCAAACCAAACTGCACATGCGGTTTGCTCAAATTTTCAAACCGCACCGCGTACCCTCGAAAACCGCATAAACCACACCACGAAAATACGGTGCGGTGTTGTGCGGTTCACTGCGGTTTATACTTAACAAGTTCAAAAAAATTAAATAAATACAAAATTTAAATTTAATCAAATTTCTGAAAATAGTTTTAGTCAATCAGAATGCAACATCTTAGTTCACTAGTATAAATACTTGGATTTTGATTTTCCTAGTGAAGAAATACAAACAAGAGATTGTGGAGTCTATTTTTTATTTGTGAGAAGATCGTGTGGTCCATTTGAATTCCTTAATGAATTTAACATATAATTCTAATTCAATAAGGATGTTATGGCCATCTAGTGAAATTCAGTTTAACTAAGAACATAAAATGGTTCTTTATGTTACCCGATAGGAATATAAGTGTGTATATATATATATATATTTATAATATATTAAATATTGCGGTGCGGTTTGCACCGCATTTCAGAAATTTAAAACTACAACCCGCACCGCGCGGTTTATTAAAAATTCAAACCCAAACCGCAACACGAAAATTAAAAACCGCGTTTTGCGGTGTGGTTTGGTGCGGTGCGGGCGGTTTTTGCGGTTTTCTGCTCACCCCTAATGTGATGTATCGAGAAAAAATGATCAAAATACCTCTTTTTAAATATCATTTTTCTAGAAATATTTATTCTGAAATAAGTTGCCCTAAATATCCACCAGATACTCCACTGATACTGGATTATCAGGATAATACTCATTTGTCAGTAGAGTATCACGGCTGATACTACTCCTCTGTCAGTGGAGTATCAGTCCTGATACTCCTCTCCCAATGGAGGTATGAGGCTACTTCTTTGTCAGTAGAGTATCATTGTCGGTGGAGTATCAGCCCCGCTATCGGAGCATTATATTTTTTTTTGAAAATTTAAAATATTTATCCAATATTTTATTATTTAAACATGTACCGTTTTTTAACTTTTTAATATTTTATGGTTTAACAATTTCCCATATGGGGTTTATATATATTTGAAAAATGAATAAAAGTAAAATTTAAGAATTTTAAAATTTTAGATGATATTTCAATGATAAAAGAATATCTCACATGTTACTACACTGACAAAGGAGTATGGCATTCCTATCTGTTATATGTCATTTAAATATAATACTAGGAATTTCACATGCTTCTCACTAACCTTCTTGCAAACACACGGTTCGTCTTCGTTTTGAATAAAGCCAAACTCTTTGACCGTTTCATCAAAATGAATTGTTAGGTCACACAACACCGTAGAAGGGAGTTGAATACAGTGTAGAATACAATCAAATCGATTTCGAACATAAGTAACAGTAAACAGATATATTCGATATAATAAACTCTGTTACAATGGAACTGTTCTCTCTCAGTGATGAACAAATATCACGAGAGCTGTTAGGTTACAATGTATGATCTTCTCGATAATGATAACACATATAGTGTAAATCTATGTCTGTGTTTATATAGTACACAGTTACAAGATAACTTCAAATTGATATGGAATATAATTCTGTCTCCTAAAATATATCAATCAGATATCTTATATAATTCTTTAAGTCCTCCAACTCTTTCCATGCATATCTTCTTTTTGTATTAGTCTCGATCTTCTTTCCTGTAAATCAGCTTCCTTCCTTAACTGTTAGTCCTCCAGTACTTAAGTTTTGATATCCATCTTCTGATATTTATCTTCTGATAATCTAAGTCCTGATATCCTTAAGTTTTGACTTCCAGTAAGTACTGATTCTAGTAAGTATTGATATTTCCTGTTTGTTAAGATCTGAAAACTAAACATGAAACATATTAGACATGACATCTTAAATATATCTAACAATCTTCCCCAACTTGTAAATTGTGCAAAATATACAAGTTAATAGATTTGATGATAGTCAAAAACATTTAAGTTCAAATGCAATAAGAGTTTAATAAGACTATTAACTACAACTTACAGTCCTTTTAGTTTTACCAACTTCACTGGATCAATCTGAATCCATAATGATTATTAACAAAATCTCTTACCAGCTTGTCTTCAGCTTTCCTCAGAATTTCAACTAACTGTGCTTTGACCTGCATTAGTTCTTCATCTTTACTATCACCAATTTGATAAATGGTTGTTCTGAGAGCTTGAATTGATGTTCTTTCAAGTCCTATCACCAAGTCTGATAACTCTAGGATGTGAAGAATTTTCATTATAACATAAGCATTTTCCTTTCAGAATAACTTCCACCTTAGCAGAATTCTTCAGCATAGGAATTTCTATTCCATCATCTTCAGTAATCATTGGTATATATTGAGAAGTCTTTGTACCAGAGATTCTAAATAGATCTCTTATAGCCTTCAAAATGTATTCTGACCATCTTCTTGTAACATCAGATTTTACTTCCAGACGATAGTGAATATGTTGAAGTTCTCTGACAGAATTCTTTAGCACATCAGTATCTGCTAGTCTGTTAGTTAATACATCATAGAGAAATAAAATCAATTTCTCCTTTAGATTTTCCTTATCATGAGCATCTATCACGATTTGAGCAGACAACACCGTGTCAAGGTGCTTTTGTTTGATTTGTTCGTATGGTTTGTCTGTCAACATGAAAGGATCTCTTAGAGTAACTTCTACTCATGTTTGTATTTTCTCTTCATCAGAACCTAATCCAGCTTTATCTCTCGGTTGCTTGGATCTCAACCCAAATGTTGCAAGTTGATTCATCAAGAGATTGGATTTTGGTTCAACTGGAGTAGCTTTCTTCCATTACAGCTTCTTCTTATCAGCAATTGTCATCTTTTCCAAATTAACTTGATCAAAATTTGTTGTTTCTTTTGTAGCTTGTTGTTCTTCATTCTGAGCAACTTGAGCAGTGTCAGAGGTTGTTTTAGATTCTTCAATTACCTTTCTTCTCTTCAGTATTTGAACAGTTTCATCTTCTATCAAATCATCATCATGCATTATAGTTTGATAGACTAGAATGGAAGAACTTATCTTTTTCTTAATCTTTAAAGGTTCACCAACCTTTTCTTTCCCTTTTGACTTAGGATCAATCTCAGTTTGTGATATAGTCTTGGACTTTGAAGTCTCGGAATTTGACTTTTCCCTGATCACAATGCCTTTTTCCTTAGGCCTTAGAGGTTTCTTTGCATCAGAAGCTCTAGACTTAAGATTTGTCTTCTCAGCAGCAAATCTAGCTTCTTTCTCCTTGAGAGTTTCCAAATCCATTCCTGAATTTTATTTCAGAAATAATCTTCTAGCTATCTCATCATCAAGTGTCTGGATTTTAGGATTTTTATAATAAACAGTAGTCTACTTCCCCTTTAGCTTCAGAGTTTGTAAAAACTTCTGAGAGTCTTTAGATCCTGACTGAATCAGAATATCAGTACTTGACATCAGACTTTGTTTATCAGAACTTGACTTCAGACTTTTAGCATTCACAGCATCAGAACTTGACTTGTTCTGTGTAGAAGATTTTCCTTGAACTTTTCCTTGACCTCTACTCTTATCAGAGTTTCCCTGGTCATCACTTTTATCATCCTTTTTCTTCAGTATTTCAGTAGGTGAGCATTTGGACTTAACTATCTTCTCCCCCTTTTTGGCATCATCAGGAAGTAAGAGAGAAAGAAGAAGTTCAACTGAATATTGGATTTCTTCCAATTGAGCTTTCTGAGAAACTTGGTTAGCCAGGACCTCATCAATTTGGGCCTGTTGCTTCTCTTGAATCTTCTCAATGGCTTTAATTTTCTCAAGAGTAGGTCTGATATATCCATTCTTGTCAAGCTTAAGCTGTAGATCTAGCTTATCAGCATGTTCCTTTAGTGTATCAACCTTCTCATGAGTAGAAGAATATAGACCTTGAAGATGTTTGGTAGATAGAGCAGTGATCTTGAGTTGTGTCTTTAAATCAGCATTTGTGAGCAACTCATCAGCTTTAGCAATATACTCTGTCAGAATGTTAGAACTTGGAATGAAATCAGTGTCATTCCACTTCTTGGTCCACTCCACACCTCTGTGAGTATCCTCCCAAGGAATAGGTGCTTCCTTTTCAACAAATTTCTTCACCAGTTCTTCCTTTCCCAGAATGGGAACTGGAGTCTCAGCAGAAATACTGTCTTCAGAACTTGAGGAAGACTCATTATGTTTTGACAACACAACAGTATGTGAAGTAACTAGAGATTCAGGAACAGCTTCATTTAAATTCTGAACATCAGAATATATCTCCAGAGCCGGTGTGGTTGATGTAAATGGTATCTCAGCATGTAAAATTGGAAAATGAGTTGAAGATTACTGAGCTTCTGTAGATGGAGCTTCCAGATAAAGAACATTTGGTATATTCAAATTGTGAATATCAATTTCAGAAGTTGTAGTTTGTTCTTCAGCATCATCTGTAGCTTTAATAGGAGAGACAGGAGGGGTTAAAACTGTATCAGTAGCAGTGTCTTTGGCTTGAGCTGGAAGGGCTTCAATGATAATCGGTTCTTGTGAGATCAGAGATTCATGATCCCCTTCCTCAGCTTCTTCAGTATCTTCTGATGGAGCCTTAGCCAAATACCTCATATCCTTCATTTTCTTCAATCTCCTTGCAATGAAGGAGTTGCTTTAGCAGCTTCAGAACTTACAGATTTCTTCTTCAAAGTATCAGGACTTTGAGCTGCAATTTCTTTCTGAGAAGTAACATTCTCAGCTCCAACTATCACAGGTTCTGATGCATGAACCTGTGCTTCAATTGTTTCCTCAAATCAACAAAATTTATTATTGTCCATAATTGTAATCAAAACATTCATCAAAGGATAAAGTTAAAAATATATGAAGTAAAGATTAACAAATTGCAATTAAAACATGCACAGTCATATAATTTGAGAAACAGAGACTAAATCTTGCAATTAAAGGAAATTTCATTAATATATCAAACGAGTACATTTCATGAAAGATATCAATTACATGCAAAAAATTACAAGATAGTCCTAGTCTAAGATGCTTAAAATCAACAGCCTTAGTCCTGGTCTAAGAAAACCTATCGACTAGTTCCTTCTAGTGCTGACAAAGAGCACTCCAAGACGGATGATCCGTTCTTGCTGACGGAGAGCCTCTCTCCTTTCTTCTTCCAATCGATCAAGATGGAGGTGGTAGTCCATCGAAAAGAACAAGAGGTCTGTGTGAATCTCTTGTGGAACGGAGTTCCAGAGCTCTTCAGGAATGGCGGTGACATGCCACTCTTGTTGCCAGTCATCACAACTCAACTCTATATTGAAAGTTTCATAGTTCATAAACAAGTTGAAATGAAACATTTTTGTTTATGAAGAAGAAAAATGAAGAGAATTAAAAGAGATAGTGAGTTTGTGAGAAAATGGAAGATGATTTGGCTGGGATGAATAGTCAGTTTAAATAGCCAATGGAATACCAAGGGACGCGAGAACTGTTTAACAGTTAAGAATAAAAAAAATGATGCTTCGTCTCCCTAGACCGATGTGTAATAATAACAGTCAGTGAAAAGTTAAAGCAGGAGTTAAGGGGCACTGGGAAATAATTAATAATTATTGTGCACATGTAGTTTGTCAAGACAAACACTTTTATCACTAACCCATAATGATTATGACTGTTTTTATCTTACCCAAATATATTCTGATTTAAATATGACTATTTCAGATTTTACCACAAATAAGTCAAGTACAGAAAAATGCCACGTAAGCATCAAGGATTTCATCAGGATTTAATATCAGAACTTAACTTATATCAGATTTTAACAGTCATCAGAATATGGTTTCTGAACTCAAAAAGTGAATATCTTTTTCTGTGATTCTTCATACAAATACTGACTCATTTTCTTCGGAGTTTAATCATCAGAACTTGTCCTCATAATTTATGCAAATGACACTTAACTGTTTGTCAAAAACAACTTAATCACCGCAGTAATTTTCATCATTCATATGGAGTGAAAGTGTGTGCATTCGGCAGGATATTAGATAAGGATTAAAGTTTGACAAACTTCAGTACATCTTTGAAATAAGGCATAACTCAGAAAAGTGCTTAAAATCTGTCATCAATCATGAAGTCTACTATAGAACAAATTTATGCAAGAGTCCACCTCAACTGTTTATGCTCATTTTATACATCCTTTGAAATTCTTTTTTACAGTAGCTTCTCAGTGTAAGTGAGTCATGACTGCTTATTAGAATTTATGTTGTTGTCATGGTATTTCTCCAGTAATCACAGAATGTGAAAAGTCACCAAGAAAATTTATTTGCTTTTCTAATGCATATTACTTAATATCAGCAATGCACTTGGGTCTTCCCTTCCACATGTTTACTCTAGATCTCAAAGGAGTGCCTGCCTTTTCTTTTCTTTTGTTTTCTTTTCTTTTGATAAGTGAGGCTTATCAGCATTTAGTTCATTCTTAAGATTTACTGACATCAGAATCTGACAGATAAGAAGCAAGAATCTAGTTTGTGACTTAGTAATAAGATACACAAAGTAAACTTGACTAATCTCAAAATCGGAATTTGCTTGTGTTCATAATTTCCACATAAATAACTAATTCGAACATGGGATTTCTAGTATGTTAAAGACTACTAGGTCAGCATCTAGCACAATTATCCTCATTGGATTGAATAGTCACAGAACATTCAAAACACTATCAGAGTTTAAAGATCCACATCAGATAACAATCAGTATTTAATGAATTTCACTTAAAGAACATATTTCATGAAGATAAGACAATCTGTAAACACTGATCATAAAGTCTGATGCATGAGAATAAAAACTAAGCAGATTTAGAGAAAGAACCTGAAACCATTCCAAGTTCATTTACCAGTCTTGTAAAAGTAGCTTCACATAGTGGTTTTGTGAAGATATCTGCTAGTTGTTTATCCGTTGAAACAAAATGCAATTCCACTGTACCTTCCATCACATGTTCCCTTATGAAATGGTACCTAATGTTGATGTACTTTGTCACTGAGTGTTGAATTGGATTATCTGTCATAGCAATAGCACTTTGATTATCACAATAAATAGGGATTTTAAAAAATTCTAACCCATAATCCAGTAACTGATTCTTCATCCAAAGAATATGTGCACAACAGCTTCCTGCAGCAATATATTCTGCTTCTGCAGTTGATGTGGAAATTGACTTCTTTATCTTGCTAAACCAAGAAACCAATCTGCCTCCAAGAAAATGGCAACTTCCACTAGTGTTTTTCCTGTCTATTTTGCATCCTGCAAAATCTGCATCTGAGTAACCTATTAGCTTAAAATTTGATTCTCTAGGATACCACAATCCCAGATCAGCTGTACCCTTAAGGTACTTGAAAATTCTTTTCACAGCTATTAAGTGAGGTTCTCTTGGATCAGCCTGAAATCTTGCACAAAGACAGGTAGCATACATGATATCAGGCCTACTTGCAGTTAAATAGAGTAAAGAGCCAATTATACCTCTGTAGTTAGTAATATCTACTGATGAACCAGTATCTTTATCTAACTTGGTTGCAGTGGCCATGGGAGTGGATTCTGTTAAACTATCTTACATTCCAAACTTTTTCAGTAAGTTTCTGGTGTACTTGGATTGACAGATAAAAGTACCTTCTTCATTTTGCTTGACTTAAAGTCCCAGAAAATAGATGAGTTTTCCTATCATACTCATTTGATATCTTGACAGCATTAGCTTTACAAACCTCTCACAGAGTTTGGCATTTGTAGAACCAAATATGATATCATCAACATATATCTGTACCAAAAGTAAGTCCTTTCCATGGTTGAGGTAGAACAGTATTTTATCAATTGTACCTCTGTGAAATCCACTTTCCAGAAGGAATTGAGCTAAAGTCTCATACCATGCTCTAGGAGCTTGCTTAAGGCCATAAAGTGTTTTGTCAAGCCTGTAGACATGATTTGGAAATTTTGAATCTACAAAGCCTGGAGGTTGTTCAACATAAACCTCTTCTTCCAATTCTCCATTAAGAAAAGTACTTTTTACATTCATTTGAAAGACTTTAAACTTTTTGTGAGCAGCATAAGCCGAAAAAATTCTTATGGCTTTTAATCTAGCAACTGGTACAAATGTTTCATCATAATCAATACCCTTCTGTTGAGAGTAGCCTTTAGCAACCAGCCTTGCTTTATTCCTTGTAATTATGTCATCACTATCAGTTTTGTTTCTGAACACCCATTTTGTGCCAACAACTGATCTGTTCTTTAGTCTTGGCACTAGGGTCCAGACTTTATTTCTTTCAAATTCATTTAACTCTTCCTGCATTACTTGCACCCAATCAGCATCTTGAAGAGCTCATTCCACTTTCTTTGTTTCAGTCTGAGATAGAAAAGAATGATGAAAATATTCATTTGATATTGCAGTTCTAGTTCTGACACCTGCTTCAAGATCTCCAATAATTAAGTTAGGTGTATGTGATTTGGTCCACTTCCTTACAGATTGAAGTTGACTTCTAGAACTCGATCCTTCCCCATGATCCATGTTATCTCCATCAGCATTTTCTCATGGTCCCCCTGTAGTTATGCTCTCTAAGACTTCAGAGTTTGACTTGGATCCTTCAGGATTTGAAGTATCAGAGCTTCCAGAATTATCATAATTTAACTCATCAGAACTAGATGAATCAGAGTTTGAAGAGCCAGTTTCCGGTTCTGATGCTTCTTTAGAGTCTTGAGATGTGGTAGGATCTTTAGCTTGCTCCCCTTGGACAGGTGCATTTTCCTTTGGAGTTGTTACCACAGATTCAATGACATCAGTACTTACAGGATCAGAGTTTAAGTCATTAGAATTTATAGAATCAGAATTTAAGTCTTCATTTTGAAATCTCAGCTGATCGTCATCATTGAAATCTTCAAGTCCAGTAATCTTCTTATCATCAAAAGATACATTGATAGATTCCATGACGACCCTTGTTCTTAAATTGTAGACTCTGAAGGCTTTTGTGGAAAATGGATATCAAACAAAAATTATTTCATCATCTTTTAGATCAAATTTTGACAGCTGTTCGGGATGAGTCTTAAGAAAAAAACACTTACATCCAAATACATGAAAGTATTTCAGATTTGGCTTCTTTTTCTTCACCATCTCATATGGTGTTTTTCCATGCTTGTTTATGAGTGTTGCATTCTATGTAAAATAAGCAGTCTGCACAGCTTCAGCCCAAAAGTAGGTTGGCAGCTTTGCTTCATCAAGCATAGTTCGTGCAGCTTCAATGAGAGTCATGTTCTTTCTTTCTACAACTCCATTTTGTTGTGGAGTTCCAGGTGCAGAAAATTTCTGTTTGACTCCATGCTCTTTGCAGAACTCTTCCATGATTGAATTCTTGAACTCAGTGCCATTATCACTTATTATAACTTTAACAGAATCTTTGACCAACTTATCCAGCTGTCTGACATGATTAGTTAGAGTAAATGCAGTTTCATTCTTTTTGTGCAAGAAGTACACCCAGGTGTACCTTGTGAACTCATCCACTATAACCATAGCATATTTCTTCTTTGTAATAGACATGACATTGACTGGACCAAATAGATCAACATGCAGTAGGTGATAAGGCTCAAGAATTGATGACTCGGTTTTGCTCCTGAAAGAAGATTTTATTTGTTTTGCCTTTTGACATGAATCACAAAGGCCATCAGGAGCAAATACTGATTTTGGCAATCCTCTCATAAGATCTTTCTTTACAAGCTCATTTATGTTGTTGAAGTTTAAATGAGAGAGTCTTATATGCCAATTCCAGCTTTCTTCAATTGATGCTCTACTCATCAGACAGATTGCAGAACCATCAGAACTTGTTGAAAGTCTGGCTTCATAAATGTTACCATGCCTGTAACCTTTCAGAACTACTTTGCCTGTAGAATTGCATACAACTTCACATTGTTCTTCAAAGAAATCCACATGATAACCTCTATCACAGATTTGACTCACACTCAGCAGATTGTGTTTAAGTCCTAAGACAAGAGCTACTGTTTCAATGATGGCATTCCCAAGATTAATATTGCCATATCCCGGAGTTTTTCCCATGTTGCCATCTCCATAAGAAATTTCTGGGCCAGCTTTCTCCACAAAGTCTGAGAGCAGGGCTTTATTTCCAATCATATATCCTGAACATCCACTATCCAGTACTAGGATGTTTCTCCTGTTGCCCTGCAATCACAAAGCCCACTAATGGTTAGTCTTAAGGACCCAGACTTGCTTGGATCCTTTGGCCTTTTTAAGTTTGTTAGCATTTGCAGCGGATTTAATATCAGAGTTTATGCTAACATGTTGTTTATCAGAACTTATATCAGACTTTGCATCAGACTTTACACTAGAAGGAATTAAAGCAACTTTCTTCAAAGAAGGTTTTATTTGATAATAATTATAGTATAAACTATGATATTCCTTACAAGTATAAATGGAATGCCATAAACTACCATAATGAAAACAAGGATTTTGTGGCTTAAACCTAACAGACTGACTCTTAACTCCTGACTTAGGAGGTAAAGAGTTTATGTTCTTATTCTTCCTGCAAAAAGAAGCAAGATGGTTAGAGTTTCCACAATTATAACATTTCTTTCTAGGAGCATTAGGAACATGCATATAGTTATTGCTTTTATTCACACCTTCCTTTCCATTCATATTTTTCCTAGTTGCCTTAACCTTGTTGACATTCCTTATTTCTTTCAGGTTATGCTTAAGCTACTTCTTTGTCATTAAGCCTATGTTGACTTCAGCTGGTTTATCCTGTTCTAATTTGTCAGAAGTTGACTTCTCCTTAACTTCTGTCACAGACTCTTTCATCTTTTCAGAATCAGACTTTACAGTTTTAGCTACAAACTTAACAGGATTTACCTTTGGCTTAACAGTTTGTTTAACAACAATTGGCTCAATTTGTTCAGTTCCTTTTTCACTTTTATCATCTCCATAACCTAAGCCCTCTTTTCAGTTTCCACTACTTAATAAATTCTGAGTTGTTCTACCAGAGTTAGTCCAAGTCATAATAATCTCTTTTTCTTTTTTTTAACTCAGTTGTGAGAGATTTATTTAATTTTAGCAATTCAACTCTAACATAAAAAGCATCATTTCTCTCTTTCTGAATTTGATGGAACATAACTAACTCTTTTTTTAAATAATCATTCCTTTTCTTATAAGCAAGATTTTCAGAAGTTAATCTTTCACATGTTAAAGTTTGATCTCTGTAGCTAATAAACATGGTTTTAAGATATAATCTCAACCTAGTAATATCATCAGTATGAAAGGCATAAATTGTTTGAGGTACCTTTAATTCAGCAGTTTCAGGGCTGCCATCAGCATTTGCCTTTAAAGCATAATTCACCTCATCTTCAGAATCTGAAGTGTCTGTCCAGCTTTTCTTCTTTGTGACAAGTGACTTGCCTTTGTCATTTTTTCCTTTCTTGCAGTCAGGAGATATGTGGCCTCTTTCACCACAGTTGTAGCATTTGACATTTGAGT
The DNA here is from genome assembly GCF_009905375.1 of Apium graveolens. NCBI lineage: Eukaryota > Viridiplantae > Streptophyta > Magnoliopsida > Apiales > Apiaceae > Apium > Apium graveolens. The sequence goes on along the minus strand of NC_133653.1, from coordinate 264,729,162 downwards.
TATCTCCTATGTCAGACTTTGCACCTTCGCCTTCAGATTTTCTGAAACCTTTCTTATCAGTACTTCCACTTTTCTTGAAAAACTTCTTTCCCCTTCTGAATTTTCTGCAGGCTATCTTTGTGATACCCTTCACCATAAGAGCACACAATTTCATCATCTCTTCATCAGCATCTATTTCTGGTAAACTTTCAGTTTCTGAATCATCATCATCAGAACTTGATGATTCTGAATCAGACTTTATGATGAGAGCCTTTCCTTTTCCTTTCTTTGAGACAGCCACTTTGGGGAATTCCTCTTCAGCCTTAAGAGCAATTGTCCTTGACTTTCTCCCTTGTCTCTTGCTTCTTTGATCCATCTCAAGTTCATAAGTCTTGAGCATACCATAAATTTCATCAAGGGTAGTTTCATCAAGAGCGTAGTTGTCTCTTATAATAGTAGCCTTCAAATCCCAACTTTCAGGAAGAGCTAAAAGGAATTTTAGATTTGAATCTTCAAGATCATATTCCTTGTCCACCAATGACAGATCATTCAAGAGTTTGTCAAACCTATCATATAAGTCAATTAATGACTCATCACTTTTTGAGTCAAAGTGCTCATACTCTTGAGTGAGTATAGGCCTCATGTTCTTCTTGATTGCATCAGTTCCCTGGCATCTTGTCTCCAAAGCATCCCATATCTCCTTTGCAGTCTTGCAATGAATTACCCTGTTTGACATGACATTATCAATGGCACTATGCAGCAAATACCTTACCTTTGCATCCTTGGCAATGGATGAGATATCTTCAGTTGTATACTCACTTTTCTCCTTTGGTATGGTCTTTGCTGGCTGATCTGCAACTACAATAGAGAGCTTGGTTGGCTTATGCGGTCCTTCATTAATTCTGTCAAGGTATTCTGGATTTGTAGCTTCCAGAAACATAGCCATCTTCACTTTCCATATGGGGTACTCAGAAGGTCTCAGTATGGGAATCCTAATAGTCTCATATCGACTGTGGATTTGAGTCTTTTGAGTTTCTTCAGTTTTGGCGGGCTTGGTTGGATTTTCTGCTTCTTTAAACATGATTGTTTTGGATCTTTACTGTATGTGTGTTAACAGATAGGCTCTGATACCACTTGTTCGGTCACACAACACTGTAGAATGGGGTTGAATACAGTGTAGAATACAATCAAATCGATTTCGAATAGAAGTAATAGTAAACAGTTTTATTCGATATAATAAACTCTGTTACAATGGAACTGTTCTCTATTTTTTCCTGTAAATCAGCTTCCTTCCTTAACTGTTAGTCCTCCAGTACTTAAGTTCTGATATCCATCTTCTGATATTTATCTTCTGATAATTTAAGTCCTGATATCCTTAAGTTCTAACTTCCGGTAAGTACTGATATTTCCTGTTTGTTAAGATCTGAAAACTAAACATGAAACATATTAGACATAACATTTCAAATATATCTAACATGAATATTCATACTCTTTAAGGCTTGCTGCAATCTATAAATAGATAGAAGCAACTTACAAACCATCTTAGCGAACCTTGTATCGACAAAATCCCCAGGTTGTATCATATATATATATGATCTTCTAGGCTCCCATATAAGAAGGCGATTTTGACATCCATTTGCCAAATCTCATAGTCAAAGTAAGAAACTATTGTTAACAAAATCATGATGGACTTGACCATAGCAACTGGTGAAAAAATCTAATCATAGTCTATACCATGAATTCGTTTGAAACCTTTTGCCACTAGTTGCACCTTATAGGTCTGTAATTCACCATCCATGTCAGTTTTCTTCTTGAAAACTGTTATGCCCGCTTTCGGCCATGGGCCCTAAACAGGTCCCTGTGGGTGTACTAAATAGCTGGACTCTCGTGTGTGGGCTAGAACCATGGATTTATATGACTTGGGCCAGCACATGCGGGCTGGGCTCGTAACATGCGAGCTGGGCTCAAACATGCGAGCTGGGCTCAAGTGATGACATGAGAGCTGGGCTCAAACATGCGAGCTGGGCTCAAGTGATGACATGAGAGATGGGCTCAAACACGCGAGCTGGGCTCAAGTGAGGACATGCGAGCTGGGCTCACACATGTAAGGTGAGCTCACATTTGTCATTTGGGCTCTCATATGCGAGCTGAGCTCGGTTGTGCCCACGCGAGGTGGGCTCAGGTGCCTTCATGCGAGGTGGGCTTAGCTGCCCACGCACGGGCTGAGCTCATGAGCCCACATCTTATAGAAACAGAGGTAACATTATATTTATTGTTTGAAGGCGGTGCGGGCCGAGGTGACCAGGCCGGCCCGCATCGAAAGACTTTGTGTGCAACATGGAAAGTGACTCATAGATGACTGAGTTGCTCGTAGATTTCGGGGTCGACACGGGTTGTTCCTACAATCACGGGAAGGATTGCGGAGATGCCGCGAGATTGTAGGAAGCGTGTGGAGCCGATCGAGATTTACGTGACTAATTGGCTGAAGGCCTGACTTTATCGTGGGCTTGGGCTGCACGGGCTGAAGAGTCCTAATCCTAGCCTACGTGACTTGTTCCCCAAGAACTACGTGAGGCTTGATCCCTATAAATAGGGTACGTAGGCACTTGTATGAGGGATGAGTCGACACTTGACAGAGAATAACAAACCCTATTCTTTCTTAAGGAGTCCACATACAAGCTCAGCCACCACCAAACAACCTTCCTCCGCCCTCAAACACTGTCCTTGATCTTTGTTCCGCCCATTAACCTCCACAACATTGTTATACGAAATTCTCCCTATAACATTTGGCGCTAGAAGGAGGGGTGTTGTTCATCTTAGGGAGAAAGATGACCAAAGAAAGCAAGCAAGCGACGACACCAGGGAGCGGAGGCAAGAAGGACCCTACTTTCGAACACACGCCCCCAGAGAATCAGGCGCCACCTCCACCAATTGCAACCGTGGACGGGCAGGCTGTGATGACGTATCTCGAAGGGCTGGCCGATCAAATGAATTAGATCAACGCCCGAATGTCAAAGGTAGAAAGAAGCTCGGTCCGGAACGCCAAGCGTAAGGCGCGCCGCCTCAAGGTCTCACAGCGTAGCTGGAAGGGCAAAGGCCCTCAGAAGAAGCTGATCCACGATTTTGATGACGTGGCAACCGAGACCAAACAGAAGAAAGAAACATCGCGTGAAAAGGAAGATATACCCCGAGGCCATGATGAGCGGGGCAGCCAGATCTCTACGAGATCGGGGCCGAAGCCAGCTTCATCTGAGGCAAGGTCAACTAGCGTGCTAGACCGAGTGGGTAGAAAACTAAGCGAACATGACCTCAGGCTCAAATTGGAGAATTGTAAGAAGGAGAGAGAAGAGAAAGAACCCGTGGATAAAAGAGGCTCGAAAAGGGAACGGGCAACGACCCCTCCGGAAAGACGTCAACACACCTCACCCAGGAGGGAGGAGCGACATAGACGCAGATACAATCGTGAAGAGGAGTCGCAGGACCGAGCTGGAGGAGGGGGACGCCGTGAACGACCTCAGGGCTCACATCATTCGAGTAATACGGGAGGTGACAGAGAAGGAGAAGTTGTTAGAGTAAGGGACCTGAGAAGGATCTTAGATGAGATGGAGCAAGAGAAGAGAGGGCCCCCTGCTTCTGCTGCCCCCTCTCCATTTACGGCTGCTATCCGATCATCCCCCCTACCTTATTCAATTTAACACTGAGATGGAAGTCTATCAGGTGCCGGAGATGACCGTTGCAGACTCTTCGCGGCATCACTCAGAGGTAGTGCCCAACAATGGTTCTCCAAGTTGGGACCGGCTAGCATAAGAACGTGGAGGCAATTAGAGGACTTGTTCGTCAGACAATTTCAGTCGACCCTCCACTATTCGCCTCCTGTGGCCACGTTAGCCAACATCAAGCAAAGGGAGGGGGAGCCCTTGGCAGAATACTTTCGTCGGTTCAACGCCGAGGTCCCCAAGGTGAGAGGAGCCAGTGAGGAGACCATCAAAAATTTCTTGATAGCAGGGCTGAAAGAAGGATCAAAATTTTGGAAGAGCCTCCAAGCGAGTGAGCCGAGGACCTTGGCCGAGTTCTATGAGCAAGCCGAACCCTTCAAGAGGGTAGAGAAATCGATGAGAGAGCTGAAAATCAGCGAAAGCTATCGAGACAAGAGGGACCGATCCTCAAGCCCTGACGAAAGGAGGAAGACATATCGGCGTAGTTCGAGCCCGAAAAAGTCTGCCCGTGGCAAAGAGACCACTAAAGATTCGGGAAGACCTTATACAAGCAAATGGCAGACACACACCCCTCTGGTAGCCTCTATCGACCACATATATGCTACATATGTGGGGAAGGGGGTATTCAGGAAGGCAACTCCTCTCACAGACTACAATAAAAGAGACACTTCGAAGTATTGTGCATACCATGAGGCCACCGGACATGATACAGCTGATTGTAGACAACTAAAGGATGAGATCGAGACTTTGATTAGACAAGGGAAGCTTACGGAGTGGGTTGTCAAGGAGGTTCGAAGACACAGGACGGATTATCATACCGTCCCTCCTCCACCCCCAGAAGACAAAGAAAGGATCCCTCGGGCTGGTAGTATTCATATTATTCTAGGCGGGTCTCACATTGGTGGAGACAGCCGGAAGGCGATGGACAGATATGCCCGGGAAGCAAAGGACAAGCCGCACACCAACGTCAATCATCTAAGCCAAAGGCCCCCGGAGCTCTTTGAAAGGGAGGTCGATGATATCGTGTTTAAAGAGAATGATGCAAAATTGGTGCATTACCCTCATACCGATGCCCTAGTCATAAAAATGAAGATTGGGACGGTGAATGTTCACCGAGCAATGGTGGACACCGGAAGCTCGGCTGATGTTTTGACTTATGATGCCTACAAAAAACTGGGATTATTGGATAGAGAATTAACCTCAACAGGTGGGCACCTGTACGGGTTCACGGGAGACTCGATCGGAGTGAAAGGGACAATTCGGCTCCCGGTGACCATAGGAGAGGAGCCTCATGCGGCCACCCAGATCGCTATGTTTACAGTCGTAGACCAGCCTTGTGCCTACAATGTTATAGTAGGCAGACCCCTTATGAGGGCAATGAGGATGGTGACCTCGATCCATCATATGACGATAAAATTCTCAACCCCCACGGGGGTAGGCATCTTGAAGAGCTGTCAATACGAATCCAGGGTCTGCTACAACCAGGCACTCAAAGCGGCCGAGTCAAGAAATGCCTCAAAGGAGATAGCTGAAGCAGGTGAGTGTGACATCCCCATGGAAGAGGCAGAGGGCAGGAAAAGAATACGTTCTAAGGGCCACGAGACTTGTAATTTGATTTCAATTGAGGAGTTGCCCGAGAACTACTTCGAGCACATGGGAATTCATGTGGAACCACGCCCAGAGGCCTTACTAATGGAAGCATCTCAGCCCATCATGTTGATACAAGAGGGGATTGTAGAGGAAGCAAGTGATGAAGAAGAGAGCCCAGAACAAATCATTGCAACACTTAGGAGAGGGAAGTGGGCGCACAAAGAAACGACAATCACTATGGACCCACCCGACGGAATCACTCGAACTGTAACTGCGACCTCTGAACGCTTGATAAACCCGACCCAAGCTCACCAAACCGAGCTCAAGGATGCGGAAGGTTTGGCAATCACGGAAATGGAAAAAACTAGCGAGGCTCGAGCAGATCTAGACCCGAGAATGCCCTCAATGGTCGAGAGGGCCGGGGCCGTAGAGGACACAATCCCGATCTTGGTAGACCCAAATGATCCCTCCAAGGTACTCAGAATAGGCTCTAACCTAAGTCCTGACTTGAGAGAGGATCTAGCCCGCTTCCTAAGGGAGAATTTGGATGTCTTTGCATGGTCACACTCCGATATGATAGGGATTGACCCAAATGACATATGCCACCGGCTCAACTTGGACCCGAAAAAGAAGGGGGTTAGGCAAAAGAGACGGCCGATTAGTGGAGAGAGGGCAGAGGCCCTCAGAGAAGAAGTGGATAGATTAATGGAGGCAGGACTTGTGAGAGAAGCCTTCTACCCCGTGTGGCTGGCCAACCCTGTGCTTGTCAAGAAGCCCAATGGCAAGTGGAGGACATGTGTAGACTTCACCGACCTGAACAAAGCTTGCCCGAAGGACAGCTTTCCTCTACCCCGAATCGACCAGCTGGTTGATTCCACGGCTGGGCACGCGCTGCTTAGTTTTATGGATGCTTATTCGGGATATAACCAAATCCCCATGTATGGGCCAGATCAGGAGCACACCTCCTTTATTACTGATCGGGGCCTTTACTGTTACATCGGGATGCCCTTCGGGCTCCTTAATGCGGGGGCAACCTATCAGAGGCTGGTGAATAAGATGTTCAAACATCAATTGGGGAAGACTATGGAGGCCTATGTAGACGACATGCTGGTGAAATCGAAAGAAGCGAGGGATCATGTCCGCCACCTGGCAGAAATGTTCCAGATCCTAAGGGAGTACAGAATGAAACTCAACCCCCAGAAATGCGTGTTTGGGGTTGAATCGGGGAAGTTTTTGGGATTTATTGTCAACCATAGAGGCATTGAGGCCAACCCAGCCAAGATACAAGCACTACTCGGGATGAGATCCCCTCGACGGGTGAAGGATGTTCAAAGCTTAACAGGACGAGTGGCTGCCTTAAACCGCTTCGTCTCAAAATCCTCCGATAAATGCCAAGAGTTCTTCAAAGCAATCAAAGGAGTGGGGAGGAACTTTAAGTGGACCGAAGAATGTGAGGAAGCCTTTCAGAACATAAAGAAGCATCTCAGTAGCCCTCCCATGTTGACCAACCCAAAAGCAGGAGAAACTTTGATCCTATACTTGGCCGTCTCCGACTTTGCAATAAGTGCAGTATTAGTCCGAGAGGAGGATGGTGTCCAGCTCCCGGTATATTATGTGAGTAAAAGGCTAGCCGATGCCGAGACTCGATACACAAGCCTCGAAAAGCTAGCGTATGCTCTGATTCTGGCCTCCCGAAAACTCAGGCCCTATTTTCAGGCACATAAGATAGAAGTGCGAACCTCCTACCCCCTCAGACAAGTGATGCATAGACCAGAATCTTCTGGTCGAATGTTGAAGTGGACGGTTGAGCTCGGCCAATTCGAGGTGGATTATAAGCCAAGGACTGCGATCAAAGGCCAAGCCCTGGCCGATTTTGTGCTAGAATTTCCCCCACATCAAGAAGTGGAGCCGGGAGCCCTTGTTGTTATACCTAGCACAGAAGAAGTTGGACTGGAGAGACAAAATAGTGCCCCATGGTGGAGCCTATATGTGGATGGTGCCTCTAACGGTGATGGAGCAGGAGCTGGAATCGAGCTAATCAGCCCAGAGGCTCACAAAATCAGACATGCGACCCATCTGGCCTTTCATGCAACCAACAATGATGCCGAGTATGAGGCCCTGATCAACGGTCTCAAGCTAGCTTTGGAAATGAAGGTCGAGAATTTGAATGTGTTTAGTGACTCCATGATTGTGGTCTATCAGATAAATGGGGGGTATCAAGCTAAGGGGCCGAGAACAGAGCTTTACCTGAAGTGCGCACAGAGGATAATCGCAAGATTCAACGAGGTGAGGCTGGAACTAATCCCGTGTGGGCAGAATGAAGGCGCGGACGAGCTAGCTAAGCTCGGTTCACGCCGCGAGAGCACTTTGCTAGGGACCGTGCCTCTTGATATACAGAGGCAACCTAGTGTGCCCGAGCACGAGGTGGGCAGCCTCAATAATGAGCTCGGCCCCACGTGGATGACATCTATTCTAGCATACATAAGAGAAGGTTCACTTTCGGATGAAAAGAACGAGGCAAGGAGAATAAAATACAAAGCAGCCCGCTATGTGATATACGACGAGATTCTATACAGAAGGGGGTTCAGTGTTCCTCTTCTGAAATGCATACATGGGGAGGAATGCAACTACATCCTAAGGGAAGTACACGAGGGTATTTGTGGCAATCACTCGGGGGGTAGCTCTCTAGCTCAGAAAATCCTCCGTCAAGGCTACTACTGGCCAACGCTGAAAAAAGACGCCTTTGAATTCTCCCAAGCTTGTGATAAGTGTCAGCGATATGCCAATTATTACAACAACCCCGTGGCCTCTCTCACATCCCTCATGAGCCCCTGGCCCTTCTCCATGTGGGGAATTGATCTGATTGGGGAACTCCCGAAGGCCAGGGGAGGCGTCAAGTATGCGGTAGTTGCGGTAGACTATTTCACTAAGTGGGCAGAGGCCGAGCCCCTAGCCACTATCACAGCGAGAAAGCTCCGGGAGTTTGTATACAAGGCTATTGTATGTCGCTATGGCATCCCTTACAAGCTGATATCTGACAATGGGAAACAATTTGATAGCAAGGAGATGCGAGAGTTTTGTGAGCAGCTGGGGATTCAGAAGAGCTTTAGCGCAGTCTGCCACCCCCAGAGTAACGGGCAGACAGAGGCTGTTAATAAAATCATTAAGCATACCTTAAAGGCAAAGCTTGAAGAGAAGAAAGGAGCATGGCCAGAAGAACTCGCCCAGGTCCTATGGTCTTATAACACTACACCCCGAACCACAACTGGAGAGACCCCTTTCTCTCTGGTGTATGGGTGTGAAGCTATGGTGCCCGTTGAAGTGGGAGCAGGATCTTTTTGAAGGGACAACTATGACTCAGAGGCAAACGAGGTCAATCATCGGCTCTATTTGGATATGATCGAAGAAACTCGAGAAGAGGCTCAGATCAGGATTGCGGCATATCAGCAGAGGACAGCTAGGCATTACAACAGTAAGGTTCGAGCCCGATCTTTCAAGGTGGGAGATTTAGTTCTGCGCCGGGTCATGCCAAATACCAAGGTGGTGAGTCACGGAGTCTTGGGAGCAAATTGGGAAGGCCCTTACAAGATAAAATCGGTGCTCTGGGAGGGAACCTACCACCTCAATGATATGCAAGACAAGTTGATCCCAAGAGCCTGGAACGCGGAACACCTTCGCAAGTATTATCAGTAATATTATTCTTTTCAGACTTAGTATTATCTTCAAATATTCCTAAGTCTCGGGGGGTAGTGCCATATAGGTGCCTCCCTGAGACCACAAGCATGTATTCCTTTCACTTCCCATTATCTATGAATAAACGATTGATCTCTATTTGTGCACTTGATATTTTAACTTCTGTTAATAGATTAAATACCCAGCAGGGGACCCCATCCTTGGGAACCCATGCGAGGACAGAACAGTTGTTTTATTAACATGTTAAATCAAGCTGGGCCCCGACCCGCTTGATGCCAAGAACATGAAACGAGCCGGGCCACGGCCCGCTTAGACAAATACGAACACATAGTAGATAAAAGATGTGGATAGAGATATAGGCCCGCGATGCGAGCTCATACCCTGGCCCTCAAAACCATAAATGCGACCCAGGGGGCCCAGCCCTCCATCAAACATACTCAAAATCGCATGATGCGAGGAGAAGACACATGCGAGCTCCTAGTGCGAGCACACCTACAACACCTGCGAGTCGATGCGGGCTTGTTCCACTTGGCATTCTCTTTCAATGGTTGTTTGATTTAAAGATAAAAAAAAAAAAACCAGCTAGCACTGTAAAGACATACGCGGGCACAAAAAACTTAGACATTTTATACAAACAAAAGTTAAATAAGTTATGCCCCGAGGCAGAATATTTCAAATACAAACGCGAGGCGAGAGGGGTGCCCGCTTACCCAGTCAAAAGTCTAGTTCTAATCAAAATTACATTAAGGGTTATCAGCCTCTGCTCCCTCACGATTTTCACCAGCGACCTGGGCCTTCTCGGCCGCGAGCCGAGCCTCCTCAGCAATTTGGGCATCCCTCTCCATCTCCAGCTTCAACTTGTCAGCATGCCTCGCTGTGCTCGCACCCAGAGCCGCCCAATCGAAGTCAGGAACCTTCTTCATAAAGACTTTCATGAAATTCCTGGCCCCCAGGTTCCTAGCATCAGTGAGGGCGGCCTCATGGCCCTCGGTCAGGGCAGAGACTGATCCCTCCAGCTCGAGCACCCTCTCCTCGAGGGCATCCTTCTCCTTCTTACATGCCTCAGCAGCCAGGTCATGAGCCTCCTTCTGCTCCCTTAGGGCCTTGTCATGAGCAGCGTTCAGGTTAACTATCTTCTGATTATAGTTGTTCACCAGCGTAACTTTCTCTTGCCCGTGCTCAGCGACCTTACTCTGAAGGGACTTGACCTTAGCCTCAAGCTTTGTGTTGGTCTGGCTGAGGGCTCGCATCTCTCGAGCCTTAGATAACTGACGATAGTATACTTCGGCCGCGGCTCGGGAGAGTGCATCCTGGTTAACCTCGAGAGCAGAAGAAGACCAATCCTTTAAATCCTGCTCGCTGATGTGACCTTGGGCGAGCCGGCCGAATGTGGTCGCAACCATATTGGCAGAAGAAGAAGAGGGAAGAGGAGCATCAGAGGGAGCAGCTTTCTTTGGCTCAGGCTCGCCAGTTTTTCCTTCTTTACCTCTGTGCCTCTTTAGTCGAGGAGAGGGCCCTGAATCCTTGAGGTGCTCGGAGAGAGTAGTCATGCGGGCCGGAGGATTGGCCTGAGAGCGAGCCCTTATGCTCGCAGCTGCGGGCTGAGCTGGGCCCGAGGCCGCAGCCTGCTCAGCCTCTTCCATGAAGGGGATAGGAGAGATGGCCATTTCTGAAAAAGAAAACAACAAAGCAATAGATTAGTCACAGCAAGATGCAAAGGAAAGAAGTAATGCGAGCAGGTGAAAAATACGGAGAATTAAAGTGCGATGTGAAACGAGATGCATGCAGGAAAATAAACGCGAGCACACAAGCTCGCGCATGCGAGCAGCCAGGCCCGGACGTGCGGGCCCGATATTCTTACCCTTTTTGGATCTCTTCCTAGATTTCTTCTGAGGAGTCAGCCTCACTCCTTCCTTCAAAAACCCACATGCGACCAGATTGGTGGTCGTTATGAGTTTTCGGATGTCCCGGTCCGCCTTAGGAAGGTTTAGAAGACTGTCCGCGTTTATCTTTTCCTGTCCCACAAGGACAGTGCGAGGCGGGGTGGCTGGAGATAAAAGAAATTCTTGTTAAAAGGAAAGAGCTATGGTAGAAGAAACGAGAGCGGGCAGGAGAAAACTTACATGGATTATAATAAAAATGAGTCTGGACTCGAGGCACCTCGTGGATATAGAAGTAAGGGCTCTTCCACTTCCCTGAGTTGCTCGGCCCATTGTGGATGAGGTTCTTCTTGTTGAAGCACGGCCAGACAGAGAAGTAGAAATACCCAAAGTCGTTAGGAGAATGCTTCAAATGGAGGAAGTAACCCAGCTGCCTCGCGGTTAGAGAAGGGTACCCGCATTTGTGGTACATGATGTACAATGCGAGGGCGGCCCGGTATCCGTTTGGATTGATCTGAAGGGGTGCGAGCTGGAAGTACTCGCAAACATCTTTGATGAAGGGATGAAGAGGAGAGGAGATTCCCAGCCTTTATAGGAAGGTGGACAAGACCATGCGAGGCACCCTGCCTCCATTCTCCGAGTGATTGAATCTATAGCATCTCATATGGGGTAGGGGCAAGACAATATGGCCCTCGAGCTGAAACTGCTCAATGTGCTCGGCCAGATGTTTCTGAGTCAGCGAGGTAGGCAGGTCGCGGCAAGCGAGCACCTTAACCTCCTCGTTTGCAGTTGAGCTCTCCTCCCCATCAGGAATGATCTGCCTTCTGAAAACAATTTCACCCTCGAGCTCAGGCTGGGCAGGAGGCACATAAGGCTCGGGAGAGGCTGCGGGGGCATAATTATAGTTACAAATCTTGTACTGACTTGTAACATCTGCCACCTCCTCACTCTGAGGAGAGTCATAGGACCAATGCGAGCCGTCCTCTTCACCCTCGAGTCCCAGGATGGGATATTCAGCAGCTACAGGCTCTTTTCCTTTCTTCCTGGTGTCATAGTATGCACTCCCCAGGTCGCTGTCAGTTGATTCTGAGTCAAGGTGAATGGGGTCGAGGTGGTTAGCTGCTGCTTGCCTCAGACGGGCTGCCCTCTCTTCAGCCATTTCTCTTAAAATTTCCTCGGCTCGGTCTTTATCCAAGGGAGCAGGCTCGCGGTTTAGCAGCTCTTCTACCCCAAGGGAGGCTGGAATATGAGAGAGGTCCACGGACCTATTTCTCCAATTATATATATTCTTCTCCCTGGTAAAATCCTCAGGGTTCGGGTCGAGGTGAATATCAAGCGAGCCGGATCCAGCTGCTCGCATCGAGTTCTCAACTCTGGCGATGTTCAGAGCCCCTTGAGGGGTGATAGCTGAGCCGGGAGAGATAGGTTGGCTAAGATGACCAGAAAGAGAGGTCAGCTCGCGTTGGAAGTCCTTGGAGCCTCGCTGCTCAGGAGGGTATTGGTTTAATGGAGATGGAGTAGCTGAAGAGCAAGCCGGGCTAGCAGAGGTGCGAGCCGAGCTCGAGGAAGAGCGAGATGATCCATAGGAGCGGGCTGAAGACGCACTCGACATCTGTAAAAGATGGTGAAAATTAGTGTGTGGCCCTAAAAAGAAAACAAAAAAAAAACAAGTATGGGATCGCACCTAAGTGTCCTCACATCTCACACGGGATCGCACCTAAGTATCTAAACGAGTGAAAGGGCTCGCATCGCGCGTTGTGGTTGTGTGTGAACTCGTATCGAACATGTGGTGTGTGCTCGCATGGTGTGCGTGAATAAAGCATGAATAAAGAACGGGCTCGAATCGAAGAGTACCTGTGGGAGAGGTGTATGAAGATCCTGATGAATCTGGTCCCGGAGAATATCGCCGCCGGTAGACGGTTCTTGTTGAAATGATAATCTTCGCCGTGGTAGATCCTTGAGCAAATTGAGCAGCAATTCAGGAAGTGTTTTTGGAAATATGAGAAATGAATTGAAATCTCACATATTTATAGGAGATAGGAGAGAGAAAGGAGGAGGCGACACGTGTCGTCATCTCATAAGATGACACGAATCCCCACGCCAGCTGTCCAACGGCTGTCAAAATGAATGCAAAGATGAAAGGCATGCGAGGCGAGACACGCGAGGCAGTTTGGTGCGACCTGGTGGGCTCACACTTGCGAGGCCATAAAAAGATTAGAAAATACCTGGCCTCAAGATGCGACCAGGAATTTTGGGGGGTAGTTGTTATGCCCGCTTTCGGCCATGGGCCCTAAACAGGTCCCTGTGGGTGTACTAAATAGCTGGACTCTCGTGTGTGGGCTAGAACCATGGATTTATATGACTTGGGCCAGCACATGCGGGCTGGGCTCGTAACATGCGAGCTGGGCTCAAACATGCGAGCTGGGCTCAAGTGATGACATGAGAGCTGGGCTCAAACATGCGAGCTGGGCTCAAGTGATGACATGAGAGATGGGCTCAAACACGCGAGCTGGGCTCAAGTGAGGACATGCGAGCTGGGCTCACACATGTAAGGTGAGCTCACATTTGTCATTTGGGCTCTCATATACGAGCTGAGCTCGGTTGTGCCCACGCGAGGTGGGCTCAGGTGCCTTCATGCGAGGTGGGCTTAGCTGCCCACGCACGGGCTGAGCTCATGAGCCCACATCTTATAGAAACAAAGGTAACATTATATTTATTGTTTGAAGGCGGTGCGGGCCGAGGTGACCAGGCCGGCCCGCATCGAAAGACTTTGTGTGCAACATGGAAAGTGACTCATAGATGACTGAGTTGCTCATAGATTTCGGGGTCGACACGGGTTGTTCCTACAATCACGGGAAGGATTGCGGAGATGCCGCGAGATTGTAGGAAGCGTGTGGAGCCGATCGAGATTTACGTGACTAATTGGCTGAAGGCCTGACTTTATCGTGGGCTTGGGCTGCACGGGCTGAAGAGTCCTAACCCTAGCCTACGTGACTTGTTCCCCAAGAACTACGTGAGGCTTGATCCCTATAAATAGGGTACGTAGGCACTTGTATGAGGGATGAGTCGACACTTGACAGAGAATAACAAACCCTATTCTTTCTTAAGGAGTCCACATACAAGCTCAGCCACCACCAAACAACCTTCCTCCGCCCTCAAACACTGTCCTTGATCTTTGTTCCGCCCATTAACCTCCACAACATTGTTATACGAAATTCTCCCTATAACAAAAACCTACTTGCACCCTATAGGTTTTACCCCTTTGAGTGGATCAACTAAATTCAATACTTTATTTTGATACATGGATTCCATCTCGGATTTCATGGCCTTCAGCCATCTCTCGGAGTCTGGACGGTTCATAACATCTTGGTAGGTGAGAGGCTTTATCATTATCCGTAAGTATCACATCACCATTTTGAGTTAAAAGAAACCCATAATTTCTCTTAGACTCATGGTGAATCCTAATAGATCTACGAATAACCTATGTTTCCTGAACATGATTACTTTCAACATTTTAATATACATCATGATCTTATTCCAACTCTGGTTCAATGTTATCATGTGGTTCTCGATCTTCATCGAGATGTGTTGTCCTCCCACTGATTTTCTTAGAAACTAGTTCTCCCTCAAGAAATACAGTGGTAGAGCAACAAACACTTTGTTCTCGTAAGGATTATAAAAACTATACCCTAGTCTCACTTGGGTATCCCATAAAATAGCATCTATCTAATTTTGGTTCAAGCTTGTCAGAGGCTAAATGTTTTACAAACGCTTTACATCCCCAAATTTTCATAAATGACATGCTATGACGTTTATCAGTCTATATCTCATATGAAGTATTTTGAACCACTTTAGTCGGAACTTGGTCAAGTGTATATGCAGCTGTTTCTAAAGCATAACCCCCGCAAATGAATGGAAGATCCGCTTGACTCATCATCGATCGCACTATGTCCAACAAGGTACGATTTTTCCTCTCAGAATCTCTATTCCATTGAGGTGTTTCAGAAGGAGTAAGTTATGATACAATATCACACTCCTTCAAGAAACTCTTGAATTTGAGACTTAAGTATTCTCCTCCATGATCTGATCGTAAAACTTTTATACTTTTCCCTTTGTTTGCTACTCTACTTCGGCCTTATATTCTTTGAACATTTCAAAAGAATCGGATTTATTCTTCATAAGAACCATATATCCATATCTACTGAAATCATTAGTAAATGTTATGAAGTAGTATAAGCCACCATTGCTATCATACGCATTCGACCACATACATCATTATGTATAAGTCCTAATCGTTCGGTGGCCATTTCACCTGATCAGGTAAAAGAAACTTTAGTTATTTTGCCAATGAGACAAAGTTCGCATCTTCCGTATGATTTAAAATCAAACTTATTTAAGTATACATCTATATGTAACTCAGAAATATGTTTTTTATTAATTTGGCTTAACGACAATGCTAGAGGTAATGTTTGATTTGAGTCATCTTTAGAATATATAAATTGTTAACTAATTGTGCAACATTATAAGCCTTATCATTAAAATAGAATAAACAACTATTATATATTTAATTAAAATGAAAACCTTTCTTGTCC
Source organism: Apium graveolens (assembly GCF_009905375.1). Lineage (NCBI taxonomy): Eukaryota > Viridiplantae > Streptophyta > Magnoliopsida > Apiales > Apiaceae > Apium > Apium graveolens. The sequence continues at coordinate 264,713,712 of NC_133653.1, read as the reverse complement.
TGATAATAACTTGAGTTAATGTATCCGCTAAAGGTAGGCACGTAATAACAATTTATCAAGTTCTCAATCTCGCCTTATCCGCAACATTAGGTATCAAGCTCCTTCAACTAGAGCAATAACTTTTGGTCCAATTCTAACCCGATACCTGAAGCTTGACCATTGATGGTCTTCTTCTTTAGATCTTCCAAACAAGCTCGATAATTTAACTTCCAATCATCCAGTTATTTCCACAGAAATGACAATCATCTCCTTTAACAACACCACTATCAAGCTTCAAAAGCCCTTTGGGATTGGACAAAACAAGTATATATCAGTATATATATACATATTATATAATCATCACATGATTATACAACTCTCATGAATATCATATATTCAAAACATATATATACATACGCATATAAGTTTCAACGAATAATGCACATTATTATTCAACGGATAAATCCTTCAACAGATACTGCACATTGTACTTCAATGGATAAATCCATCAACGGATAAATCACATTATACTTCAACGGATAAATCCATCAACGGATAAATCCATCAACTGATAAACAATTCTGTGCATCAACAGAAGATCAATCTTGTACAGAAATCTCAATTTCAGAACTACAGATCATATCTGAACCAGGCTCTGCCACTACTGCATCATATGTAGTTTCAGAAGCATGTATCAAATATATACTAATCATTCCCCATTTAACAGATCATGTAAATACACCATCTGGCCAACAGTTTATATCACTTTTCTAAACCAGACATCAAGCATAACATACAAATCACATACTGATCAGTCATGGCATATTGTATACATGTTATCATCATAAAACCAGTAAACATATATATAAACAAATTAAACACTTTTCGCAAGTAGCTCTGATGCCATTGAAGGGTTCGAGGACATAAATGCAACGGAAACAGTAATAAAAAAAAGTGAAAACCCAGAATTTTCGAAACCCACTGTAGGATCCATGCAAAAAATAGATATTTAATTCGTAGATCAGATTGTTTACCTTAAGAAGCTTTACAAATTTGTTGAATAATGGGGATCCAAAGATTGTTCAATCACCATGCATCCACCTCTCGCGATCTACGCCCTATCAGTATCCACACGAATGCTTGAACTCAAGGCTTTGATGTGTACTAGCTCTAACTCGTTTCTTATTGCTCTCTCCATTTTCTCTCTTGGTGGCTAGGGTTTTAGTAAAAATCTTTTTCTTAAAAAACAACCAGAATAGATATTATATAGAGAGTAGAAAAACCAATTATAACTCTTAACTAATTAGGAGTTATTATTAATTCAAATTCATATTTGTATAATAATTAAGTCACACTTAATTATTTAACAACTGAATTTCATAATTGATATTAGTAAATTCGAATATCATTATTTATCTAATAAATTAAGTCATACTTAATTAATATTATAAATAATTTGAACTACTTCAATTTAATTTAAATCCAATTTAAATTAAATAATCCTTCAAGCATTCTTTGTGTGTGACCCTATAGGTTATTATTACATTGGCAACGAATTTTAAATCTAATTTAAAATCGTAAACAATGAGCGGCATCTAGTAATATATCATTGCTACCCAAGTAATAATAATTGAATCGAAGATCGATTAAACCTTTCGTGAATAACGTACAATGTAATATAGTCCCTTTAACCAAATATTATAGATTAAACTAGAGGCATGTAATGTGTCATCCTCATCATAATTTAATCCACGTTTCCTTGATCAATGAGTAGACCATCATATCAAATCAACATTTGAGCGTGGGCACGCATTTTAAATTCTAGCTCACACAAGAGGCCAATAGTATCACTCCTAAAATAGGAGGGTTAAATCTCATCTAGATCATTCATATTTCTCATACGATTCATAATATACCTAATATCCACTTTTATCATTACCCGGTCAAGGATAACTTTTAATGGAAATAATGTATACTAATTCTCGTATAGAAATATAATGACTTCATGTCTAAGGACCATTACATTATTATCCCTGTGAGAATTACTTATGACACAATAGACATGTAGAATCTCACATCGGGTCTGTCCAGCACCATGTACATTTACATCTACCTATGTTTTTTAAGTTTGTATCATTATACTTATGATCAATGAGATGTGATCATCAATCAATAAACACAGCAGTCTTAATGCATTATTATTGTCCCTTAATAATAATACTTGTCTAGGGACCTTTAGGAATATTGATATTATTCTCATAATCTCATTTCTAAGTCATGTACTTAGAGGTATAGAATTCATATCATATTCCAAGGATATTTATTAATCTAATAATTATATCGCATTAAATTAAGAATTAATAAATTATAAAAAGAATAATCGATAGAATATAAATATTAATAATCCAAATATCTTAAACTAAAACATCATAGTGTTGTCTCTAGGGCACAAACACTAACATAACATCCACTGTCCAGGACTAGAGCATTCCTCCTGTCACCCTGCAATCAGTAATTTGAATCAGTTAGTGTTTTTAAGGACCCAAACTTGCTTGGATCCTTTGGTCCTTTGAAGTTTGTTAACATATGCAGCAGAAGACTTTTTATCAGAGTTTATGTTAACATCCTTACTATCAGTATTTATACATGCGGAAACGGATTTTTCTTTAATTAAAAAGGGTTTCAGTTTATAATAATCATAATACAAACTGTGATACCCTTTACATGTATAAATAGAATGTTAAACACTACCACAATGAAAACAAGAACTCTGTGGTTTATTCTTCTTGCAAGAATTAGCAAGATGATTAGTGCTACCACAATTTGAACAGGTCTTTCTAGATGCATTAGGATGGGTTACATAATTTCCATTTTATTAACATCTACCTTGCCATTCCCATTTTTCCTAGAACTTGTCCTCTTGTCTTTCATGTGAAGATCCTTCAACTTTTGCTTAAGATGTTTCTGAGTCATTGAACCAATACTTACTGATTTTGTGTGAACTTGTTCACTCTTATCAGTAATTAAGTTTGATCTAGGTGTTGAGATTGTACCTTCCTCATGGATTGACTTAACAGTATTAGCACTAGGATTAAACTTAATGGTCTTTATTTGAACCTTGTTCAATTTGACCTTGCTATCAGTTTTTATTGGTTCTGTTCTCTCAGTTTTTTTTCCACTTTTCTTATCAGAATTAGATCTAGCTGAATATCCTAATCCTGATCCCCAACAACCATTGCTAAAATCTCATGAGTTAGTCCAAAGTTTAATGACTTCTCTTTCTTTTGCTAGCTTCTTCTCTAGATAAACATGTTTTTCTAAAAAAAATCTTAACATAAATAACATTATCTCTTTCTTTTTGAATTTCTAGCATGGAAAGCAACTCATTTTCTAGGTGATCATTCCTTTTCTTTAACACAAAGTTTTCACTCTTGATTCTATTATTTTCTAAGATTTGATCCCTATAACTAACATGCAGAGACTTAAGAAATAATCTTAATTCATATATATCATCAGTATAAAAAATAAGAGTAGCCTGAGGTACCTTTAATTCAGTATTGTCAGCCTCAGCATCAGCTTTTTCCACGAGAGCATAATTGACTCCATCATCTGAATCTAATGAATCATCCAAGCTTCTCTTCCTTGAGATCAAGGCTTGTTTCTTCTCAGCTCGGGGTTTTCTACAGTCAGCTGTAAAGTATAACATCTCTCCTTTGACTTGTCAAGTTTTCCAGATCTAGATTCCTTCCCATCAGTATTTCTTTTGTTGTTCCTCTTATCAAAGTTTGAGGAACTGGAACCTTTTATGGAAAATCTTCTCTCTTTCTTGAAGTTCTTGTAGACCATCTTCTTGAAGCTTTTAACCAGTAGGGCAGACATTTGATCCATGTCTTCATTGTTGTTATGATCACTGTCAGTATCTGATTGTGTATCAGTATTTGAGTCATCATCAGAATGTGATGATTCAGCATCTGACTTTGCAATCATAGTTTTCCCTTTTGAGTAGCTTTTCCTCCTAGCTTTCTCATTTGGCTTCTATTCAACCTTGAGTGCAACTGGTCTAGTTTTAGATCCTTTCTTCTTGCTTCTTTGCTCCATCTCTAGTTCATGAGTTTTCAGAACTCCATAGATCTCATCTGGAGGTGTATTGTGAAGTTGATAGTTATCCCTTATTGATGTGACTTTAAAGTCCCACTTTTCAGAGAGAGCAAGTAAGAACTTCAAGTATGAGTCCTCCAAATCATATTCTTTGTTGACAATGGATAAGTCATTCACAACTTCTAAAATCTTTCATAGATCTCAGTTAAGGACTCATTGTCCCTTGAGTCAAAGTGCTCATATTCTTGAGTAAGTATTGTCCTCATGTTCTTCTTGATAGAGGTTGTACCTTAACACTTTACTTCCAAAACATCCCATATCTCTTTGGTTGTCTTACATCCAATGACTCGATTGGACATAACACTATCAAGACTGTTGTGCAGGATGTGTCTGACCTTAGCATCCTTCTTGATAGATAAGATATCTTCAGGAGAATAGTTCTTCCTGTCTTTGTCTATCATCATCTCTGGTTCTCCTGCAACCAAAACAACTACCTTCATTGGTCTATGAAGACCATCATAGATCATTTTTAGATATACAGGATCCGTGGCTTCCAAACACATGGCCATCCTGACTTTCCAGATTGGATATTCATGTATTTTCAGGATAGGCACCTTGATTGCTTCATACCTACTCATGTTAATGCTTATCTGTGATGTGGCTGGGGTGGTGGCTTCGGATTCTGTGTTTCTTCTTCTTTGTCCGACATCTTGATTGATTTTCAGATCTTAAACTGTTTGTATGTTAACAGCAAGATCTGATACCATTTGTTAGTCCTTTAATCAACTGTAGAGGGGGGGGGGTGAATACAGTTAATACAATTAATTCGATAAAGCTTCAACAGAATCAACAGTTATTATATTAACAGATAAAAACTGATTACAAGCGTACTTTCTCGAAAGGATGAACAAATATCCTTAAGAGTTGCTAGGTTATGCGAAAGATATAACAATATCGTAATGCATTTAGCATGAACCTAATCTATGCTTTATATAGAGCACAACTACACAATGTATGAGGAATTATATTCTATTAACAACAAGGAAACCTATACAATGCTTCTGAGATAAAGTCCTTCACCCCCTTGAGTTCCTGTTTCTTTTTCCTTATCGAAGATCAACTGATGTGATAAATACTGATTACATCATCTGTTGACATCATCATCCGTTGATATGATTATCCGTCGATATCATCATCGGTTGATGTCATCATCATCCGTTGATATAAGTTCTGATGTGAATTTCTGATAGTTTCTGCTTGATATCATCAATTGCTCCTAACATATGTTATTTTAAAATTAGGAAAGTATATAATTAGGTGATGAATATACTACACACAAATTAATCATTACTTCAGGAAAAGTTTTTTTGCCTCATGTTTCTCATTCTCATAATATAATATACTTTTACAAAAAGTTATGAAAAAATAATGATGTTATCGTAAATATAAAACAATTTTAATTATGAATTTTGTTTACATCGGGTCTGTTAGATATATTTGAGATGTCATGTCTAATATGTTTCATGTTTAGTTTTCAAATCTTAACAAACAGGAAAAATCAGTACTTACTGGAATCAGTACTTACTGGAAGTCAGAACTTCATATCAGAACTTAAGGTCATGTCAGAACTTAAGTGCGGGAGGACTTACAGTTAAGCAAGAAAGCTGATTAACAATAGAAGATCGATACTAAAACAAAAGAAGATATGCATGGAAAGAATTAGATTACTGGAAGACTTGTATAAGATATCTGATTGATATATTTTAGGAGACAGAATTATATTCCATATCAATTAGAAGTTATCTTGTAACTGTGTACTATTTAAACACAGGTATAGGTTTACATTATATGTGTTATCATTATTGAGATACATTTTTCATTGTAACCTAGCAGCTCTTAGTGATATTTATTCATCACTGAGAGAGGACAGTTCCATTGTAACAGAGTTTATTATATTGAATATATCTGTTTACTGTTACTTGTGTTCAAGATCGATTTGATTGTAGTAACACTGTATTCAACCCCCTTCTACAGTGTTGTGTGACCTAACAGGGTCATATTCGGTTTGGATAATCTATTATTCAGTTTTAATCGGTTCAAATTTATAATGGATCTAGTATTTTATATCATTTTTTGTTAAACTTTCGGTTCGGGTAATTTTTAGATCGCTTTAATTTGATTTTTGAATAGTTATCGATTATATGATTTGGATCTCAAATCGAATCTCGATTTCATAAATTTCGATTCAATTTTTCGGACCAAGATCCATTTTGTCAGGTCTACTCGGAGGTTCTTCAACCCTTTAAACAAGACAGGAACTTTGAATATAGCTTCGTTGTCTTTGGATTGGATCCACTGATTGTGAACGAGAGAAGGCTCCGATTGGGATTTTGATAATCTTGCTATTACGGTGTAACTCACATTCCTCAGCTCTCACCTGGCCTTAAAGCATTTTCTATGCAACAGGGTGGACTCATTCAACAAACTAATTTAATATAAGTTTTAGGTTTAGTTTTTATTTTTGCCCAATTTTTTTTAATAAAAGACAATTTCATTAAGAAGAAACATCATAGATGAGAGACTCCAACAACATACTTGAAGGAGCCGTAATAACGTTTTGACAATTCATGGAACATGGTAATTTAGCTACTAAATGAGCGACCATATTCACTTGCCTTTTAACAAATGAAACTGAGAACCCAACTTTCGCATCTAGGAGCAACCGACAAGCATCTATAAAGAAGCCAACTTCCAGTAAATTCATCTCTGGGGAATGTATAGCTCGAACAGAACTCAGGGAATCTGACTCAATATCTACTCGATCATAGTTCATCGTGAGTAACCACTGGAGTCCTTCAAAGATTGCCTGTGCTTCAGCTTCAACTACCGAGGAAACCATAGCCCTGCAAATCGTTTTTCCTGTCACAAAAGCGCCAGTGTGATTCTGAAGAACCAGCCCCATAGAAAAAGAAGGATCCCCCAACTTGATGGCAGCATCAACATTGAGCTTGTAAGAACCAATTTCTGGTTTCTTCCATTTCACTGGCTCTTGCACACTATTAGAATGAGTGTTGGTTAACACCTTTGATCGCTTGTCCTTAGCTTATTTCCAGTGGATATAGACTTAGCACTCCACTCCATAGCTATGGTTGTAGTGACTTCTTTATTGTCCCAGACTTTCATATTGTGAAAAAACCAAATACCCCAAAGCACTTTGGCAATTATCAAAATTTCAGCAGAAGACACTGTTTGTAATTTAAGAAGCAGCCAACCAGGAGCGTAATCTTCTGTAGATATGTCTATAGACCGTCTTGTATACTGCCAGCAGGCCAAAGCAAAAGGGCAAGCAAAAAAGACGTGATTCAGATCTTCAACATCTGAGTTGCACATAGGACAATCAAGAGGAATGCACACAAATTTAGCACTCATTCTAGTTTTAACAGGAATATTATTTCTACAGAACCTCAAGAGGAACAGTTTTATTTTATGGGGGAGATCGATTTTCCAAAGCTTGCTCTACCCACTAGACTGAGTTACTAAACCAACACCAATATTTCGATCATGCCACATTTGATATCCGAATTTAACTGAGTAATGTCCATTAGTAGTTCGAGACCAAGCTAACCGGTCTACAGCTAGGAGAGTAGGAATATTGGTTGCCAAGATGGTTGCAGCATCACTTGGAGAGAAAATGCTTAGAACTTTATCTCTGTCCCATTTTCTTTCAATCTGCAAGAACAGGTGAGCTACCAATAAAGTGCGATCAAAATAGTTTCTGGACTAATCAACTCGAAAACCCTCTTTACTTGCTAACCAAGGGTCCTGTACGCATCTGATAGAAGCACCATCGCCTATAATCATGCGCTACTTCGTTTTTGGCACTGACAATCCCTTGCCAAATGAAACTTGAACCTGGAGCTGCTTTGGCTTGTAAAATATGGATATTAGGGAAGTACTTCGCTTTATAAAATCTTTAGATCAAAGATTGAGGGTTCTTGATAAATTTCCATACATGCTTCGCCATAAGAGTAACATTGTAGCCATATAGATTCCGAAAAGCTAATCTACCATGACATTTGGACATAGACATACCATTCCAGGCCACCCAATTAATTCCTTTTCTATCCGAAGAACCCGACTGCCACCAAAATTTATTAATCATTACCTCCATCTCATTGCACATTGATCTAGGAAGGACGAAAGAAGACTTACAAAAGGAGGGAATAGAAGTAGCCACATTTTCTTAGCTTTCCACCCTTGAATAAGCTTCCATAATCTCTCTTTAATGAAACCAAAAACCCGTTTCTTTGACCTTCTAACCAGAGATGGGAGGCCTAAATACATATTGTTCTGCAAATCATTGTGCACCCCTAGCAATGTTAAGATCTCAGTTTGAGTGTTTGCTTTGACATTAGAGCTAAAGAAAATTCCTGACTTTTGGTAGTTAATACATTGTCCTGAAACAGTAGCATAGCTATCCAGAATAGATTTGATTGCCTCCGTTTCGACAGTATTAGCTTTAAAGAACAAGAAAGAGTCATCTGCAAATAAAAGGTGGGAAATAGCCGGTGTTGAGCTAGTGACCTTGATACCATGGATGACCTCCTCGGCTGCAACTTTAGATAGGGCCCTCGACAAACCTTCCACACAAAAAAGAAAAATATAGGGGAGAGAGGGTTCCCCTGTCTAATTCCGCGTGAAGGGATGATTAGACCTATACTTGCTCTATTAAAACAGAAGTCATTAGAAACCGTAGTCATGCATAATATCATCCATTTTATCCATTGTCGACAAAAATCCATTGCGTGCATACGCTTCTTCAAGAACCTCCAATCCACTCGATCATACGCCTTTGAGACGTCCAGCTTTATAGCAACATCACCTTCACTGCCTCTACCTGACTTCTTCATATGGCGAATGAGTTCAAATACAATCAAAACATTATCGTTAATGCTCCTATCAGGTACAAAGGCTGCTTGGTTCTTCGAGATAATATGAGGAAGGATACCTTTTAATCGATTTGCTAACACCTTAGACAAAATCTTGTACAAGACATTGCAAAGTGCTATTGGCCGAAAATCTCTCATTCTGCAAGCATTTTCTTTCTTCGGGATAAGCACAACATTCGTGTCATTTAAATTTGCTGGAAAAGAATTTAACTTTAACCAATCTCTGCAACAAGTATACACTTCATTGCCTAAAATAGGCCAAAACTGTTGGAAGAATGCAGGGTTTAGACCATCCGGACCACTTGCTTTGTCCGGATGCATCTGCTTAACAACCTTAGTAAACTCCTGAAAAGATAATTCCGCCACTAGCAACTGATTATGTGTGTCAGAAACACACCCATCCTCCTCACTAAATTCTGGTTCCAATGATTGTTATTCGCCTCGAAACACCTCGCCGAAATAATCACGAACCAAGGTACACATACCATCCATATTAGCCACCTGTTCACCACTATCCGATTCCAAAAAGGGAATTCGATTTGTTTTTTTCCTAGAAGAGGCTGAAGCATGAAAAAACTTAGTGTTGTCATCTCCTTCTGTTAGCCAAAAAAATTTAGCTCATTATTTCCAGTAAATTTCTTCATGGAACAGAAGGTCATTTAATTTTTCTTTCTCTTGAAAGTACAACTTAATACCTTCATTATCAAAGTGATTTACCAGCTTAGCTAAGAGTTCCTTCTGCTTTTTTACCTTGTCTCGAAATTTGTGGAAACAATTCTTCCCCCAATGAGCCATAAAGTTCGAGACTGAGATTAATTTGGGAAGAATGTGAGCTGCGGGAAGGGAGAGCCAGTAATCTTTAGTTTCTTTATGAAAATCTAGTTCCTGCAGCCAAGTGTTTTCAAATCAAAAATGAACCTGGTTTAAGGAGAATGTCACACTGTAAAGATCCAACAGAATGGGATCGTGGTTCGAAATAGAAGTATGAACAACTGATAGCTTGCAAAGAGGAAAGAGGTACAACCAAGAACGATTTGCAAATGCTCTATCTAGACGCTCTTTGACCCAATCTTTAGTGTCGTGATACTTCTCCTAAGTGAAGCTTCCACCCTGTAAATCAATATCGATTAAACGAGAATCGTCGATGGCCGCTTGAAAACCAGCCATTAGAGAAGGAGCATGCGGGGTACCACCCTATTTATCAGCTACGGATAGAAGATCATTAAAATCACCAATAATGACCCATGGAAGCTGAGTCATTCCTTCCAAAGTGCAAATAAGATCCCAAGAACTCTGTCTACGAGCTCTTTCAAGAAAGCCATAGAAACAAGAAAGAAACCACACAGCAGTGCCATTATTACTGAAATTTGCATTGATATGATTCCTAGAAAAGCCTGTAACTTCACAATCCATATTATTTTTCCAAAAAAGTGCTAAACCACCACTACGGCCAACTCTATCTACAGTAAAACAATGAGCAAAACCAAGTTTAATACGTAACTCTTCGTTCTTATTAGCAAAAGAAATGGTTTCTGTCAAAAAAAGGACATCAGGCTTATGTGACTTGACAAGGTCACAAGGAACTCGAACTGTTCGAGGGGAACCCAACCCTCGACAGTTCCAACTTAGGATAATCATTGAGAGTGGGTAGCTTGCTCTGCAAGTTTAGCCAAAATAGTAGTTGAAGAAATTGGACAATCAAAATGAGAAAGCCCAGTTTCAGTGTATATGATTTCATTACCAGTCTCAATTTCCATGCCCGTGTTGACATCTGGGCCTCTCCTCCATATTAAACCCAGTTAATTCTTCTGTACTAGGTCCATTATTATTTTTGAAATTAGCCGCCAAAATAGCCTCGTCACTAACTACAGAATTAAATCCCTGATATATAGCAAATTTTGATATGCTGCTGCTAGAATTTCGCCTAACCATATCAGTTTGAACAACTTATTTACCAACTCCCCCCGAAAAGTGATGTTTGTAATTTGAATTTCCTTGAAACACGCCCCAGTCAGCATCTCTCTCATCACGGAGAAATTTACTCTGATCCTAGTTCGCCGTTCGTCCTGCCGGAGCACGGAGCCAAGATCCCCATTCCCGAACTTCATCCTTAATATTCAAGCTGAGTTTCATGCCACAGAATCTCTCAGTGTGACTCACATGACCACAAACAAAACAGAAGTCTCCAAGCCTCTCATATTTACATTGAACAATGCATTCTGTCCCATTCCTTTTGCAAATCTTTTTCTTACGTTTTAGAGGTTGTCTGACATCAATGTTAATTATGATCCGCATGCATTCACGCCAAATACTGGAGTTATTATTAGGGTCATATGATATGAATGAGCCAAAAAAATTACCTAGCTGCCTGCCTGCCACCTCTGTCATTAATCCTGAAGGGACGCCAGAAAGTTGAATTCAGAATTGTAGATTTGTTAATGAAACCTCGAGAGGATCTTCCCCTTTACCAATTTTGTTGAGAACAAGCATTGCCCCATCAAAGTTCCAAGGGCCTCCATTTATAACCCAATCCATATCATTCATATGATAAAACTGAAACAAATAGATGCCTGGTTTCAAATCCTTAACATTTAATCCTCTTGCTGGTACTCATATATCAGTCATCTTAGACTTCATTGCTCTGATATTCAAACCTTTCTCAGTTAAGAAATGACCCACAAGACATGTTTCGAACTTATTGCTCACATCCGCCGCTTCCTCGTCAAAAACAAGCTCTGAGTACTCTTTATCATCAATCCTCCATCCGCTCATTGATGTTTTCGACTTCCTCCATAACAGAAAACTCCCACAATCTTTGAAAAGATAGGAGAGAAAAACAAAGGCTGTCACAGACTAGGAGAGAAAACAACATGTTAAAATCTTGAAATATGTAATTAGAACTCCTCTTTCTTAAATACTAAAATTTTGTTCGCCCAGAATTTTAATATATTTTCTAAGTTAAGTTAATAAAGCGCATAGTTTTCATTTCGGGGAAGCTGTTTGGTTTCTTTAGGGTTCCTATTTTATTATTTGAGTGATGTGCTTAGCAGGAAATAATAATAATAATAATTTTAAGTCTTTTTAGATATATGATTAGTTATTATTCCTTTTATTTATATCAAATATAGTTCAAATATATTTTTAATTTGAGAATAACTTTGCAAAATTATTAATCTACATACTATAGACAAATATTATTAATAATAAAACGATTACAATTAAAAATTAAAATACAAATTTAATAAAATATTATATATTATATTTATTTCATTTATTTCAATTAGCGCACATGAATCATATAAAACATAAAAACTAGGAAAAAATATAATAATAATAATAATAATAATAATAATAAATTATTAGAATTAAAAATTGAAATACAAATCTTATAAAATATATTTAAAAGTAATATAAAAATTATGTGTAAAGCATTTTTTTTCAAAATAATTACTATAACCGAAAATTTATAAAATATTATTAAAAACGCGGTAAAATACAAATCCCAAACAACTTTCTAATTCATGTTTAAACTTCATAAGATTAAAAAAAAGAAAGAAAAATGATTAAATAACCATATTATGTGTTATGATTAAAATATTCTCTTTACAAATTTATAATATGAAAAAAATCAAACAATGAAAGAAATAAACTAAACTATAATACATATGTTATATTTTATGTTATTAATGTCAAAAATAAAAATACAATAATATGATCATCTTGTAAATAAAGTTATTTGAATAATAAAAATAATAGTATTTTTTATTAAAAATATTGATATTAAATAAACCAACTCATTTGGTCAAAAAAAAATCTTATATAAAAAATGGTTATAATTGATCGTCATGACTATAATATTATAATTAGGATTTAGTAATCAAGACTAATATTATAATTAGTAATTAATTAGGATTTAGATTAAAAAATTAATAGTACTTTTGGTAAAAGATATTTATATTAAAAAGTAAATAATCCAACTTATTTTGTCAAAAAATAATTCTTATGTAAAAAATTATTTATAAATTTTCATGTGCTTGGTACATGAGTAAAATTAATTTTTTTATATTATTAAATAGTGAAAACATGTACTATATGTTTGGTTATGAATGTTACAAATTGTATAAATAATAAATTTTGAAAAGATATATAATGATTTTAAAAATTAATACAACTTAAAATAAAATATAATTTTAATAAAATGAAAAAATAAGCTGATAATAGATTGTAAAATATGTTTTTTAAATATTATTACAAAAACTGAGTATTTATAAAATATTATTAAAAAACACACTTGAAAAAAGTATTAAGGTACAAATTATAACCAACATTTCAATTTGTGATCAAACTCCTTTAACTATGTGTCACAATCAAATATAAAAATGTACTAACAAATTATATAAACAAGTTTGAAAAATATTTTTTTTGAAAAATAAATCATTTAAAAATAAATATGTACATATATATATTACATGTTATTAGAATGTTAAAATATTTAAGAATAAAATTAAAGAATAATTATGCATAATTGTGAAATACAATTATACATATTAATAACACTTTAAAAGCCGTAATATTTTTTTTTAAATTATTATATAGTATACAAAGGTTGTCTTGATAAAATATAAAAATAATTAAATATATAAGTACAAAATACTTAAAAATATAAAAATTTAAGGAATAAAAATTTTATATTAAATTTTAGTAAAGTAAAGAATAATTATTAATTTCAAAGTTTTTATAAAAAATATTTAGAATCATCCCCTTCAAGGGTAAAATGCTAGTTAATAATAAATAATTGTAATAAAACATCCCTTCACTTTCATGATGTTACATGAAGTACAAATTAATGCTAAAAATATTGCTAATCATAATTTATAACATAAAAAAAATGAAGTTAAAAATAAACTTTATAATACATCATATAAAATTCTATAATGACACCAAAAAATTCAAAATTTGGTTAATATATTTATGAATATATATATATATATATATATATATTCAATGGGTTCTTTTCATTCTAACAACATTTATACTATCAAGTATAATTTTTTTTATCTTATAATTAGTTTACTATGAGGATGTTGCTTTATAATTGATAAATATAGTACAATTAGCATCTAAATAAGAAGATCATTTTTCATCTGTTAGCTATACAATTTGAACTAGACGGACAGCTTGTGAAATCAGGCAACCTGTCATTTTTATATTAGTTTAGAAATTTTAGCACTTAAATATGTATGTCCACTGACGTATACAAAATAAGATCCAAAAATGATTTTTTTTTAATTTAAAATATATGTAAAAATATGAAATTATCAAATAACTTGAATAAATAAAGATCAAAATAATAAATAAGTCAAATATTCTTGTTGAGAATGTTTTGATTAAAAAAAGAATCAAATAAAAAATAAGTTAAGTTTTCTAGTTGAGAGTGTTCTGGTTAAAAAAAAGAATCAAATAACAGACTATTCTTGTTGAGAGTGTTCTGATTGATTAGTTGAGTAATATTATGATGGTTGAGAGTGTTCTGCTTGAATATTAACAAGATCTTCTGGTTGAGAGTGTTCTTGTTAGTAATGAACAATGCCCTAACCAACATTCAATTTCTACAATCTGGTGATAAATAAAGATCAAAATAATAAATAAGCCAAGTATTATGGTTAAGAATGTTTTGGTTAAAAAAAATCAAATAAAAAATAAGTGAAGTTTTCTGGTTGAGAGTGTTCTAGTTCAAAAAAACAAATAACAAACTCTTCTGGTTGAGAGTGTTCTGGTTGAACAGTTAAGCAGTATTTTCTGGTAGTTCTGATGGTTTGAGAGTGTTCTTATTAGCACTGAACAATGCCCTCACCAACATCCAATTTCCACAATCTGTTGATAAATAAAGATCAAAATAATAAATAAGCCAAGTACTCTGGTTGAGAAAAAATTTTCTGGTTGAGAGTGTTTTGGTTGAGCAGTATTTCAGTATTTTGGTGGTTGAGAGTGTTCTGATTAAATATTAACAAAATCTTCTGGTTAAGAGTGTTCTTGTTAGCACTAAACAATGTATGAACCAACATTCAATTTCCACAATCTGCTCATAGATAAAGATCAAAATAATAAATAAATTAAATATTCTAGTTGAGAATGTTTTGATTTAAAAAATCAAATAAAATATAAGTCAAGTTTTCTGGTTGGTTGAGAGTGTTTTAATTCAAAAAAAAAGAATCAAATAACAAAATTTTCTGGTTGAGAGTGTTCTGGTTGAGCAGTATTCTGATGGTTGAGAGTGTTGAGAGTGTTCTGGTTGAGCAGTATTCTGATGGTTGAGAGTGTTCTGGTTGAGTATTAACAGATCTTCTGGTCGAGAGTGTTCTTGTCAGCACTGAACAGAACCAACATCCAATTTCCACAATCTGGTGCTTGGTGACTAACTACGAACTGTAGAAGCAATACATAGTGCCCTCACGTTACTGATCACATCAGACATCTTAGGATAATTAAATGTTTTTCATGTGAAGCATCTCTCAGATATGCAATCCAGTCTTTTCATTATATTAATAAAAGTAGATACTCACTTTTAATTGGTAGCTTCATTTTTTATTTTCAACAAAACACAGCTACAAAAATTTACTAAAAAAAAAAATTGTGATAAGAGTTGTGTTGTGACTATGAGTATTTAAATCATAGGAATCTTAAAAAAAACAAGAAGCAAAGTACCATTTGACACCTCTCTTACACAAGTAAACATGCAGATTATATAATTGGAAGATAAATACAAAGCCACACTCTTGATCATTGAGCTTGATGTCCTGGAATCAGCAGACAGGTCAAAATGAGCTGAACTCATCACTGCTTAACCACATGTTTGCATATTTAAAGAATATTTATGTATGCACTCCTATAAATCTCCCCATATTGTACCCCTATTGTTAGTGTCCTTTGGATGAACTATAGTTTATATATCTTGATAAAGAAGTAGCATGAGGTTTAGAGCTCTCTCTTTTGTTTTGATCTTGTTCTTTTTAGCTCTTGTTATGGTTCATGGCAAAGCTATGGCGAATGCACGGCCACTCAAAGCTTCTCATAATACCCTAGATGTGGTTTGTATCTCACTCTCCTCTTTATATAATTATCGCACTGCACACTCGTCCTGTTTTTGACAAGTTTTAAACGTTGAAACACCTGTAAAGAAAACGAGGGAGATACTGCTAGACCAAAAGACTTTTTATGTCCGGAGAACTTTGAGAACCATTATTTTGTAGTTCCGATATTTGTATTATGAGACTATTGAAACACTAAGCTTGGTGTATTTTGTATTAGGTGAAGGCTGTGAAGGCTAATGAGTTATGTGGGAAAGAGAGCAATGCTGAGTGCAAACAAATGCACAAAGAAGAGGAAGAGGAAGCTAGTCATGTATTTGAGAACCAGGACTATATTTATACTCAATCTATACCTTGAGTTGTAGTCATGTAAACTCATCTCGAATAATAAAATTCAATGATTTCCAGTATTTAGCTGCTTTGTATCCCTGTGTAGGTCGATTTAATTTTCTTAGCTTTGTGATTTCTGTTGCCATAGCCAGGGCGTAGCCCGCCTATTGGCAGTGGGGTCAGTTGACCCATAAATTTTAATTATATCAGTCATATATCGGTCAAAATTTATACATAACTTTAATGTTTTACCCCGCTAAAATGAAATTTATACTCTAAATTTTCAAATTATTGATTTTTTTTTTTAATTTTGACCCCGATAATTTCAATTTCTGGCTACGCCCCTGGCCATAGCATAATCAAAATTTCGAGAAATATGTTGAACGAACATGAAATATCGAAGATTTTTGGAATAAATTTCAAATTTATTAGAGTTCAAGTACTCTGGTTCCTCCAGAACTGGACCAGATAGGAAGATCATAACTCACAGACATGACAAGAATATGGCCATACTGAAATTGTAGCAGGACTTTCCCAAATAGCCCAAGACAGCAATAGCTCTCAAGATGCTGACTACTTAATGAGAAAAGAAAATGTACCAAATAAAATGGACCAGTTTAAAGCAAATAGCACCCAGACAACAGAGCTTGTACTCTGATTTTCCCTAACCAGAGAATGGTAACCAAACAAGACAGCAATTTGTGTCAAAATGTGGCTAATTGTATTCAGTGATGCAGATTGCTAACTCTATCATTTACAGTGATTACTATTGGTCAACGCGTCAATTTAACTGGTTGTGCATTGGTGCCATGCTGTGGTCCTTGTTAAACGGGGTCTCCGTTTTGGATATCTTATAAGTAGCTTATCAGAGATACCAAATAAGGATGGCTCCCTTAATTTTGTCTGAGTCGAATAATATAAAAAACATTCAAGGCGTTTTATGATCTGATTCCATTTAAATCCCCGTTTATTCTATTTTTCTGATAACGTTGAGCAAAATCAAAACACTATTTCACAATCTTCATCTGGCAAAGATGTAACTTCTACCAAATCATAAATCACCAAAATATAAATGTTTTTTTAATAAACTTATGCCTATAAACGGATAAAAATTAGTACTGATAGTGATTTGTGACCGGTGACTTCTACTACTAGTATGACTTGTAGTAGGCAGCTGTTTGTATAGCTTACTGAGTTTATTACCAACTGATAGAGGTAACATTTCCTAATTAGGATTCATCCTTGCTGTGCTTAGGCCAAAAAATTAGAATTTTCACTTTACCGCGCTTATTTTGAAGTATGTGCAACAATTTTCTGTTAGGGTCGTTAGGCCAACGCTTAAAACTTAGCCAAACGATTATATATTTGTGAATATCTGAAAATATTTTCCCTTCTAGTTTAGTCAACTGCATCAAAGATTAAAAATTAACGAAACGCTTGTCAAGTTACCGGTTGTTCCAAAATCTTAAGGTGTTAGTGATTTGACTCACCAGGATCATATCTCATATCTTAACAACGCTTAACTGAGGCTTAATACACATAGATTAAACTTTACAATTGTGTTAATATCTATATGTATGTATATGAACTACATTGTGCTATTTTCTGGTTGTAGACTTGTAGTTTGTCAATACCATATTTTGGTTTTATACTTAGTTTTTCATCATTTTCTATGTTGTGTGACAGGGGTATTAACACAAGTCAAATGTCAAATGTGAATCATGAGGCAAGCATTTGAAACTGGACTTGAATGTTAGTAGTGAGTAGTAGGTTGGAGCAACAAACTCATCTATTTCATAAATTCGATGTGCATTTATGAACTCATCGCTTCATCCGAAACAGTTGATGCATTAAATTTTAGGCCTATGTGGGCGAATTTTGTACGAGACGGGTATTCATTTCAGATTTCAAAAAATTGATAATAATTTATGGATTTTAAAAGATTTGTACTGATTTTAATTGTTCGTGGATTTTGTCGGAGTTGATAAGTCTTACTGATTTTATGAAGTTTTCCTAAAATCTTTCAAAATCTTATGTATTTTAAAAAAATTTCAAAAAATTAAAAATGAACTAGCAAATCCATCAAAATCCACCACTTTTTCAAATAAAAAAATCCACCGACTTTTGAATACCATTAGATTTTAATGGATTTTTAAAATCCAAATTGAATACCGCCAGATCTCAGTAAACTTTTAAAAATCTAAATTAAATACACTCAAATTTTAATAGACTTTTTCTATTCTATATTGAATACCATTAGATTTAAAGGATCTTTTAAAATTCAAATTGAATACCCCTTGATTTCAGAAACCCATAAAAATTCTTTAAAATCTTAATTGAATACACCCCTCTACGTGTACGCAAATGACACTCGAGAGAACTCGTACCCGAATCCCCTACCCTGGTTTGGTATAAATAGAAATCAATATAAAGTACTAAGATGTTACACATTGTGCAATTTAAGATCTTTATGCAAATGGGGAATATGACACTGAAGTGCTGTGTTCTGAAGCTAATAAGTTTGTTACTGATTGCCCTTATGCTTTACACAAGAGAAGCTGCCTGTGGTACTCCGTTTTGCTGTGGCTATAATCCCCTCTGCTGCGAACGCTCCCTTCGCCTCGGTCGCCTGGGAGGTAAAGGTGTCGTCCCGGGACTCAAACCTCCGAGAACCTAGCCGTTCACAGATGTGTGTGTGCGCGCGACTGTGTGTGCCCCCGGCACCTGAAACATTGTGTATGCACATCATGAAATAAAATTTGCAGTTTGCAGTCCATAACTAGTCTTTCGTTGTTTGTTCCGAATCGTAGTTTGTGGTTATTTCCGATCAGTTCATTTCATTAAATATAAAACCATACGGGATCTATAAAAATCATCAAAATTGAACAAAAACGTGATAAAATCGATCAAATCAAAATTTTCTTCATTTAAACTACGATCGTTTATCAAATCTGTCTCTCGCTCATATGGCTATACCTGCTCGTTCTAATTCCGTCCTGTTTTTGGAGCAGTGACGGATGAACAAAAAATATGAAAATTTTAATTTCTGATGAGACAGTAAGATTAAAATGTACCTACTCGCTACATTGCCCAATTTTTTAAAATATACGAGAATTTAAACAAATAAAAATCTAGTACTACTCATGTTAAGTTTCGAATTCTCGTGATGTGTTTTTATAGATGTTCTTTACTGTAACGCAGTGTTACAGATTTCGGAAATCGGAATTATTCGAATTTGCGATTTATCGAACGATTTTTAAAAAATCGAATGATTTATCAGCGATTTATCGAAAATCGGTCAAATTGGACAAATGATTTTACCTGATTTTTGAGCGATTTATCGACGATTTTTGAAAAATCTGCCGATTTCTATAACATACACCCTTTGAAGAATAAATGGACACAAATCTACAAATTCACAAGCGTATGTACAGTACAAGAACCATTTTAAGCATGTGTGCTATACAGATGAATGTGGAGCAGTGGATGCACGCCTGTCTGTCACAACTCGCAACTTACAAAACATATGTTTAATTTTTAATTATAAATTACTAAAAATCAGTTTTGTTCAAGCATTAATTTACGAGTACAGAGCAGGTAAGGAATTTACACTTCTCTGTTTGTCATTTATTACATGTCATCAGATTCATGTTTAATCGGATGTGATCAAGCATTTGTTTAGTTCCGTCAGATAACATCAAAACTACACAAATCAATACGATAAGTGATGCCCTTGAAACGAAATATAAGAAAATTGAACGCATATTCAAGTTTAAACCGTAGTTATGAAAGCTGAGATCATGTGCATATACGATGTGTCACATTTCTGATTTTTCCTCTTTCATTCATGATTCATACCGTAAAATTTAGTTACGAAAACTGAGATCAAGTACGTATATGATATCTCACGATTTTTTATTTTTCGTCTTCCATTTATAATTTGTACTCCCTCCGTCACTAAAAACGTTTTCTATTTGTGTTGGACACATTTTTCAATGTACACGTTCGATTGTTAATATCTTTAATTTCGTATTAGTATTAAATATAAAAACTTCATTGTATTAAAGTACTCATAAATACAAATCCAACAAAATCACTCATGATTATATTTGATCTTATAAAATAGACATAAATTAATAGTAAATCGCATAAATAATGTAAAAAGTCAAAATGGGAAACGTAACATGGGACGAGGGGTACCGTTTTAGTAACTAATCAGCATAGATTTATAGAGAGTGTGTAAATCAGAAGCAGTGAACTTAAACGTAGGATCTAAAGGTAGCAGTAATTTTTGACATAATATGAATATCAAACATACAAAAACATGTTCTGGGATCTTCACACAGCAGATCTGATCATGAATCATATATACACTGCTCGAATTTTACATGAATCGTTTAACTTTTCTGCACACAACTCAATATGCTTCGACTAAACAGTCAAACGACCTATATAATGAGATCACCGTACTTTGTTTTGAGAATGGTTGAACAGAAACTGATCAGTGGGTCTTTACACCTCTTCCTTTAGACGCCGTATTTCTTCTCGGTGGCGCTCTAAACATCATTATGCCTCCTCCTACAATTGATCTACTCGTCGTCGTCGTGGTTGTCGTTGTTTCCACGTATTCTTCTTCTTCCACCACTTCCTCTTCCTCCTGCAATTTTTAAACACAATTGTTAAACGAAATTCACTTGTACAACGGAGGCATTTGGTTCAGCTTATTTTCAAAAAAATGAGTAAATAAGTACTTATTTTCCAGAAAAATAAGTACTTATTTTCTCCGAATAAGCTGAACCAGACACCCTTTACGTATTGTGCAACTTATTTTGTGTGTGTAGTAACATACAATGGACTGTGTGGTTTGTGGTTGTGCATGATCTTGAGATGGTGAAGCAAAAGCCATGTAGCCAATGATGATCTTGAATCTTTTGATGAATTGTTCTAGTATATTCCACAGCATTTTCCAGCAAGAAAATGGAGAGTAATATGCACCTTCACTCTCACTCATCACATTCACCTCTTCTTTAGTCATCCTATTCTTCTTCTTGATGATCTTACTCAATGGTCAACCAAAAGCCTTGTAAAACATTATTAACTTATTTATAGTACAACCTTAGCATTTTACATTTATATCCCTTGTAGTTCGTAGCCTTTCAAAAATATATATTTTCTCCGTCTCAAAATACATATTCGTTTGATTTTTTACGTGTATTTTAAGATAAATAAAAAAATAGTTTTTCAAATTATTTTTCAAATTTTCTTTTTTTAAATAAAAGTATGCATATTCAGTTTTAATTCAAGAAAAGAAATTTTTGAAAAAAGTATATGGATCTATAACTTTTATATACTTTAAAGTACGCGTAAAACGTCAAAGGAACTAGTATTTTGGTACGAAGGGAGTAAAATGAAACAAATGAGTTGAAACAAGACTCGAACACGATTAAATTTATCGTATAATTTATTAAAAAATTGAAAAAAAAACATGGAATGAGCCGGAATAATCCATAAACAAGAACTTTATTCTTTCAATTTAATTATCCAGTTTTACTAATCAAATTGAAGTTGATACGAAAAAACCGTTTTACAAATACGAACACGACGCGAAACCATAAATCCGGGTTAAAATGGCAGAAAATAACATAAAGAAATGTGGATGACAGCTTATAAAAGCAATGGATGTAATGCAAGATGGCAAAAAGTTTTAATTTTTGTCAATAAAAGAGTACTTTAGAAATGTGTGTAACAGCAACAGGTTGAATGGTGGCATTGTTATTTGTTACAGATACAGCCCGAGCTGATTCTCGCAGTTTTATACATGTAACATCTGAAATGTATTTTTATCATAGCATTATTAATCTGATGATGACATATAATAATTAGATATAACTAGAAATCTACGACAGTGAGATAACATGTATGATTAAATAATTTACATTTACATAAACTAATAAAACAAGGTACGTATAACATGTGTCTAGAAGACTGTTGCCTTGTTTTATATTAGATTTTCCCATCATTTCGTGCACCAGCACTTCACATAATATTTTAATTAATGAATATCAATTAGATTGGTTATTTGAAGAGCTACTCTATTTTTTAAAAGCCGAAAATACTTGCCGTTTCATTACTAAAAATTGAAAGTTACGTGATAGTATTAGGGCAAATCCAAAGTGATCCAAAAATTTAAATTTGGAGCAAATTATCCCAAATTTCATTCCAACAGTTATCCAAATTTGGTCCAAATTTTCACTGATCCAAATTTGGATCACTACTATTCACTGATCCAAATTTGGATCACTTGATTTAATATAAAATAATGGCTTGTTATTTGTACTTTACGAGATTTTAAATTGATTTTTGATTATTTAATTATATAATTAATAATAGAATATAATTAATAGTTAACAAAATTTATTTTTAAAATAAAATTTAAAATAATGAGAAAACATAATTTCATTAAAATTTAAAAATAAAAAATAAAGAGGCACATATTGCACTTAGAATGCATTATTTGAGCATTTGTGGGAAGAATATACTAATTCGGAAAATTAGTGTGTTACAATGATATTTTGTATGTTAATTATTGCAATAAATGTGTTTTTCGTGAATTAAGTGCACAATTTTAATATTTTTATGTGTATTAATTTTTTTTGATTTAATTAATTTATGAAATGTTATATAAATTGTTAATAATGATTAAATGATAAATTTTAGATAAATTTGCTTAATATGATATTTATATATTATTATATGTAAAAAGTAATTTGGATCAAATATTTGGATCACACTGTTGGAGTTGGTCAGAAATTTGGATCAGTTGGTGATCCAAATTTGAATTTTTGTATCACAAATGTTGGAGATGGCCTTATGCAGCTTGTAATTCGCTAATTCGCGGAGTTAATCATTAAAATATCACATTTCTAAAGAAGATGGCCTACCCATTGGATGTTGAGTTTTGTATAATATAATTTTTTTAAAAAAATTTCAGGGGTGTTGTATTGTTTCGTATAACGTAATCAAGTGTGTTATCCCGGATGAAAATGTATATTTGTCTTGATGTGGGAGACGAAACAGTGTATTAAATGATTGAAGAAGACGAAACGGCGTATTATCTACTGTGAAACCCGAAACGCCATATTTAGTGATATTTATGGCCAAAAATATGAAATTATGATTATAAAATATTAAAAATTAAAAATTGGCTATTTTGTTACCAAGCTCTAATCATTCCACATAAAAGACTCGAGAAAAATCACCTAAAAATGTATCTTGGTCTTAGGCTCTCAGATCATCTTCAATGACCGTCCCTAAAAAGTGCGTCAACATATCATGTTATGCTATCCATTGAAAACTTATGATGTCAATCAAAATAACCAATTTTTGACACTTTTTGACATCTCCTAAAATGAAAATAATATCATATGTAATAAGGATTGAAATTATGCTAATATCATGATGATCTCCTGATCTTTAACTCCTTGATATTCTCCCTTACAATCTTGATACTCCCCCTGATATCAAGTCTTGTAATATCATGTTATCTTAATTAGTTGCAGATTGATAGCTCTGTAATAGTATATATTACTTCACCATTGATAATAGAAATCATCACTTCTCTGATATTCTCAATATGGTATCAGATTCTTGATCCTATCAACTATTATCTTCCTAAGACAAACATCCTTTCCTTTTCATGGCTAATTCCACCCATACTTACCAAATTCCCAACAGTGAAGATCCTGCCAAACCATTCACCTTCATCAACATACACAACACCATTAAACTCACCTCTACAAACTACCTATCTTGAAAAATGCAAGTTCAGGCCATTCTCATAGGTCACAATCTCTACAAATATAATGACAGAACTCTTCCTTCTCCTTCACCTACAATCACTACAGAAAATATTGTTAAACCCAATCCAGAATTCATTTTTTGGACTCGTCAAGACAAATCATTATTCGGTGCTCTTGTTGGTACTATATCACCATCATTGGTTCCATTAATTTCTCAGGCCAACACTTCCAAAGATATTTGGGATATCCTAGCCAAGACTTATGCCAAACCTAGAAGAGGTCATATCAAACAATCGAAGGATCAATTCAACCGCATATCTAAAGGAAATAATACCATCGCTGAATATATGCAAGCAATTAAAAGTTGTGCGGATCAACTTGCTCCTCTAGGAAAACCAATGGAACATGAAGATGTTATTGATCGTGTGCTACTGGGTCTAGATACTCCTTACGATTCCACAATCGAATCTGTTAATGGAAGGGACACATCAATTTCATTTGAAGAATTACACGAGAAACTTATTAATCGAGAGCTCATTATTAAGCAAAATCAACACAACTCTTATCTCCCTGTGACAACTTTTGCAGCTTCAACTCAGCCTCAGAGTCGCAATTACAGTCGGTCTACTGCTCATAGTATTCTCTCAACTCCTGTAAATAACTCTATTCGTCAGTCTCGTCCTTTTTTTAGGCAAGTGTTAATGGTGCCGAGAGCAAGGATATGTTGTATCTCATTGTCCAAAGTTCATTCAAAGACTTCCAAATGCTATAGCTCCTCATCAGAACTATAATCCAAGTTACAAACCTACCTCTTCTCGCCAAAAATACGCACCACCACAAGTCCATACTACCCATGTGCGTGACTCTTTCTCTACGTCTACTTGGCTTCTTGATAGTGGAGCATCTCATCATGTAACTGCAAACCTCCAAAACTTGGCTCTATACGCTCCTTACAATGGTGCAGGTTTAAATATTTCTCACACTGGCTCTCTTACTCAATTTCATTCTTCCTATTCCCTCAAACTACATAATGTTCTATGTGTTCCTTCAATATCTCGTAATATCATATCTATTTCAAAATTATGTGCTGATATTAACGCTGTTATTGAATTCTCATCCAATTATTTTCATGTGAAGGATATCCAAATGGGATCGATTCTACTCCAGGGTCCAGTTAGGTCTGAGGTATATGAAATTCAATCTATTCTTCCTCAGGTTTTCGTAAGCACCACTTCCAGTTCAACACTTGATTGGCATCATAAATTAGGGCATCCGTCTCTTAAAGTCTTCAAGCAGCTTATTTTTGAAAATAATCTAAATGTTTCATGTATTTCGAATTTAAATTGTAATTCTTGTGCTTGCAATAAAAGTCATCAACTTCCCTTTTCAATTTCTTCTATCTCTTTTACAGCTCCTTTACAATATATCTACACGGATTTATGGACTTCTCCGATTTATTCTCATGATGGTTACAAATATTATGTAATCTTTGTCGACCATTATACCAAGTATATTTGGTTTTACCCATTAAAACAAAAGTCAGATACAAAAGATGTATTCATAAGATACAAAGCCCAAGTAGATAGATACTTTAAACTACCACTAATTACCTTATACTCAGATAATGGTGGTGAGTATGAAGCTCTTAAAGAATATTTAAGTATTCATGGCATATCACGCCTCACTACTCCTCCTCACACTCCTCAACATAATGGATATTCTGAGAGACGACATAGACATCTTGTAGAAATATGTTTAACTCTTCTTACTCATGCCTCAATGCCATTAGAATACTGGACACATGCATGTTCTACAACTATTTATCTTATTAATCATCTTTCCACCTCAACTTTAAACATTGCTTCTCCTAACCTCAAGCTCTTTAAAAAAATGCCAAATTATCAGAAATTAAAAAATTTCGGGTGTTTATGTTATCCATGGATGAAACCTTACACTAATCATAAATTAGATTTGAAATCTATGCCATGCATTTTTATTGGCTACTCCTCAACTCAAAGTGCTTACCACTGTCTTGATCCTAAAACTCACAACATATACACCTCAAGACATGTTCAATTTTTGGAACATAAATTCCCATATTCAGATATGGCATCTTCCTCAAATTCTGTAGAAAAACTCATTGAAGAATGGTGTCTACTTTCTATTCCTATTTCTACACAAACAGATGTCATGCCTCCTCATAATAATACACCAAATATATCCTCTAAATATCCCACTTTCACCCGGACATACTCAATCTTCCTCCCCATCATCTGATGCCTCTGGGTCTTCTTTATCCTCACCAACGACCACTCCAACAGCTACATATACCCCCTCATCTTCCTTCACCCCTTCCTCCTCCTCCTCAAATGGATCAAATTCTGCAGTATCTTCACATACAACTTCTCCACCACCACCACTGTCACCACCTCCATCTCATTCTATGACCCTCAGGCTACGAAATAACATCAGAAAGCCTATAAATAAGTTGAACCTTGTTGCTGAAATGATGGATACCGAAACAATACCTAAAATTGTCGCTCAAACTCTTAAGAGCCCAGTTCGGAGAAAAGCTATGGATGAAGAATATGCATCCCTTATTCGAAACAAAAATTGGGATCTTGTAACTCCCTCAATCTCCAAAAATATTATTAAGTGTAAATGGGTATTTTATATAAAAAGAAATCTTAACAGTACAATTAAACAGCACAAAGCTCGGCTTGTAGCTCGTGGCTTTCATCAACGACCGGGCATCGACTACATTGAAAAGTTCAGCCCTGTAGTTAAGCCAGCAACGGTACGCCTCATTCTCTCTCTTACAATCAGTCAAGGTAGGCCTTTACGCCAACTTGACATTAATAATGCATTTTTACAAGGTACTTTGACAAATGAAATATATATTTCTCAGCCTCCTGGCTACAAATTACAATGACTCCATTCATCCAAATTTTATATGTAAATAAAATAAAGCATTGTATGGGATCAGACAAGCTTCGAGAGCATGGTATAAAGAATTGCGTAATTTTTTACTTGATTATGGTTTCAGAAACACAATTTCAGATTCATCCTTGTTCACTTTACGCGTGAATGGATCGGTCCTCTATGTACCAGTATACGTAGATGATCTCATTGTTACTAGCAATTCAACATCATTTCTGGATGAATTTATTGCTACTATCTCCAACAGACCTTTCTTATTTTCTGGGAGTCGAAGTTCTTCCCTTCCTAATGGTCTATTTTTAAGTCAGAAGAAGTATATATCTGACATTTTATGCAAGGCTAACATGGACGGGGCGAAATTAGTTGTAACTCCTTTGGCAACTCATCCTCCTTTAACATAGGCAAGTAAGCTTCTTCCAGACCCTACCAAGTACAGTGCTTTAGTTGGCAGCTTGCAGTATCTTAGGCTCACTAGACCGGACATTGCGTTCTCTGTCAATAAGCTAGCACAATACATGCAACGTCCAACAGAAGAGCATTGATTGGCCATGAAACGACTTCTGCGCTATTTAAGTGGTACACTGAAAATGGGATTGTCAATTCACAAAGACTTCCCTCAGTCCTTGCCTGCTTATTCTGATGCAGATTGAGCTCGTGATACAGATGACTATAAATCCACTACTGCCTACATTGTTTATCTTAGCAAAAATCCAATCTCTTGGTCATCGAAGAAGCAACGAACTCGGGCGCGCTCATCAACTGAAGCAGAATATAGAGCTGTAGCAAGTGCAACAACGGAATTGTTATGGCTTCAGAACTTGCTTTCAGAATTAGGCATACCATCTATTGTTCCTCCGGTCATCTACTATGATAATGCAGGGGCAACATATGTTAGTGTCAACCCGGTCTTTCATTCCAAAATGAAACATCTTGCCCTAGACTACCATATTGTGCGTGAAAATGTTCAAGACGGAAAGTTTCGAGTGTCATACATCTCAACAAATGATCAATTAGCTGATGCTCTTACGAAGCCTCTACCACGTACTCAATTCACCTCATTAGTTCACAAAATCGGTCTCTCATCTTGGCCGACCGTTTTGAGGGGGCGTAATAAGGACTGAAATTATGCTAATATCATGATGCTCTCCTGATCTTTAACTCCTTAATATTCTCCCTTATAACCTTGATACTCTCCCTGATATTAAGTCTTGTAATATCATGCTGTCTTAATTAGCTGCGGATTGATAGCTCTGTAATAGTATATATTACTTCACCATTGATAATGCAAATCATCACTTCTCTGATATTCTATATAATATGTACTAGGGCCCTTCAAGCAAAACCCTAAAATTCTCTAAAACTTAAAGCAACCTCCCTGTTATTTTTGAGGGGCTTTCATCGGTTTTCACTGGTGGAAATCCCCGATTTCTTCTTTTTTTTTTTTATTATTGTTAGTTCATCTCTTAGTTCATATCTTGTTAATCTTGAATAAGTTTCCAATTTATTCGAGTTTTGTTTGTCTCTCATTGTGAGAGTTTGGTTTTATTTGATTTGTTTGCAGTTCATCATGTCCGAGATTACAGATCTATGAAATTTTCATGGAATTGATTCGGGTGATAAATGTTTGTATGCTGATATATTTGTGGTCGATTGCTAAAAATAACAATTGGAAAATTAGATCATGTATATATCAATTCAAAAAATCGTTTGGTTGCATATCCAAGGAGGAAGGATTCAACAGCGATATAATTATGCGTTTGTTCAATTTCGATCATATCTGTAGATACATGCCATATGGCTTTTTGTTATTGAATTATTATTTTTTTCAAAAAAAATAAAATAATAAAGACGTGTAATTTCGTGTCTATTTTAAATTATATTTACTTGTATATCAATAATTTGGCAAATTTAAGTATTAATTATTGAAATAGATTTTAACAAGAAAGATGCTAAAAATATAATTAAAAAATAAATAATATATTCCTATTATTGATGCATTATTGCCTTGACAATATTAGTAACAATTTTGATGTAACACATCATTAAAATTTAAAGATGCTCCTCCACGAGCCAGGAGAGGTGGGTCGATATGCTCCAACATTATCATCTTTTTGCTTGAACATTCAAAGTTAGATTCTCATATGCAAACAAAATAAAATGATGACAAAAGGAATTTAATTTTGTGGTTTTAATTATTGGGCAGTTTTTAAGATACGAAAAACCGAAGATAAAATGTAAACTCTTCTGAAACATTTGTTTAGCCGATATAATTTCGATTTTTCAGATTTTTATAAGTACCATTAATTTATTTAATTTATCAACTTAATAATTTAATTTAATTTTTTTTTATTTCACTCATCCCTAACATGTACCATTATTATCATAAAATTTACTTATACATTACAATGTGACACGTATATATCTGGAGAAAATTGAACTTTTGAAGTTGATACTATTTTTTCTTTTAACAACTGTATTCATTCATTATCAAATGTAAATTTAAAGAATTTGGTAGTTTATTATATTTATAAATCGATAGAATTCACAATTCAACAAAATGTCTTGTTTATTTAGTACTCCCTCTGTCTTTTATTCTATTGCATCATAATTTTGAAATAACATATTTTTTGTTGTTTATATAAGCGGATCATATTGAGTTGCACCGACTTACTTTAATTAAATCTTCTTCATTTTTTCCCATTTTTCTTAAATTTCATTCTCAATAATAATAACCTTCTTCCAAGGAGAGAACAAGATTGTAGCTAAAGTACATTTACTGTTTCTAGGGCACGCTCACTAAAAACTAAATTCTATAAATTTGACTTTTTTATTGTAAAGTAAAAATAGTATTTATTTACCGAAGCCCATACAATTATTATCTCGATTCTGAGCACTTTTTATCCATTAAAAAAGTGGGAAGTTGTGCATGCAATGTCATTTATGCATTAGATCTTGGGCCCTAGGGTAGGGCACCATGAGGCAACCTAGACGGGTCCAAACTCAATAATTTATACTTTATTTTTCTTTAAGGGAATATAATGATGAACTAAGCCCACCTCAATTTAACGATAACAAATTAAATTCCACATTTTTTTCATCTAAAAGTACCTTGATCTTGACTCTTGAGAGACGGATAAGTTCGTTGATAGAAAGTCTGAACATAATTTTATACTTTTAACACTCAGAGGAAGGTCCGAATATCTTATATTAGTCCGAACAAGATCTTATACTTTTCAATACTCATCCTCAACGTTAAGGAAGGTTCGAATAAGATCTTATACTTTTCAAGACTCTCCGTCAATATTGACAATAACAAATATAACAAATACCAATACTAATACCAATAACAAATATTTAAATTAAATAAATTGGGGCGGGAGGACTCGAACCCGAGTCCCTTCCTAAACCGCGCTCTGATAACATGTTAAATAATCAGTCGCACTAAAATCTTAAAATGATAGAGGAAGGTCCGAATAAGAGGTTATACTCTTGAACATATATTATCATCTTTTTTTTCTCCTAATATTGAGGGTTAGATTCTCGAATGCAAAAAAAAGTGATAAAAAAAATAATTAATGTGCACATTAGCCTCTCGAATATGAAAAAACATCGAAAATACGACTCAAAACTATGTTCAAGTACTTGAGAAATATTGAAGATACAGTGTGAATACATGCGTGCATGTTTCAGTTTGTTTGGGGACCGGAACCCTTGCTTACAGTCTGAAGACGAGGCGGTGGTGCGGCGGAGACTGCAGCTACTACTGGTGGTACCGGTGAATCATTGTCTTGCTGTGTCACCTGAAAACAAAAAAGTCACATTCAAAATTAACTCTAGTTGTATCGGAATTGATCGAACTTGTATCTTATTAGTATGATATGTGACACCAGCAATTAGCCTTTAATTGATTCTCTCATAAATGATTTTTTCACGAATTTTATATTTTGTCTTTCCTAATTGAGTAGACCAACTCCGTTGTCAGGTTGTGTGCTTATATAAAACAGCATGATGCACAAAAAGCCTATCAGACCGGGTTTTATCCGGAATTTAAAAAACGCATTTTTTTAAAAAAATGAATCGTGTCGGGATTTTTTAAAAATCGGGCCGGATCGGGCTTCCTAAGAAATTTAATTAAAATGAGAGAGGATGAAAAATGGGGATGAGAGAAATTAGTGGAGATTAATAAGTGAAAAATGGGGAATGAGAATTAATGAAGAGAGAAAAGTAAAGAATATGAAAGCAACGATTTTAAAGCAATATAAAAAATAATATTAAATAAGAAATTGACACATTATCAAAATTACATCATCATAACATAATAACTCGACACATTAGCTATGATGATACGTGTATTCTGTTTTAATATATTGTAAAATAGTTGCACATTTTTCATTACATACTTTCCATTTCTTCCGTCCCGAAAAATATTTCCTATTTGTGTTGAACATGTTTGCCAATGCACATTTTTGATGGTTAATATCATTAATTTTGTATTAACATTAAATATAAAAACTTCATTATATTAAAATACTCATAAATATGAATTCAACAAAATCACTAATGACTATATTTAATATTATAAATTAGACGTAAATTAATAGTCAATCAATTACGATGAATAGTGCCGGAAGTCCCGATATTTATTAAAATAATTATGCATTTTTATGTCATGCTCACCTGAGTTTAATTGTTCCTCAGAAAAGAAAAGTTACACGGAAATTGAGATATATAATTTTCAATAGAAAACATACTCCGAAACACCTTCCAAATTATTTTGAACCACAAAAAAAATTTGCCTAACTACTTTGATTCAAGCTAGGATAGTCCACGTCTCGACTATATGCGAACAAGACCTATATTTGAACCTGTTTGACAATTTAAGAGGCCGAAATTATGAAATTTTTTGTTGATAAATTTGTCAAATATGCAGCCAATATATATGTTAGGATCAGTGTTACAGATTTCAGAAATCAAAATTATCCGGTTGAGATCGATTTGCGATTTATCGGACAATTTTTTAAAAATCGAATAATTTATCGGCAATTTATTGGAAATCGGTCAAATCGGACAAATAATTTTGACATATTTTTGAGTGATTTATCGGCGATTTTTGAAAAATTGGCCGATTTTTATAACAGAGGTTAGGATCAGAGCATCCATAGTGGAAGTTCAGTTGGTGTCTCGATCTCTGGGAAAGGGCTCGGCCAACCAAATTTAAATGACTTTTACATTGGAGGAGATTCTTGTAAAGCGGGCAATCCCCTACGGTGAACCGACTCATTTTTTACTTTTTAGTTTTCTGTTATTTTTTTGTTAACTTAATTTCATTTACTTTAAATTAAATCGACTCAACTGCGCCTTATTAGAGGTGGGAAGTGGGTTTTGCGTTGGAGAGTTGATCCCTATTTCTGTAAATCCATTTTTTAATGATGTAGCATCAGTTGGGCTCTAAGGGTTTTAGTTTGACAATTCCGTTAAGTGGTCTTATTGGCTTATAAGCCCGTAACAGCTTATTGACGAGTGTTTGTCGACCTAACTTATAAATTGAATTTACAATTTATAAGCTAACTTATAAGCTGATAAGTTGAATGTTGGTAACGACGTACATTTTCACAACTTATTTTTTATTTTTCATTTTTTTATCAATTTTAATTTTAGAATATATTTTTTTAAATGTTAATATAACTTAAAATATAAGAATTAAGATAATTATATATAAAAATTATTTATTTTAATTCATTTAAATAAAAACAATTATGACTTATAAGTTAAATTATCCAAACACTTATATAACTTATAAGTATTTATTAACTTATCACTTATTACTCCGTTGTTTATTTTAAGTCATAAGTTACTTATTTTAAAATTTCCCGGCACTAAATACGGGGCAATATTGTGTATGTTCTTATTAAACACGCCAGTAAACTTCAGGGCCAAACCTGCTGAGATGCTACAAATGAATGTGATTCCTAATGAACATAGTTCTCAACTACAAATAATGCTAGAGGGACTAAGCTGCCAGAGACTTACAATAGATGGCGTTTCTTGATCTGCAATGACTGGCAAATAATAATCTGTTGCTGCATGCGAGATTTCTTCCGAAACACTTACAGACTGACCTTCTTCTTCTTCATCATGTTCATGAATCAATGGCTTTGCATCATCAGATGTTCCAGCAGGGGCAACTGCCCCTGAATGCACATTTTCCAGGCCAAAACACCTACGTGCACCATTGATAACTAACTCAACAAAGCTCAAACACATGCTTCCTTTATTTTCCGCCATCATTAAATGTATCTTCTCTTTTTTCTTGAAACATGTTGCCCATATATAGCTATAAATTCATCTACCAGTCAACACAATGCATGTAAAGTGTAAATTCTAGGGAAATGTTAAATTCTGAGCTGTTTTCTACGTTCAAAATTTTGAAAAGAATAAATTACCTCACACTAATTCCCCCCGCCGTTGATGTGCATTCAGAAAGGGCAGTCTGATCTTTTTACAAATTATTTTGCTCCCGAAGTTCAAAAACAGTTGTGAATTTAACATTTTCCAAACTTCATATTATCATTTGTAGTAGGTACACCCTCAGTATTCTGAATTTTGAAGTCAGTAGCACTAGTTTACAGGTCA
The DNA here is from genome assembly GCF_009905375.1 of Apium graveolens. Taxonomy (NCBI): domain Eukaryota; kingdom Viridiplantae; phylum Streptophyta; class Magnoliopsida; order Apiales; family Apiaceae; genus Apium; species Apium graveolens. The sequence continues at coordinate 264,679,896 of NC_133653.1, read as the reverse complement.
CACCCAGTGTTCCAGAAATCGTTAGTACCAGGGCGGTGAGGGTATTTTCGAATGATTAATGGGTAAGTCGGAGATTAATAGGACTGATTAATCTGAACATTAATAGAAAAAATATAAATATTATTTTTAATTTTTATAATTATATAATGATCCATATGTCAAATATTTGTTTGACAAAAGAAATTAGAATAGTATTAAACAATATCTACACACATTTGACATTCATTATGTACAAATTATTGAGTTTACAATATTAACTACTGTATATTTTAATTCACACTTCTAAACTAATTACAATATGTCATTTTTATATTTTAAATGAGAAAATATATATATTAGATTACTTGTTATTTCTTACTAATACTTTATATTAGCAGGTGACTATGTGACCGTCTAAACCGATTTTTAGAACACGGGTCACACCTGTATTTAAAATTAAAAAGTATAAGTACTGATCTCACGTATCTTTCTTAATCAGATTCACCTGTTCGATATATGATGTGCTGTCCTGCTAGCTTGTGTTGTTTCTACCTTTCTAAATTTTAAGATTATTTTTAAAAATTTAAATAACATCAAGAGATCTATTACTTATAACACAAAGAACAAGAGGGGCAATACAAAGGAGTGTGCATGAATATATGATCAACTAATTGTCGGTGTCTGGGGATAAAAAAAAGTATCACTTTGAAGTGTGGTTTTTTTATGATTAACCTAGTTCATTTCATTTCATTTACTTGGTCAATAACACGACAACTCTACATTGGAAATGCTTTAGGAACTCTGAGAATTTTTCGTTTTGATTACTATACGTTTCAGTGTTGGTAAAATGTCAATTAATTTCAAGAAACTTAGTTCATTTTAATGATATACACATTTTCTCTCCACGAGTACAATTGCCCAAGGTATCATTTGGGCCAACCTGAAAATAGGAAAGCAAAACATAAGCAGCTGGTGCCTGAAGAACTGAGAAAACTGCATATACAAAAGCTTCTAGAAGATTTTAGTAACTCCAATCACAAGGCCTCCAGAAGATTTTAGTAACTCCCATAAGTCCATAAATTTGCAAATGCTTGTAGTCTTGGAAAATAGAACTAAGCAAGTAAATGGTAAGATATATATAATATACCGAAGAGATACAGGCGGCAAAAGAATGGCTCAATTATACACAAAGACCTGATATCGCAAGTAGTGAGGCAAGATAGCCATAGTAACAGAATTAAAAACATGACACCGATGTATGCCAATAGAACAAGCTATCCAACACTATCTCATTGGTAAAGAACCAGCCTAACTGAACTATGTACATAAAACAAATTTAAAGAAAGAAAGAAAGATTTCATTAGTGCCTGGGGTTAGGATACACTTGAGACACAAATGAGTTACCACCATTTGGCAAAATAAAAAAATTTCTCAGTTGCCGCTGCTTGTCCCAAAAACTGAATAATTTTAGAAAGGGAAGAAGAGAAGTGAGAGGTATATATTAATCCCTCCTTTCGTTGCTATTTGAAGAGCTCTCAGAGGAGAAATCCAAACCCAAGCACTTAAGGAAAGCTTGCTTAGCTATCCCCAAAAAGTGGCAAGGATGGTGAGCATGCCTAAAATGTGAGTCACTTGTTTCATCTTTTCCTGAAGAAGCCTCAGCTTCAGTGATGTCCCCACTTCTTTCTATTTCCCTGCTTGCATGCGATCCCGGTTCTTTAATGATCTGATTTTCCCTTGGCTCCTAGCACAGACAGATAAACTATTCAATGTCATTCCACATATTTTATTATTTCTACGCTTCTTTATATTTTTCAATATCGTGAGAATGAATTAAACAAGGTTACAAAGAAGTGTTTATTTATTATGTTATCCCGTATAATTAATATAAATGTATACAACTTGAGTAGTTTTGCACTTCTGAACACCCCAGGAAAGCAGACCTCATGCCAACATTATTGATCATATTCTGATTAAATGAAAACCTCTACTTTTGGACAACAACACATGATATACATCACATCATCACATGAATGTAGGGTCTAATAATGTCAACACAAAAACTTGAAGAATATATGTGCAAGTGTAAGAATATAGTCATGTTAGTGATATGGCAGTACACCACAACATGACACCGTATAAGCATTACTTTTATTAGTAAGATAATCACCATTTTGGCTAATCTTAGTGGTGCTTCTGGAACTAGAGATGTGGATAAGGATAGTCTGGTCTCTGTCACAGCTTTCATATAGTGTGAACAGAAATAATAGTCCCAATATGTGTATAAACTAGCTGCATATACCTATTCTTGTCTAATCATGAAAAAGAGATGTCTCTCGATATTTTAGATTTAAGTGTTGTGGAAACTAAAGGTATACATTTTCAGTAAGATCAGATCTTTGCACAACTAAGTACAGTACTTTCCAACCTCCTACTAAGGAAGGGCTAAGTTCTTCAACAACAATGAGTCCTCCGATCAATTTTATCAATTTTCACGTTCAACTAAAGTCAGGGGATTGTATCATTTGTAATTGATTGTTAGTTAATTAAGTAGGACAAAAATGTGATATTAATAACTGAAATCGACTAGATGAACAAATAATACTATAAACTACTCTCCAAGGAATATGAACAACGCCACAGATTTATTCCAGAGGCAGTCTGATTGCTGGTATGAACATGGTAGTACAGTCTTTCCACGAATGTAGTACTCTTATTCATCAGACAAAAGAGGAGTTTTAATCATGAAATCCGAAGTAAAATGATGAAACCTTTGTTTATGTTATACAATATAAGAGTTCAAATCACAAGATCCGGAGTAGATAATAAAACCCTTATATTGGCGGTCAATATTACTAAATCAAAGCATGACTATATCGTCATGCTAGGTATTCTGCCTTCACTTGTTAAACAATATGTCTCTACTTGAACAAGCCTAATCTACTACTCGTAGAAAAACAAGAACACTTCGAATATATGTTGGGACTTAGGTGCTATTAGGTCTGTCCTCAATCCCAAAAGCAATCTTGTTGAGTGAGGACTTTGTTCAAACTTATCAATCATCACCTCGCAAGTCCATTCCACAACCGATGTGCAATAATTCAACAATCGCCCCCTTCACACATTAGACCTCGGAAACCGCCGAATTAACCGAGTTCAGCTCTACCATCCCCTGCCATGTGACCAAGTCCCCCCCCCCTAGACCCACTAAGAGCCAATCGGATTGCAACATAGGCTTTAATACGAATGTTGGGTGGTTTTCAGCCAATCTAAACCTAAAAGCTAGCTCAATAGGTAAGTAATTCCTCACACTTAATCAACTAAAACCCCACCCTATTCACAACCAATGTGAAACAATAACTAATTCCCGAAATCGAAACAGACTAATCACCCCCAACAAATTAGCTATCAAGAACCTCAACCAAAGAGTCCCCCTTGTTCATCTCATAACTTCAAAGCAAAGAGTACAAAAAACTCCGAACATCGAAAACTCTATCTTCAAGATTCCTAAAAACCCCAACTTTCAAATTTTAATCATATCTAAAAACCTCAAGAAACTATCCCCAAACATACCCTTGAGCTAAATCAAATGGCCTAACACTAAACACAGCTAAAACAAATAAAAAAGCAATAAATTACTTAAGTCCCAGCTAAAAACAAGATCTAATCACCATAAAATAACAATAAAACCAAACCCCACAAACCTAATCCAATAAAAAAACAGGCAACATGGGCACCTATAGACACAAATATACACACACAAACACAAAAAGGGTATTGCTTGAACTGCAAAACTACTAATTCAAAATCTAGAAAATGCAACAAGAGCAGCTATAGACACAAATACAAAAAGGGGTATCTGGGTATTGCTTAGCAACAAAAAAAGTTACTAATTCAAAATCAAGAATTAACCAACATGGGCACCTATAGATACAACTATAGACACAAATATACACACAAATACAAACAGGGGTATCTGGGTATTGCTTGTAACAAAGAAGTACTAATTCAAAATCAAGAAAAGGCAGCTATAGACACAAAAATACACACAAACAAGAAAAGGGGTACCTGAGAAATGCTTGAAAAGGTGTTTGAAGAAGAAGGGTCATGAGCAGAAGTGGTTGAGTGATCATCAAAAGTGTAGAAGTAAAGGAGAAGAATGAGAAGGAACATGACTATAAGTTGGATCCATATAAGCCATGGTATTCTGTAGGTGTCTATTATAAGTTCATCTCCAAAATCAAACATGTGGGTGTATTGGACAGGGGGAGAGAAAGGATGGACTGAGATTGAGAAGAAGGATAAAAAGGAAAAACAAAAAGGTGGAGAGGATGTGTGCTTTAGTTGCTTTGGCTGTGACACTCGCCTACCAGACAAAACAAGGGATTTTATTTTAATACTACCTTGCAATTTAAGATTCGGTCCAACTCTATCCCGGGCTCGACTTGAGTCCGGACATTTCTAATCGATCTCGAGCCAAGTCTGACAATATTCGTCTTATTTTGGTTATACCCTTAGCGGAACCGTATAACTTAGATCAAATGTTTTAATTATTAAAGTATTTGAATAGCGGGTTGAATTTAATTATTCAAATAAAAATGCTTTTATATTCTTTAACAATAAGCAAAACTATATTTTATTAGAATATAAAATATCAAAGTACTAATTTGATACTCACTAAATAATTATATAATTATTTTTAAAAATTTATATTATTGAATCATAATTATTAACATGAATTGATTTATGTTATATGTAGCCTTTGTTTTTTATGAGTTAGCGTCTATCTACGCCTAATTTATTTTAAATTTATTAACACTCTTTAACAATAATTAAGTAATAGTAATGGCTTTATCCAAATTTTAGTGTCCATCACAGCTTTCATTTACTTTTAAGTTGAAAAAGAGTTTTTTAACAACAACAAATTTTATAAGTTCTATTTAGTATTTATTAAGTAATATTAAATTAAATTAAATGATATATATTTTATTTTAAATTTAAAAACAATTTTTATCAATAATTAAATAATATCAAGTGAACTATATTGAAAAAGATAATTATCAAATAATATTAAGTGATATTAATTTTTTTAAAATAAAAAAATGGTTGGCTCAAATATACAATTCACTTCACAAAAGAATCCTATTAGTAATAAAGTTAACCTCCTAAATTTCTATAACAACTAAATTAGCTATTGGGTGCAAAATTACAACTATATTCTGGAATTTTATAATTATACCCGGGTTCAATTTCTTTCAACTAAATAATTTAATACTAGCATTAATTTATTATACATATTAATTTATCAACTTCAATATATATTAAGTACCAATTTAATATTTTATATTAATATTTTAATTTCGATCGCACTAGTTAAGAGATTGAATTCTGTACAAATACCAATTTAAATTTTTAATTTCGTGCATGTTAGTAATTTATAATTGTCTGTATTCAATTAGATATAATTAGATATATGTTAATTTTTTAGCTGAAAAATTCATGAGAGTAATTTTTTTCCCAATATGGACAATTTGGGTCTAAATTACAAAATGCTATTTAACCTAAAACTTATATCAAAATAGTTTTAAAATGACGTGACATGACACGTGTCAAAATTTTATTCATTATCATATGTGTGATCCATATTATTAGGAGAACATTTATCATTTATTAAATATTTGGGAAAAAACTGTGGCAATATTTAGGGCTTGTAGTATTTTGTAATTACTATTTCAATTTTTTAATTATCAAATAAAAATATTAAAATGATATGTTTGGTAATTATTAAATGTATTTCTAATATATATGGTGTAATGTTCAAATCTCACTGCAACATATTAAAATTGTTATTTACAATATACTAAAATAAAAAGAGCTTTTTTGAAAATCATCCAAGCTCAAAAATATTTTTGCAAAATTACCGTCATTTTAAAAAAAAAATTTACAAAAATACCTCTTTATTTGCAAAAATACTATTTTTTAATTTTTTTTTTTTACAAAAATATGGTTTTCTTGCAACTCTAATCAAATGCAATTTTTGACGAGTTTCTGCAACTCTATGTAACCTTGTACAACCTCTTACAACCTTAAAAACAACCAAAAAAACACTATTCAACTACATGACTGTTTGATTTTGGTTGATTCCGTATTTTTATAAAAAAATTCAGGAAAATAGTAAAATTGTAAAAAAAAACTTAGAAAATTAGTTTTTTTTTGTATTCTCTCCTAATATAAAAGTTTTGCTTTGTAATTCAGGAAATCATAGATTTATTGGATATTCTTAATATTTAATCGATGAGGAGTTATCTGTAATTGCAATTATAAGTAATTTTCATCATTTTTCCAACATAGTAAATAAAGAAAATTAGTAATCAAAATTCCAAGTATTATAATTTTCTGTCACCATAAATTTAGAGGCTAAAGATTAAACCCAAATAATCAACCACCCCTACTTAATCATTCTCATGCATGGCATTTTAATCAACCATTGCTGATTCTAAATAGGTCCGGTAATGGGGGAGCCTAATGGAATCAGCAATGGCCCTTCACGACCGAGTCCCTCAGTGCCACCATCACCACCACCACCCCCACCATCTCCTGCCACAACTCTCATTCAACCATCCAAGAAACACCATAAACGAAAAGCCTTTCGGGTTTTTCGTCACGTTTTTCGAACACTTCCAATAATCCAACCTCATTGCAGTTTCCCAACGCTTCCTGGTGGAAGATTACCTGATCATCATGGTAACAATAACAAAGTTTGTGGCACGCTTTTCGGGTTCCGAAAAGGTAGAGTTAGTCTATCTATTCAAGAAAACCCTAGGACATTGCCAACTTTTGTGGTTGAGCTAGGCATGCAAACTAGTGTTTTGCAGAAGGAAATGAGTGCTGGATTGGTTAGACTTGCATTGGAATGCGAAAAACGGCCCGAAAAGGATAAGACAAAGCTGATGGAAGAGCCATTGTGGTCTTTTTTTTGTAATGGGAAGAAAAATGGTTATGGAATGAAGAGAGAAGCTACTGATGCAGATTTGCATGTAATGGAGCTTCTTAAGGCTGTGTCAATGGGAGTTGGAGTCTTGCCTTCGGTTGATCCGGAGGTCGAAGGACCGGATAATGAGATGGCCTATTTGAGGGCACATTTTGATCGTGTAGTAGGATCTAAAGATTCAGAAACTTTGTACATGTTAAGCCCTGATGGGAACAATGGTCCAGAGTTGAGTATTTTCTTTGTCAGATTATGATCAATGCACGGTTTTTTTGTGTTGATATTTACAATTAACAATTATTATGGGTCGGTGAAATGATAAATTTCAATTTTTGTTTAAACGTTCTTAATTTTGATAATATGCCACAAGGACCACAAGGACCAGTGAGCTATCATAGTTTTCGCCACTGGGGGAGGACCTGGTCGGGATAACAACTTTGTTTTCTTGAGTTGACGTGCAACATATATTTGAGCCTTGTTAATAATTACTGCACTGTTAATTAATTACTTAAATTTGGAGGTAAGAAATTAAGACTGAATTAGAAAATCCAACATTCCCAACTCCTAATTGCAGTAATTTATGTTAATCAAAGGCCTCGCTCAGAGCTTATCTTCCACAGATTCTTGAACGATTATTTGATTCCAACTTCCAACATTATGTTTTCATAACTTGTTTAGTGGCAATGTTACAGTGAAGTGTCGTTACTCAGCATTTATAGAATAATGGTTAGTTGACTTAGTTCGATGATCATGTCAGTTAAGTAACCGGTTCTCCTAAAATGTCAATATAATTTGTCTTCTTCATATATATTAGTAGCATCTATGCAATGTTGCATGTAAAGTTGTCAAAATGAGTTAAAATCTGAATTTGGAGATCCATGCCAATATGATTAGCTGGTAGGTGCATTGAGACAGAGGGTGAGAGACCAGCTTTGCTCATACCAGACAGATATGATCTTCTCAATTCACGCGTGTACAAAAGGTAATTATAATAAAATATACGTCGTATTTCTAGAAAATGTACAGAGTGGGTAGGTATGAACATTGACCTTACAGAAAAACTGCTGAGTTTGTTAGAATACTAATATTCGAGTTTGTTAGAATACTAATATAACATTGTAGAAAGGACCTTCCTCTAACATCGTGGGGTTTTAAAGTGACTGGTTTCTTGACATGGTATCATAGCTGAGGCTTCAAATAGCTATTTGATCCTTTTTTGTGTTGTGATCAACGAGTAATATATGAAGTGTGGTCCAAGCAATATCTTCTAGTGCTATTCAGTAGAAAAAAGAGAGAAAAGATGTCTAAGCGAGTGGCGATTATGCCGGCTGCCACCACCTCTGTCTCTGATCCACCAGTTCAACGTCTGATCGCGGACCTTCCAGATGAAATGTCTCGCCTAATTATCGGATATATTCCAAAAGAAGAACATGATGTAGTTGCCCTTGTGTCAAAAAAATGGAACTCTGCCTTAAGTCCATTGGAATGGTCCAGCACTCGTTCAGAGCTGTGCTTGGAGAAAGAATCTCTTTACATCAGATTCAAAGTAAATTCAACCTACTTATGGCGCATCTTTAATCAAAGTCAAAACCCCCAGTTGCGTTTAAACCCTGATAACTTCAGTTGTTCTAGTTTCCCTAATGATCCTATCAATTTACAAACATCTGGCTCTACGTTCGCGGTATTAGGCACTAAAATTTATGCATTTGGAGGTACAAGCAATGATATTCCGATAAATAATGTGTGGACTTATGATTGCAGTACTGATGCTTTAGAATGTGGACCTGAAATGCTACTAGGTAGAGAGTCTGCTGTTGCTGAAGTTGTCAATAAGGTTATTTACGTGATGGGAGGGCGTTTGAGTGAAGAACTTGATGAAAATTTGAACCAAGTTGTTGATGGGATTACACATGTGATGGGTTGGATGGAGAAGTTTGATTATGATATTGGTGTCTGGCAGAAGGTATCAACTCCGATTAATATTAGTAAGATGCGGGTTTCTACAAGTTGTGCTGTAGATGGTAGAATTTACGCGAGGACAGTTAATAATTGGATAGTTTTTAATCCAACTACAGAAGAGTGGAGTGTTATTGAGTCGAAAAAGAGTAAATTAAGGTGGAGGGGAAGGCCTGCAGTTTTAGCAGGGGTGATATATTTTCAACGATTTACAGGCGATATTATTGGTTATGATGTCGGAAAAAATGTGTGGAAGGAGCTGAAAGTGATGTTTCCAAAGTTTTTGGATGGTGTTACTGTGGGTACCTTGGATGGGAACTTGTGTGTGTTGTGGGAAAAACAACATAAAACAGAAAAGGGTGTGAAGGTGGACATTAAGTGTGTTGAGATTGAGGTTTCCGAGGCTGGTGATGGTGAATTAAACGGGCTGGTTTTGAGGGAACGTGTGATCATGCAGCTTCCTTCTAAGTCATCAGCTGTGCATTGCCTGTCAGTGTACCTCTAGCGTTCAGGTCATTTATCTTTATCAACTCTAGCTTTGTTATACACCTTTGTGCACATTTTGAATACTGTTTTCGCAAATTAGTGAACATGTATACTCTGATGGCATGATATAGCAGAATTGTGCATAGCTCTGGCCTAAAGGACTATGTCGCGATATCAGAAAAACTTGTTTCAGTTCAGACTATAATGATGCACTTTTCTGTAAATGTATTGAAATGGTAACGTGCTTCGCAAAGATTGTTGTTGCTAAGGTTGGCACAGTAGAAATTCTTCTTGGTTCTTGACAAATTTCTTCTTTACTTCATTAATTGGCCAATTTGCAGGTAATCTTTGAGAACCCTAGTCCCTGATTCTTTATTTTGGATCAGTTGTCTTGGTGAGTTTGTTGCTTCTTCTGAACCTGACCAAACTAGATTTTCTGTGAAGTTGATGAACATCGAATTTTGAGAAATGAACTTTCGCATTGGATCACTGGCTCTGGCATTATCTTTAAGCTTACGGAGATCATAAATCTGATACTATGTCAACTTCACTTACACACCTGCAATTTTATTGACAACGTGGTCTGGTTTTGCCAGTTTATAGTTAAATATCCATTTGTCTAAATCTTTTGATATTTGTTTCGAAAATGCAGGTGCCTGTTGCCTTCTCAGGAAGGACGTCTGCAGACCTTCAAAAGCTTTATTTGAAGAAGATCCACTCAAGGGACAAGTCACTACTCACTAGGACTATTGAAGCAATTTGAGTTCCCCATCCAGCGCGATACATATGGATTCATGTCATTTTGTTTGATACTGATCTGCATATTTGATTTGGATCAGACACTGATATGTGTTAGGCAAATGTCACCAGCAAAAAATGTTAAAAAAAAAAATAATTGTTGACAGTGGGATTCGAACCCACGCCCTTTCGGACCAGAACCTTAATCTGGCGCCTTAGACCAACTCGGCCATATCAACATGTTATGCTAGTTTTTGCAAAAGCATTTATAAATATTCAGTTCTTAAGGGAACAGTAAATCAGCAAATGTAGCTTTGCTATGTAAAAACATTGTTAGGTTAGAAAAATCATGTACTCTGGAATGACAACCACATTTGTTTTAATATTATTCGATTATGAAAAAAATTAAATAATTTCTTATCGAAAAATTATTATCCATCAGTAATCCTAATGAATGAATTTAGCAAATACTGACAATATCAAGACTGAACTTTTAGTTATTATATGATGTTTAGCATTCATCTCAGAAGTATTCTTGGTACAGCATAGTTAAACTGTTTTGTAATACACTGTAAAGTGGTACATTCTCTACTTGATCATCTCATAGACACCATTTTATCACTTACTGGTATTATCTTGTTATGCCTGCTAGACAACTTTCTTCATTGTCTGAAGGAAATTTCGGAAACTTCAGCATGTATCTGAGAGAGACCATTCAGTACCATTATGCATGGCTATTGTAGTTTATGACTGATATTGTACCAGGCAGAGACTTTCGTTGCGTTTTACGAGCTACTTTGCTAAGCTGCTGAAACTTTGTGAACTCATGGAGTACTCTTTGATGAGCTTTGAGAAGAATGAATCCTCTCTCTCTAGCAGTCTTGCTGGAGTGTCATACTCTGCTATCCTACCTGAATAATGGATAAATATTAAAAAAAAAAAAATTAGGTATAATTCTATAAGTTAAATCTATGCACCTGATACAAAAACAGTAATATGTGATGTATGATCATAGGCTTACCGTCACTAAGGACTAATACAAAATCGCTGTCAATAACTGTGTGGATTCTGTGAGCTATTGTCAAAATGGTTCGGTCTTTAAACTCTTGACTGATAATTTTTTGTAATACCCCATCAGTTGCTGAGTCTACAGAAGCTGTTGCTTCATCTAGAACTAGAATGGAGCTTTTTTTAAGCAATGCTCTTCCAAGACAGAATAACTGCCTTTGTCCAACACTCCAATTTTCACCATTCTCAACAACTGCAAATCCATAAGACAAGGTTACGTTCGCAACACTAGCACCGTCCCAGAAATGGCATAAATAAATATTGTTAAGTTACAAACTATCCTAAATTTTAGGTATTAAGAGGAGGCCTTTCTAAAAGATGTTGCATCCTTAACGAAAGTAATGTATCTGACCTGTATAATCCAGCTTCTCGTCCTTTGCCCGAACTATGTCTCCTAGCTGACATTTGTCTAGCGCCTGCAAAATATAGAGCTATGTTACTGACAATGATATTAAGCTATCATCGTAATAATGCTCTATGGTTCTTCCAGCAGATCCTTACTAATAATTTTACTACTTGATCAACAGGGATTCATTTTAACAAAAGAAGCATATCTAGGAGTTACTTGGTTGTTTGATTTCCATATTAACAAAATTGACACTTTGTACTGACAGTCTTAGATGTGGATCGATATAATTACATTGACTTGTTTGTATACGCAGAACAGAAAGCATACCTCCCAAATTTCAGTATCAGAGTATTGCTGCAGTGGGTCAAGGTTTCCTCTAACTGTTCCCTCGAACATAGTTGGATCCTGCGGAATGATGCTAAGATTTGATCTCAAGTCATGGAGACCTATCTTGCATATATCTACATTATCGATAATTATGCTTCCTTCTCTGGGTTCAACAACCCGAAAGATGGCTTGTATGAGGGTTGATTTTCCACTCCCAGTCCTTCCTACCACTCCAACTTTCTTCTTTCCAGGAATCGTGCAGGTTATATTTTTCAGGACAGATGGTAGATGTTCAGCATAACGAATCTGCAAGCACAACCATGTATAAACAATTGTACTGCAAGTATGATTCTTCTTAAATTTGGATTTTCTTTTCAAAATCCATATATTGCTAAAAATACTTGAAACAGAACTTGTAAATTTTAACGACGCAAAACAAACACTGTGAGTGAAAATAATTTGGTTTATTAATACATTAATTAAAGAACAAGTTAATTCATTCTATATTTAGGTAAGAAAACTCTTCTTTTATTTTAAACACATTTCTTCTACTATCGATCTTAGATTGTTTAAAATTTGTTTGCAGTTGACTTGCCTGCAAGTTCTTGAAGCGAATAGTTCCAGTCTCTGGCCAGTTGCTAGGTGGTCTAGAATCTTCAATCACAAGAGGTGCTTCACTACTAATATTGGAGTACTGAAGAATTCTTTCAACTGAAATCATTTTATTCTCGGCATTGCAAATATTCCATATAACTGAAGCTTGCAGAACATTTAGATTGATTCCGTATGTGACAGCCAAACCTGCAATACCTGTAAAATATCCATTTCCAAATGTTTATCTGTGTTTGACAATAGTCTTTTCGAAATAAAAAGAACAGAAAGATTATCCAGAAACCAAGAACATGGAAACATAAATAAGGTTCTGCTTAATTACTTGGATCGATGATGCCTTCTGGGAGAGAGATAAGTAAAACCAGTGAGAAGGCAAACACAAAATTGGATAACTGGTTCAGTCTGAATGAAAGCCACTCCATTGCTGCAACATTATGAAACCATGGTCTCGAGTGGTTGTCAACCAGGCAAAGATTTGCATCAGTAAAGCGCTTTTTTTGGTCAAAAGCACGAATAGTTGCTGCTCCTGACAGTGACTCTGCAAAGTGGTGGAGTATTGGAGCTCTTTCTATCCCTGATAAGCGTGCCAGTTCTCTTGCAGTTGGTATATAATATTTCTGACATCATTAATGTATTATCAGATCAAAAAATATAAATGACAGTGCTTATTGTTCAGAGTTTATTTTGTTCACATTCCTGTCGCTATTAAATTATCCTGCATCTCTTTCCGGTATAAAATTCAGATACTTTTCAATCTAAAAAATAAACTCATGTTTAATCAATTTGGATTGCAGGAAATGAAGATAAGAAAGATGCATTACTTGGTACCAGATGCAAATGGCTGTCACTGGAATAAAGATGATGAATACTTCCCAAGCCACCTGGGACATTACAGTAATGGTGCCAATAAGTTGTATAATTGAGAAAGCACACCAACCAATTCTGTTTGCTATTTCCATGTCTAGTACACTTTGGTCCGTGGATGCCTGTAAACAATTAAGTACGCATTGTAATTCTATACAGATCATAGTTTGACATGTCAATACTGAAGATGTAAACATACGTGTGCTTGCAAGGTTAATAAGTAAAAATTTGCAATTTTGTCCAGAGCTTTTTTTACCCGATTTAATATTCTTCCGAAAGGAGTTGAGTCAAAGAATGACATAGGAGCACGAAGAACACTGTGTAGCATGTTGTGAAAGAGCTTCTCTGCTGCTGCAAGGCCCGTAATAGCCACAAGTGATGCTCGTACAAGCACACAAAGTGAACTTCCAACAGAAAACAGAACATAAATAAGTAGTATGTAATTCATCCCAGTTAATTTTTCATCATCATCTGTAGGACAAGCCCACGCCATCCAGTAGTTGCTGGCTATCTGCAACACTTGGAAAGATGACTGGGCTAGAAGTATAATCGGAACTAAGGCACCACCTTTTACAATGGTCAAGTAAGACAGATAAACTTCCTTTCCTATGCTTCCTTTTTCTCTTTCTTCTTCATTCACTAATTTTCCTTCCTTTTCATTTATTTCTACACTAAGGTTGTGCTCTGAATCTTGTTTAGTGTGTGGAAATTCATCAACCGAGGTTGGTTCTGTAGTTAATTCACCATCGTTTGATGCATTTTGAGGTGCTCTACTTGCACTTTCTACTGTTAAGACTGAATCTAAAGCCTGACTATGAGCTCCAACTAGAACTTCAAATCCAATATTTTGCTTCATAAGTTCTTCAAACGTACCAGCTTGTGCAATTCGACCATCCTGCATCACCTGTTAAAAAATAGGAAGTCAATTATTTCAATTCACACTTATATACTTGCTACATCTACGCATGAATTCTTTAAAGATATCAGTATTTAAAAAGCTCTAATTGTCACATAATTATTATTGCCAGGTGAAAAAACTTATTATTATTGTCACACAATATTTAAAAAGCTCTAATAACTTAACAAGTTTCACCATTGCCAGGTGAAAGAAAAATTTATTATTTATTCTATACAATTTTCTTGATTAGCAGATTCGATGATGGGTCTTTTAGCATACCAGGATGAGGTCTGCTGCTGGAAGAAACTCGACTTGGTGAGTGACGTAAAGTATGGTCTTCTCCTTGAGAATCCCCATTAGACACTCCTGTTCATATTATGTACATAAATACATAAGTTATAAATATTCTTTTGATATTAGGAGTTGAACAAAGATTACTTGTAACAGAGACTCCAAATACACAAATTTGACAAAAACATCATCCACTAACCTCAAAGAGTTGTCTGCCTGTATGCGCATCCACAGCACTGAAAGGGTCATCAAGCAGATAAATATCAGCATCGTCATAGACTGCACGAGCAATTTGTATTCTTTGTTTCTGGCCTCCACTCATATTAATCCCTCTTTCTCCAATCTCTGTCAAATCACCGGTGGAAAATAATTCAAAATCCTTGATCAAAGCACATGCTTGGATTGTTCTATCATATTTGGTGCTATCATAAGAATTTCCAAAGAGAATGTTCTCTCTAACATTTCCTGTCAGTATCCATGGGGACTGAGGAACATAAGCCTTTGTACCACTCACTTTTACCGTCCCAGACACCTTTGTAACTTCTCCTAGTATGCTTGACAGCAAACTAGACTTTCCTGACCCTACAGTACCACAGATAGCCACCTTCATTCCTCTCTTTACTTGTAATTGTATTCCATCAAGAGTTGCACGTGTTGATTTCATATCCCAGCTAAATTTTCCACGTTCGATCTCAATGTCAAATTCAGTTTTATCACGAGAAACATATTCAATTGAACCTGTCTGAATTTCTTCTTCTTGGAGGTATGAAGCAATTCTATCTGCAGAAACTTTCCCCTGTGCAATCACGGACAGGAGATCAGGCAGGTTAAAGATAGGATCTTGTAACATTCTAAATGTAGCCAATGCAGATAACACTCTCCCAGCTGTAAGTGGAATCCCCATAAGAACGCATCCGCCAAAAGTTAAAACAGAAATGAATGTTGGTGATCCCCAAAATATAAAGGCCGATATAGCTTGTAGCCTAAGCGACTTCCAAAGCCATTTGTACTCTGTTTGCCTGAGGTTTTCTAGCTTTTGAAGATAATGACTGTCCCATGCTTGAAGTTTCAGTGTCTTCATGTTTCGAAGAATTTCTGAAGTAGATTTCATTCGATCATCCTTCGCGTCCATTATCTTAGATTGGTATCCCTTCTGGACTTTAGTCATTGGTATGTTGATTGTCATTACTACCATTGTTGCTGCTAATGCCACCAAGGATCCCATTCCTAGATTTGTGTGCAAAATAAGTATAGCCAATGTAATTTGAATAGGCAGCATCCAGATTATGTTTATGTACCACATGAAATCAGTGATTCTTTGGATGTCAACACTCATATAGTTGATGATTTCTCCACTTGTGTGCTTTTGACAGGATTGACTTGATAAAACAAGGCCTTTTTTGTAAATGTGAGAAATCAGAGCAGCTCGAACCCGAAGGCCTAGCTGGCGAGCACCAAAGATCCACTGCCTTTGCGCTACTGTCTCAACAATTTTTGCACTAAGGAAACCAAGTGCAAGTAGGTATCCGCTCTTTAAGCTACGGGTATTCTTTTCATTAAGGAATGTTACAAGGTCATTAATAAGGTAGGGGCCAACATATGATGCTATAGCACTGATCACTGCAAAAAATGCATTAATTGCTGCTTTGTTCCTACCAAAATTATAGATAGCCCTGTATATAGATGGGGTTGTAGTTCCATCTCTGTCCCTAATATAGTTTAAGCTTTCATCAAATGAACGTGATAGAAATCCAGCAGAGTCTTTGATGTCTACATCTGGAACTTCATCTTGGTCAAGGGGTTTCTTGATCCCAACTGCAAACAACTGGTTGAGCCAAGAAAAGGTTACGAGTTGTAGAAGAGTGGCTTTGCCATATGGACAGTCCCTTTTCTCATCTGCATTCTTTGCAGAATCTCCATTTAGAAGTGGCTCACTGATACCACTTGGCAAGGTGATGACGATACCAGTCTTTCCTCGAACTGAGATAACCAGTAGGCAGGTACATGCAATAAGACCAAAGAAGTCGACGTAATTAGGTATTGTGATGTCGACGTGGTATATAAGTGCATAATGAGCCTCGAGAACTACTTGTGTAAGAGAAATTATGAAGCTGCACATCCACCAGAGTCTCAGAAACAAGGGATACTTGTTGCACTTGTTCTTCTTTACTTTGTACAGTGCAATCAATGTAATAGCACATGCTATTGCTTGCAAGATCCCGGAGGCAAGAACTGGATCTGGAGTCTCGCATTCTGTCCCTCTTATACTTTGTGGTACAAATAGATTTGCTACAAGAGATCCCAGCAACAAAATGGAACAAACTAGGCAAACCTTGTAGGAAAGGCCAACCGTTGCTTCCATTTTATATTTTTCTCCAGAATATGCATTTGTTTTATTTTCTCCCAAACGTAAAACAATTTTTGACACGAAGTAGAGTAGTAAGAATCCTAGGAACCCTAGTTGAAGAATTATGCTAGCATTCTCACACAAGCAGGGAGAACGTAACTGCAGCCATGATGTCCCAAACTGAAGATCTGTCACAAATAATACACATTATCAGGACATAGCTCTGTATAAAACATTACATTGTTTCTCTTCATGATCTTTCACACATTCCACCAGACCTAGACATCCATGACTGAAAAATGCAAGAACGTAGTCTAACAACCGAAAGTGTATCCAGAGATTTTAGTACTTGTAATGAAAACCATCTCATGTGCGTTTTAACATGAAGCTTTTCATCCTACTTTGTGCACTTCAAATGTTTCATAATTAAGAGGATGCTGTAAGGGGAAGAGATCAGGTTCTGTCTGGCTCTACAAAGTGTGAACTTAACTAGTTGGAATAAGGCTATTGTTAACCAATATTGTGAGGTATACTGCAAGGGTAAAAACTTCCCAACAAAACTTATTGTTAGTCCTAAATAAATAAACAGAATGAAAGCTTACTTTCAGACACACCAGATGTTGACAGACAATATATATTGGAAGACTTTTGTAATTGTTCTTTTAATCCTGTTCAATCATGAGAACTGGCTTCTATACAACATATGAGATGACCCCATAATTATGCACTTTCTTATACATGAACTTCACTGGTTTTCCATTAATACGTGGCAATATGTCTGCATATATTTTTTTCTCCGTGCAGTAGAACAATTTAAAGCATAAGATGGTAATTGATATAGTTTCAGACTTTGAGCTTGTAGCATAGCAGACCCCCTTCTTATCTTGGTAATAAGAGGTCGAGGGTTCAAGGTTTAGTGGACGTGTAAGTGCATGAGTATTTAAATTCGATTTCTGCAATTAACCATTGGCAAAAACCAAGAAACTTAATATAGTTATAAAAACCAGAACATGGACTAAAGTTTACTATTGATGCAACTAATTACTCGAAGATTAAACTTACATGCATGTATGCTTTAGCTTCTGACATTTTTATGAAACAGGCTATACAAATCCAGTCTTTTATTACAAAAAATTGAAGATAAACAGCTTATGAGCCTATCTAGAGTCTCAAACATCTTCTTATGATACATAAGCGCTATAGTAAACTACTATACGAAATAAAAACAGATGAATTATCGAAGACAAACAGATGCATGCATATCAGTAAACTGTAAACATGCAGCTACATGCTTGAAGATAAGTGAGGTATCTTACATGTGATGCTGCTGTGATCAAACATCTCTTCACATAGAAAAAAAACAAGTTCTTATTCTATCTCCAGCTTATATTGCAGTAGGGTCTCTCCCAGGGTATTTTTTGCTTAATTGAGAACCCTGATAACAATGATAACTAAATTATTGGTTTTGCAAGCATATTTAGCAACAAAAAAAAAAGTATTGCAAGAATGCAAATAATGCAACAAAATGATGGAGAGTCTAGTCACCAGACAAAAAAAAAGGTGCAGGAGGGATCTCCAAAAATTCCAATGAATATTATTGTAAAATGTTTGTTGCAGAGACAATATAGGGTAGAAGTGGGATCACGTGCTGCAGATAAGTTTCAAACAGCTTGCACATCTTAACTTTTCCTTCAACTCTTTTCAATCTAGGGGTTATGGTAAAAGACTAAAAGTTGCACACATCATTAGCACTGTGTGTTGCAAGTATGTGAGTGAATCCATTGTAAGAGTGTTCAATAGATTTGGGTTTTATTAACAAGTCTTTTCGGATATTTTAACTATCTACTTCCGTTAAAAAAGATTTATCACTCGTCCAAGAATGTTGTCCTTATAATCAGAATACCGGTGTTAGAAGTAATCTAACAAGAATTCACACCGTTAGAAATGATCTACAATTTTCGGTAATAAAGTACACAGTATTAGAAATGATCTACACATAATATATTTGAAGTGATCTACAACTCAATACCGGTAATAAAAATACAAATACCGCTAGTAAATAGGCATTTCGAGATAATTTAACTCACAAATTCCGCTAAGAGTAACAAGAGTGCACCGAAGTGATATACTGCTCGATTTTGATAACAAAAAATACACAGTTCTAAAAGTGATCAAGAACTCTATTCTCGCACACCATCATTCACAGAATTGAAGTGCATCAATCAAAATTAAAAAAAAAGGCAGAAAAGAAAAGACAACTCTTAAAGAAGGGAAAAGAACAAAAGGGGGCTCTGATTGGGAGAAAAAAATGTATGTAGAAAACAAAAAGGAGATAAAAAGACATGTGCATACTCACTGAGTCACTGGTGAATTGTTGTTGGTACTATGAAAATGATTTTGACTAGTGTTTTTATTGATTGATAGGTATGCCTAACAAAGCCTCCCATACAATTTCTCGGAGGCCTGGTTTGGATGGTTTGTCTAGTCACTCTGTATCTCAGTGCTGGACAGTCATACATACCATCTCCTATTAAATGAAGTTTGTTTTATACAGGAGTGTCACTGGGGCTGATCATTCGGTCGGTTCGGTCCAAAACCGGACCGAACCGAATAGACCGAATAACCGAATAGTCATTTTTTCTTGGACCGAACCGGACCGAAGTTATATTATGGACCGAGGACCGGACCGAACCGAATAGACCGAATAACCGAATAGTCATTTTTTCTTGGACCGAACCGGACCGAAGTTATATTATGGACCGGACCGAACCGAACCGAAATAATTCGGTTCGGTCCGGTTTTGTACCGAATAGACCGAATTTTTTTTCAAAAATAAAACTGCATTAAAATTAAATCATAAATTGTAAATTTTAAAATATAATTAAAGTATGTAATGTGATATGTAGAGTTCTAATACTCCATAAATATAATTACAAATTAAAAATTTTGATTATAATTTTTAAGATATATGTAAAATATATATAATACAAAATTATAGTATTTATGATTTGGTTTATTCGGTCTATTCGGTCCGGACCGAAATATTTGTGAAAAGAACCGAACCGAACCGAATTTTATTTCGGTCTATTCGGTTCGGACCGAATAAACCGAATTTCTGAAAACTTTAGGACCGAACCGAACCGAATTAGCATGGTTCGGTTCGGTTTTTCGGTTTCGGTTCGGTTTTGCTCAGCCCTAAGTGTCACCATATATTATGTCACCGAATATGTCACACCTTCTTCCCATAAATACGGTTTACGCGATTTACAAGCTATTGTGTAGGTGCTTAGAATTTACACAATGTATATCCGAAGAGTGCATACTCGAAAAAATAGTGGACGCGGATTCCCTAAAAAAATATCTTGACCGGTTAGTTTACGTATTCTCAATATTTTTATAATTTATTATAAAATTACTCGTAAAATATATTCTGATTCATAAATAAAATTTGAGTTTATTATCAAATTAGTTATCAAAGTGAGTTTATTATAAGTTGGTCATTTATTTGAAAACGCTAAAGTCGGTAAACTTTGTTAATTTTTCTAATTTTTGTTAGTTTTTCTAGGTTACTAAAGACAGTAAATGATGTTGTATTAAAATTATATAATACGGCTTCTAAAGACAATAAATGATCCTGTATTGTATTAAAATTATATAATACAGCGTTCTTTGATCATGCCATTAACTTACATTACATATTATATTTATAGTTAATTATTGTTACTAAATATTAGTTTTAGAGCATTTACTTTGAGTGTAATCGTAGCTTTTCCAACTTCATACTCTAAACTAATTTTAGTAACTAATTTGATAATTAACCCAATAAAATTTGATAATTTAACTTTTTTTTCTTGACTCAGTATATAATATTATTATTTTATTCAAGAGTTTGGCTCAAACGGGAACTAGTTCCACAAGAACTAGTATATTATGTAATTATATGTGTTATGCAAATATTTTTTTACTATTTTTTTTCAATTGCATCAAAAATTCTCATAAACATATTTTAATTTTAAATAACACATTTAAAATTTTAATAAATAATGTCATAATTATTATAGAACACTAAATATAAAAGTCTGTAATTTGTGCATAACATATGTATATGTTATGTGAAAAAAAATTCATTTTTTTCTATATCCAAAATTTTGTTTCATTAACATAACACATCCATTTTAAATAAGAGATATAAAAAAATAAACAAAAAATAAAGTATTCTGCATATAACTCAACTCTTTCATTCAATTCGAAAAATACACCTGAATTTAGACGAGTTCATACCCTATATTTTCTTCAGCAAAATTTATTTATTTCATTTAAGCCAAAACAGTTCATTTTCACAATTTTCGGCTAATTAACTTTGCTCGTTATCATGATATGATTTGAGAAAGTAACATCCAACAACATCTGATCAGAGAAAATAACGTCCATCAAATACATGATCAAATGATAAGCTGAGATAAGACAAGGTCTCTCACCCCTCCCACATATCATCCACACAAAATTTGTCACAAACAATAATTCAATCTCCCACAAACAATACCCACAGAAAATTTGTGACAAATGATAATTTAAATTGTTAGAGATGGTCCGTAAGTATTGGTTCAGTTGGTTTGGTCACAGGTTCGAATCTCACGGAAGAAGAATTTGTGATTATGTATTGAGTCGCATGTGCATCCGAAGGGTAGCGGACGGGTTAACTAAGATTAAAAAAAATAAAAAATTGTTAGAGATGCGCCAAGAAATTGTCGGAATCATTTCAGACCTAAACAATTCATTAGCACTAATAACATGCCATACTTTTGGCCCTAGAAAGCTTGAGAAATGTTACCCTGAAATCAAACGAAAAGCTGGTTTCGTTTAACTTGGAGTCCCCGTATACATAAGAAGCAAGGATACGGGTGCGTAGTGCGGGGATACATAAGTTCGGTAAATAAAATAATTTGGGGATTCGGGTGCAGGAGATACGGCACATATATTTATTATAAATATATATTTGATGTTATAAATGATAAAATCTATTAACAAAACTAATAGTTTTATACAAATTGTATCACATACTCCCTCCGTACCTCCCAAATGTTCACATTTGGGTAGGGCGCGGATTTTAAGAAAAATGATAAAATAGTGGAGCAAAGTTAAAAAAGTGAGTAAAGTAGTGGGACTGATTAATATTATATGTATAAAGTGGGTATAGTGGAGAGAAGTAGTGGATGTAGTTATTTTAAAAATTATAAAAACCTTACTATTTTTGGAAAGTTTTGAAATGTAAACAATTGGAAGGGACATCCAAAAAAGGAAAGTGTAAACAAATGGGAGGGACAGAGAGAGTACATGATATAAGCATCTACAAAACAGGAATTTAAACTAAAATTAATTAAAAAAATATGTATTTTAGTTGAGAATTTTTAAAAATATTGAACATTGGAGTGTCCACGAGAATCCGAGTATTCGATACGGGGGTGCATGAGGATACGGGGATTCGTTGGGTGACCCGAAGAATCCCTGCTTCCTAGCCACATACAAATTTAACTCGGATTGGAGCTTACCTGCAATCTCACCTGCAAAAGATGAGATGACAATGTCATACAGGCATTGACCACCCAGAATAAAATTATTACAAGCAATACAACAGCCTTGAAGTATAAGAGATTTTAATGTGCACATACGCATACGATATACCTGACATTGAGATATGAGAAAAAGAGAGGAACACCTCTATTGCAATTGCAGTTGGCGTGACATTGCAGGCATCTTTATAACCCAGTTTTGCCTCAATACCTGCAGATTGATTGGAGTCATCTACCCATTATTAAGAGATGGAAACTTATTCAAAGTACTACATCTTAAAAAGCTTCTATTCTTAATTTTAAGAGTTATATACTGGGAAGAGAGTCATAAGCATTGAATCTATGGTATACTTGTCTAGACCAGGACGGCAAGCTTCTAACATACTATAAAATATGGTCAAGATTTTATAAGTGAATCAGCTAGAACAAGTAAGAAATTAACACAAAAGTGGCAGTTGTTCGGGCTACTGATTATCGACATACTTTCTAAGGAAACCACGAGAATACGCCTCTTTTTAAAACAAAATTATATTTTTACACTTAATATGCAACAAAGTAACTCTTGAAACGACAGTTAACTATAACACCACGAGAATACGTCTCTTTTTAAAACATAATTATATTTATGCGACTAAAGTGAAAACTTGCAAGTAATGTGCACACACCTTTGCATAAGAATCGCCAGATTCGTCATGCAGCAGGGGCCGAGATTCAGTTCCGACAGATGTAATCCTTTGAGCTAAGGCTCCAAAGGCACATCTAACCGCACACTAATTCCGTTTTGCATGTGTCTCCTGAAGACACAAAATACACAACTGAACTGATGTCTATATAAATGAGACATGATAACTCAAGTTTGAAAACATTCAAAATACGAACGAGAAAATTGTGTACCAGTTAATGGGCCTTATAACTGCACCCCCACCCGCGGAAAGAACTAGCCACTGCATCAAAGACAGCTTTTGCTCTTATTTTTATCAATTGCCCTAAATTTTTTTGAAGCAAAATCACATGTACACATTAACGGCGGACGAACAGAACACAAAACATCAGAACCCTGTTAGCAACAAAACTTTTGCAAATATCTGGTAATCATTGCATCGATCCGCATATAAAGCTATGTAAAATTTAAGTGTGCAACCAGCTAATATTAGAAAGAGCTTCCAAAAGTGTGGTTTAGTAGTGCAATTTCAACGCAAGAAGTCTGGTGAAAAACAAACAATTGCATCTATCAATATTTTAACTATATCTTTTTAAATTGCTTTTAAAGCAAAAAAAAAATAAAAAAAAATATCATTACAAGCTATGTTACTCGGACTCAGCTATAAGGAAGATTAGGTATGAACCAATTATTAATTGCATTTCTTCCGGACTAACCTCCATGCAACTTAAAGATGTCAGCAACAGTAGTTCCTCCAACAGACAGCTCTATTAATCTGTTACTGAAGAACCAATAGAGTAGCAGACTGTAAATTAACATAAGAACTCAGAAGTGCAACATGTGTACAATAGATATATTAAACACTAGGAATAGATGCATATGCCAATGTGCTATGTTTTATATACCTACATAAAGACTGTACACTTTAATAACACCCGAGTACAAACCTGTCAAAAAATGAATAACCAAGAACTTCTGATAGAATCTGGCCAACTGTTGTTTTTCCGGAACTCATCATCCCTGCATGCAAGATAGCAGCTAAATTATAGATAGTTTTTGGTACTTGTAATTACTTGTGCTGAAAACATTAAAAGGGTAACTGACCAACAAGATAAATGCACCTTCCGTCTAAATATTTTTCGAACTCTTCTGACTTGTTCTGCAAAGTACTAACAATAATAGTAGTTAAGAATTACAATTTCGTCAAAAGTAGCAGGTCAAGTTTCAGACTCCAACACTGAAGCTACAAGATGGAGAATAAACGTCAAGAGGATTTCAGAATACTATTTCCAATAGCACAATTAAGGGATTATTAGGATGTTAAATATTCATGGTATCACATGACTAAGTAATAAACAATTTATTGTGTATCTTTATCACATAATATAGAAAATAAGGCAATATAAGGGAATCGTGATTGTCAAAAGATAATAAATTTTCAGTCACAGAGGTTCCTTAATTTACTTCAAAATAGTATACATTTTTTTTGCTCTATAATTTGCAAGTAAATTTCCCTTTTTCTTTCTCCACTAGATCCCAAAATGGTGTGATGAAATACTCTAGGGTCTCTAGTTCAATATGTACAAGAGGAAATGTGGAGACATAAGAATGGTAACAATAATCTCATTATGCCCTTGAAATAAGTGTTAAAAAGTATAAGATCCTGTTCGGGCCTTCCTCGGACACCGAGTCCTAGTCGTTGACTCGTTGCGCACCATACGTTCAGAAGAACATCACAATATTTAGCCAATAAATGGTGCATATGATCTATAGACCCTGACATGCACACAATATGTGTATAAACTGTCTAAGTTGTTTATTAAAACTTAGCTCAGAGTTTCTTGATCGGTTGAAGTTTAACCGACTTTGTTAGTTTGCCCTAGAACTAAATTGATTTATCAACTAAATAACCATAATGACAAAAAGCAGCTAAACTCGAGTTTCTGCTGCAAGATTCAGTAAATTTATGTTGTACGACTACGAGACTGTAATTAATGCCAAAACAAAGAAAATGTATTGATTACTACCTTCATGATTCTGCGGAAAACAGGAAAGCTTCGGTGCAAGTGACCTATGATAAGCTGAATCCTTCTTAGGTTGCAAAGAACTAGAGACAAGAATCGGAAACCTCTGTTCCCTACACCTCCAAAGAAACTGCAGTGAATAATCTTTTTTCCTAACCCCTTGCTCTTGAGTTACTTTCGCTCCTAGTTGTGCTCCCGAGTTTTAAAAAAAAACGAAAACAAGTGATAATGAATGCAAATTTAGTATACTTTCATCCCAAAACTTTCACTCCAAAAATGGGATGAAATTACCTTACCTTCTAATCACTTACTTCCTTCCTTTTTAAAAATTCGGGAGCAAGGCCTAACTGTCCTTTCCGAAGCAATGGATACCGAAAACTGCAAGCATTGTGAACCTTTAGCCTCCATTCACCGTCACTATGCACCACAACCAACTCAACACTTATTCTTCCAAAATCCTACAAGTAGTAAATCAAAATCAATTCAATAAAACATAAGCCTTGATATGCCTCTCCAAAAACCAAGACATCAGTCAATTCTTCAGAGACTATGGAGACCCTATCTATCACCATTTATTTTATAACATATCCTACGGTTGAGAATTTTAACTGCACTAATTTCACCTATAGGAAAAACCAAATAAACGCAATGCAGCCTTGTTAATTTACAAAAAAAACTTATAAAATAATTATAATTGTTAATTTACAGCCTTGTCCACGAAAAAATAAGTAAATGAAAGCAATGCAGGATGTTTTTTTTGTTAATTTGAAATGCAGGATGTTGAATTGTTGATGAAGTACGGTATGATAAAACACGTGACTGAAACCCTAAAAGTTATGCATGTACCGTTGATAACTACTCATTTCTCTAATTAGAAATATCGTATTTATAGGTGAGAGTAACAGATACAATGAATAAAAATTACACCATTAGATTAGATTAAGATGAATGGTGTAGATCATGGTCTCCAAGTCTCCAAAAATTTTGGGTCTTCGTACAACTTGATTCAACTCTTTAAAGTGTACATATTTATGTCTATATTTCATTCCCTCTAACCAAAAGAAGTAATCTTTATATTACAATTATAACTCGTTAAAATCGAAACTTTCGAACAAAAACTCATTAACGTGTACAATTTTATGTCATTCTCACCTCATTCCATTCCCAAAAGCAGTAGTCTTTTTTATATTACAAAACTGGAATCATTCTGTACTACAACTAACAGAAACACATAAAATAATTAAAATGTAGATTTTTTTTCTAAATTCTCATTCTCCATAAATAAAAAAAATCAACAAAGATTCAAATTTTATCTTAATTACACAGAAATGCTATTGCTAATAATCATCAAACACAATGCTAACATTCATAAATCATTATTCAAGACTAAAACAAATACATTGGTATCTTTAGTTTTGTGATTATAGAGACATGTATTAATACACACACATGCATACACAACAAGCCAACATGAACTAAGTGATTGACAATATAAATGGCAATGAAATGCAGGATAGAAACAGACTCGCCAGCAGGGCCGTCGAAACCGAAAAATAGAACCATGCTAATTCGGTTTAGTTCGGTCCTGATTTTTCAAAAATTCGGTCTAAATTTCGGTTCGGTCTGGTTATTGTAAAAAATATTTCGGTCGCAACAAATAGATCAAATATACCAAATCATAAATACTATAATTTTATGTTATATATTTTACATATATCCTAAAAATTATAATCATAAATTTTAATTTGTAATTGTATTTATACACTTTTAGAACTCTTCATATCACTTTAACTTATTTATATTTTAAATTTTAATACAATTTTATTATTTTCAAAAATTCTGTCTGTTCGGTCCAAAACCGGACCAAATCGTAATACAATTTCGGTCCGGTTCGATCCAAAAAAATATGATAATTCGGTCTATTCGGTTCGGTCCCGAAGCGTACGCGCCAGAGAAAGAAAGATGAGATTAATTGGGTTGTTCCTTTTTTTTATTATTCTGAAAATCTTCAAATTTGAAACAAGATATTCACTTTTCCTTTTTTTTAGCAAGTGCACCTTTTTTTTCCAATGAAATAACTGTGTTTGGGCTGAAGAAATTTATTTGAATTGCTTTTGGGCCTAATATAAAATGGGCTGGGCTGTTATGACATGAAGCAAAAACCAACAATTAAATCTAATCAATACAGCGTATAAACCAGTCTCAAATCTGCAGCTTCTTTCTTCTTCTTGACAGAGCTGTTCTTCCTCAACAACACTGAATAACACAGTCGGTTAGGTTTTCAACTCAATCAGCAACCATGTCGACCGTTATGCAGAAAATCAAAGATATTGAAGATGAGGTCTCCTCCCTCCCCCCCCTCTCTCTCTCCGTCCCTCTCTCTCTCTCTCTCTCCCTCTCTCTCTCTCTCCCCCTCCCTCCCTCCCTCTCTCTCTCTTTCTCTCCCTCTCTCTCTCTCTCCCTCCCTATCCCTCTCTCTCTCCCTCTCCTTCTCCCTCTCTCTCTCTCTCTCCCTCTCCTTCTCCCTCCCTCTCTCTCTCTCTCCCTCTCCTTCTCCCCCCCTCTCTTTCTCTCCCTCTCTCTCTCTCTCTCTCTCTCTCTCTCTCTCCCTCCCTCCCTCTCTCTCTCTCTCCCTCTCTCTCTCTCTCCCTATCCCTCTCTCTCTCCCTCTCCTTCTCCCTCTCTCTCCCTCTCTCTCTCTCTCTCTCTCTCTCTCTCTCCCTCCCTCTCTCTCTCTCCCTCTCTCTCTCTCTCCCTATCCCTCTCTCTCTCCCTCTCCTTCTCCCTCTCTCTCTCTCTCCCTCTCCTTCTCCCTCCCTCTCTCTATCTCTCTCCCTCACCTCTCTCCCTCCCTCTCCCCCATATCTCTCCGCCTCTCTAATTATCTATATGTGTTTATATATTTATTCATCTCTAATTGAAATTTTGTATCTATAGTTGTAAATGAGCTGTGCTTTATATGATCTAGCAGAATATGTTTAATAGCCCCAACAACTAATTGCCGAAATGTATTCGATAATAATTAGGGTTTAGCGAATTAAAATGCAAAAATTCCTTTTTCGGTTAATGACAAGAATTTTTGAGTATAATAAGTATATAAATGTTAAATACGTAATCTTGAAAAATGGATGGATGAAATGCTGCAGTCCCGAGAGCGTTCTTACTCATTAACGTTTAACTGTAGGTAGCCCGTAGCCACTAGATAGTCCATATAGAACTGGAAAGAGGTTAGGTATATCATTCTTTTTACTGCCAAATCACTTTCTGCTAACTCCGTCCATTTCGTGAGTTTTGTGGCAGACACATCTTGAAAATCCTAGATTTTTATTATCTCTGAGGCCCATAACTTTGTTATTTAACCTATATATTTTGTACGAAGTTCGTGGAGAACTGATCAATATACTCATTACCTGTAGCGGTACAAGGAGAAACAAGATACCCTTGTAAAGTGCATTATTCATCATTACTAACTTGATATATACTAAGAGAATATTAAATGCTTGATTTTTACCAACCAATGCATTTAATAATCCTTGGCTTTTGTTGAAAATGGTTCTCTGTAGTTCATATCTATATTAATTCTGTAATCCCCTAGTCCATTATGTCGGTGGTGCAAGTTGTGATAGAATCATTTAAAAAAAATCTTATAGTTATGTTGATACTGCTTCTTGTATTGTCTTTGTCTCTTTGGTATAATGCTAATGCGATGATACCTCCTTATTTACTCTAGATGGCACGGACGCAGAAGAACAAAGCTACTGCCCATCATTTAGGCTTGCTGAAGGTAAGTCCTGATCCTTTCATGTGATGTGATTTTAACATAAGCTATTCAAAATGATGTAAAACAAGGAACAAAAAAAATTATTTTTACGATAGGGCAATTAAATGCTTTCTTTTTCATCCTTCAACATAGAGTAAAAAAGTGAATGTATTAGAACTTAATTGGGAAAAATATCAAATTGATCACTCATTTCATCTAAATATATAAAATAGGTCATTACTCTCCAATTTGACTTAATTTGGTTACTAATTTGAAAATTTGTGTCAACTTAGTTATTATAAATTTAAAATTTTGTATCGATATAGTCATTGGAAGATGATTTATTTGAATCAAATTTTCAAATAATGATCAAATTGAGTCAAACTGGAAAGTAATGACATACTTGATATATTTTGACGAAACGAGTGATCAACTTGATATTTTTCCCGGGCTAATTTCCCTAATGTCTAAGCAAATTGTGCATAAAACATTTTTTCGCGAATAGTGTACTATTTTCGTTTCTTGATAAGCTTTTTTGGTAAAAAGTTTTTTTTAGTAATTAAGTGCTGTGGTGGAAATGCTTCCTTTAAAGTATTTGATTTTTCTGCGTTTTTATAATTAATTATGTGAGTACTTAGTTACCTAAGTTTGGATTTAGTACTTAATGTCTACAACTACTGTTACATACCATAAATTTCTTCTCTCCTATTTATAGTAAGCTAGTATGTTTTTGAGTACATGACCACCATCTTACCATACATGTTCCTTACAAGTTTTTTTCTTTGCGACACATTTCGTCGCTTGATTTATTTTATTATAATGTTTATCCTTTTGTAATGCTAGGCTAAACTTGCGAAGCTACGACGGGAGCTTCTTGAGCCTTCAACTAAAGGAGGTGGTGGTGCCGGAGAAGGTTTTGATGTTACCAAAAGTGGAGATGCGAGGGTTGGGTTAGTGGGTTTTCCGTCAGTAGGGAAATCAACACTTTTAAACAAGTTGACCGGAACTTTCTCAGAGGTGTCTAATTCTTGAAAGTGATCCCCTAAGTATCTTTCTTTTTGATAACAGGAATCAGACATATACCACCGCCAGTATCTTGTGGTTTCTAACGTAACACGAAAGGAAAAAATAGATGAACTCAAATATCATTTGAAGACACAGTTCTTCTAATTACTGTGATCTTTAGATATGTGATTGTGAGATTTACCTTCCATTGATATTGTTAAGCACATCAAACGTGTGCTCTAGATCCTTGCTTTATAGTCCTAAGTACATAAAAGATCACTTTTTTTAAAAAAATCAGTCCATAATATATAAGGAACTGGTTATTATAAATATCATATGCCGACCTTGTTTCCTTATAAATTATTTCTTTTTTGATAAGAATTTCCGTGTAAAGAGAGCATTCTCGTCTTCTTATGCTTTTTTTCCATTACTTATTTCTCTTGTTGATCTGGTATAATGTATATTCACATGTAATTTATAAATTCATTTCAAGTTTAGTGGTGTCACCATATTGAAGATATAAATGTCATGAGGTTTGTCTTGGTTCGCTTATGATATGTTAAATACAAATCATGCCGAGTTTCTAGTGTGCATGAATCTCTTCCGGTTCTCAATATTACTTATAATTAGCATTATGTTCTCTCATAGATGAGAATGGAGTAGACAAGGTGAGCTACGAGAAAGCAAGTTTAGGAGAGGGTAACATTTTGATATTGCCTATAACTTGATTAGACATTTTGGAGGTGTAAAAAATGTGCTCCCCTTTTTTTTTACATGGTTAGAGGGGTTAATATAGTGCCTAATTATTCAGTGTTAACTGATATATCAATGTGTGTAATAAAATACTGCTAATAGTGCATTTCCTAAAAGTGTTTTCTTTTCCTGTGGGTTGCAGGTTGCATCATATGAGTTTACCACCTTAACTTGCATTCCAGGTGTGATAACTTATAGAGGGGCTAAAATCCAGGTACTACTATATATTGCAAGTGTTACAAATTATCATTGTAATACTTTGCTATGTGTTTCGTGATATTATTGATGTTTACTGATGCTGTTTAAAATTTATTAAATTTGAGTTATAAAATCTGGATGCTATTATATTGATGTTTTTGTTCAATGACAATGGAACCTGTACCCCATACCTCTAACTAACTGATGCACCTCCCACCAATGGCAGAGAACCCATAGTAAACTATTTGGTGGTCCCATGACTCTGTTTCTAGATATAAATATCACGATTACCATCTGTTTTCATGTTTGTTATCTTGTTAAATTCTGTAACATGCAAAAGAAAACATGAAAAATTTCAATGTACAGAAGTTCGAACTTTAGGTATCAATTCACTTAAATTCACCTGATGATAAAGTTAAATTACAATTTGCACTAGTTAACCGAAACATATTAGTGCCAAAATTGTGTTGCGTCTTCACATAAATTATAGTTTTGGTTATTTCCACTGCACAGGCATTTTTAAATTGAAAAAATCATATGAATAAATTTGTTAGTTGGTGAATTTGCTTTCAGTTCTTCTCTCAATTGAAGCTGTAGAATTTTATGAATATATCATGTTGTGAATGTGGAGGCATCGTCGGGGCCCCCTGATACTTAAATGTTATATCTTGCCATTGTTAATATTTCTCAGTAATCCTGATCTATGATATCCTATTTATGGCAGTTGTTGGATCTCCCTGGTATTATTGAGGGTGCTAAGGATGGGAAGGGTAGAGGAAGACAGGTAATTGTTCTGTTGATTTGTCATGTTTTTCTTTTTTCAGTTTTTGAGATAAAAAAAGCCGAATTAAGACATTTGTTGTGAGAGATATTTGAGTTTTCAATCATGATTCATGAATGAATTTCAAATTGCCCCTGCTTTAGATGTTTTTTGGTTCATATGCAGTTATCTGTTTTTAATTATTCAGGTTATCAGTACAGCAAGAACGTGCAACTGTATTATAATTGTCCTGGATGCAATCAAGCCAATAACTCACAAACGTTTGATTGAGAAAGAACTTGAGGGGTTTGGCATAAGGTATCCCGGTTTTTGAGTTTAATAATGTATTACGGTGTTTCATCTGCTTTAGTTTTTTATGTATTTATCGAACTGTCTTGCTAAATGTTATTTAGTACTATATGAATAGTGGGACAAGGGTGGGTGCAGCTGGAAGACTGGTAATATTAATATTATAATAATTTTTTAAAATGCATTTTACTTATGAAACTATGCAAACAATATTGAATGTCTCAAAAAATTTAAAATTACAAGACGGCCAATCAAAACAGGACCGATGTCATTTCACTTGCGTGCTAGGCTGTTTGTGGTCTTCTAAAATCAGTATGCAATTTCGATTTTTATTACAGAACATGTTCATGATCTGCTTTTTAAGGATAAGAAATTTATGATTCTTTACAAGAACAGGGTCTGTTATTGGTTTGACTTTCTTATATGGAGTTGTAAATTTTGGATGTAAAGCAAATTTGTGACTTGTCACTTGTGCAATTGTTTTCCTATATGTTTATCTTTTATTCTCTTCTTTATAATGTTGCATAAATTTTTACTTATGAATTATGATCTTCCTCTTTCTTTAGGTTGAACAAGGAACCCCCTAACCTGACATTTAGAAAAAAAGAAAAGGGTGGCATAAATTTTACATCTACAGTACCCAACACACATCTGGACCTTGACACTGTGAAAGCAATTTGCAGTGAATATAAAATACACAATGCTGATCTTACCCTTAGATATGATGCTACTGCTGACGATCTCATAGATGTCATTGAAGGTAGTAGGGTGTATATGCCCTGCGTTTATGCTGTCAACAAGATAGATCAGATAACACTTGAAGAGCTGGAAATTCTGGATAGACTTCCTCATTACTGTCCTGTCAGGTAATCATTATCTAGAAAAACTCGTGTTGACATGTGACATTTTTCCTTTCAAATCTGTAACAATAGTAAAATATAGTTATAAGTATCCCCAAATATTAAAAAATTCTACTGAAATACTGTATATAAATCATGCTTTTCTGTTGGTTATCCCGACTATTTACTTCTTCATGTAATTACATTATTGATTTACACTAGTCCTATTCCAATTGTAGATAATATCTTCGTAAGTTGTGGTTATGCTTGACACATTGTTTAAGGCTAAACCTGGTGTTAAGCTGACGGTGGCAAATACATCGCAAGCAAGTTTATTGTAAATCATAGCATGTGGAATACGATTCCTCTATGTTCATGAATTTTTTTCCGCGTATGTCTAAAAACTTGTTATAATATAGCAGCACGAGTGTCGGCCATTCAGGTGGATTTTGGAGGATGCTTCATGGTTGACTGTCTTTGTTGCCTGTTAGTAAACTGTAGTTATAGGTTTATCTATTTGTTGCAGTGCTCACTTGGAGTGGAATCTTGATGGTTTGCTGGACATGGTTTGGGAGTATCTATGCTTAACTCGCATATACACGAAGCCGAAGGGGATGAATCCAGACTATGAGGACCCAGTGATCTTGTCATCAAAGAGAAGAACTGTTGGGGACTTCTGCACAAGAATCCACAAGGACATGCTTAAACAATTTAAATAGTGAGTGCTCTTCTTAATGTCATTCTCGTCTTGCTGATGTCTGTAAAATGTTGATTGTGCTTTGGGTATATTCTGTGATCCAAAAAGAAAATCTAATTAAAATTAATCTTAAAATTTCAATTACACTATAAGTTACCCGATTATCATCAATCCTCCTTGTGGAGTAATCTTTCAAATTGGTATGATGTTAAGAGTAGTGTTTTATTTGATAATATTACATCTAGAAATTGTACTTCTGTTCTTGGATGGTATTTTTTTTTCATTGAGACAATTTCCTTTGTACTGGAATATCCCATCTTGATATAGATTACTGTAAACTTAACTGCAGTTAAACAACGGAAGAAGAGAAGGAAGTGTTGCTTTTGATTTGTGCTGTATAAATTTAAATGTTCTCTTTATAGTTCTTACAATGTGTCAGCCTTGGTTTGTTTCTTTGTGATGAATACGATTCAAATACTAACACATGTGCTGTTAAATGTGCTCTTTTCCCTGAAACTAGGACGCAAAATATGGAATTC
This sequence comes from Apium graveolens, assembly GCF_009905375.1. NCBI lineage: Eukaryota > Viridiplantae > Streptophyta > Magnoliopsida > Apiales > Apiaceae > Apium > Apium graveolens. The sequence goes on along the minus strand of NC_133653.1, from coordinate 264,645,878 downwards.
ATTATTCTTCTCACACTATTATTTTTAAAATTAACTCTTGTGTAATGTTGCAGTGCATTGGTTTGGGGATCAAGTGCAAAGCACAAACCACAAAGAGTGGGCAAGGTATAATTTTATAGAAATTTGTTTAAGATTATGTTTTTAATATATGTAGCCTTTTTTTCTTCTTTTCCTTTATTTATCTTAATCTTCTTGTGTTGTTTTATGTTGCATAGTAATCGAGATGTTAGCAAACAATATATATGATGCCTTTATATATTTTAACTTTTTTGTACACCAGGAGCATGAACTTGAAGACGAAGACGTTGTGCAAATTATAAAGAAGGTGTGATGTCACAATCGAGAACTCATGTTTCAAAGTGTATTAAACTCTGAGAGTGTTGGCTTGGTTTACTCTCCATTGTAATGGACATGGCACCCATCTTTAGCTAGTATTAGATTTAGTATATGATGGCTTGATGTTGTCAAGCACCTTGTTCTAGCTTTTTGTCCCCAATATGAGTGAAGCAAAGCACGATTCAGCTCTGTTATTCTATTATGTGTCAAGAGCTTGTCTTCTGAAGTCTGAACAAAACATCTGGAGGATGTCAGGTTTGTTATATAACAAGAAATGTTTGAGATGCTTTGTTAAATACTTGACGACTTGAGTTTATTGAATCTTATCTTCTGTTTTCTTAGCAATTTGCATTGATTATGCACGAATTTCAGCTTGACCTTGACATGACCTGGGTAAATTTGAATGATGGTGTTCATGGCATTATGGGATTTTTTTTTGAATCGAGTATTAATACTTCTTGTTTCGACATTTTAGTTTAATGTTTCTGAAAAACGGAATGTCTGAAATAACTAGTTTTTGTCAGAAACTTAACCAAGTGTAGTTGACACTTGATACATCAGAAACTAGATAAGTGTCCTTGATCTTGTTTATAATAGTCATAAGTTCATGATCAGGTTTATAATTAAACACGCCCGGAACATGTTTACAGGTGCATAATTGATCTCTGAACATTAGCATAAATAGTTCATCTCCTTTGTATCAGACAACATTAAACTAGTTCAATTCAACTACCAAATAATTTGAGTTCTTAACATACTGTATACTGGCATGAAGAGAATTCATATTTAAGACATCGAATTAGCGCAAGCTATAACATTAATTTCCATCATAATTGTATTGTATCCATATGCCATGATATGAATATACTACCAGCATTGTTCCAAAATATATCAAGGGGCCTGTGACCTTCCCCGGATTCCTGCTGACACACGACCTTTGTAGTTGTTCTTAAACAAATCGCGTTACAAGACATACGACCTTTGTAGTTGTTCTTAAACAAATCGCGTTACAAAAAACCTTGAGCACCAGAAAATTGTTCACCGAGCAGTTTCCGCTTTCCTGCAGCAATTAAAGCAGCTGAAAATGCTTCTTCTTCTCTGTAGAACGACAAGACCACAGTCAAACCAGGGTCACAATAGCATAGTAACGTTATATATTCTTCAAAAACATAAATGTTGGTTAAAAAATCGATATTTGAAGGTAATGCAGGTGAATACTAGAACAGAATACAAATGTCTTGATATGATTTATTTGATGTTCACATATATCCTTTCATAAAAACCAGATACAAGATACACTCCTATATCTTATGGCCCCTGATAATGTTGTTTGATGCATTAGTAATCAACTTGATGTATTCTGTGTATGGCTTCATTATGAGCAACCCTACTTGTTTCTACTTGTTTCGAGATATGCTAGCAACTTGCATTTTATTTCGTGCCAGATCATTACTCCCTCCGTCCCGTTGATTCTTATACGTGCACTGTTTGTACGTATTTCGAGGTTTCTATAAAGTATAGTTTCATAATGTTTTTTTAAAATTATTTTTTTTGAATAAAAGTTTAAACATGAAACTTTTATTCAGAAAAAAAAAATTTAAAAAATATTGTGGAGTTATACTTTAAAGGAGCATTGAAAAGCGTGCCGAAAAATAATGTATAGAATTCAATGGGACAAAGTGAGTATCAATTAATCATTCAAGTTGCAGGCAAAAATGCCAATAACTGCCCAACCACCTCACATGATCACTCCCAACACATAATCAAGTCACTCAATGCTATCTAAAATATGTGCAAGTCTATGAACAGCAAGTATTACAATGGAGTGCAATCAATGAAGTGAACAACCTACTACTCTTGTACTTGTATTCAAGTCCACAGTCTTGATCCCAAATCTGCTTAGTTCCCCACTCCTTTCTTCACAGCCAACAAAGAGAACATTCGTTGTATATATGGTATACGGGGTCCGGTCTACAGCAATCGTACGCTACAACATACCATATTGCGGTCTTTTTCCGCCATAAGTGTAAGGTAGGGTTCCTGGTGTAAATGCATTGGGGCCAATATTTACACATACCGCGGCCAATATTTACACATACCGCGGTCGTTTACCGCAGTATTGTTTGTTATAAAAATCGCTTGCCCTAGACCATTTTGCCTTTGCCGTAAATAAAATATGTTCATTTAAGAGAACACAAGGGACCTGAATGTACAATCTTATCATCACTTAAAATTGAGTGGAAATGACATGTTTGTGACTCGAAAGTGGAAGCAGTCGTAACCAACTGGCAAATAGTGGCAACAGTGGAACCATCCATGAAACCACAACTGAGAAGTATGGTTAAAACTAAATTCATAACCACATCAGTTTTGGAGATGAAGAGACATTCTAAAGTCAACATGGTTAATGCTTAAAAACGTGTCCTAGCAGGGGCATTAAATTTTCTGAACATTTCTTAATTACTTGCAACAACAAACAACCATACCCTTCCTTTACTAGACAACACACAGAGAGATGAGCAAAAACCAGGAAAACTTACAGTTGGAGAGTGGTCCTGATTCCAATCATGAACAGTGTCGACTTTGCTCGGTTTAGTGCTGTTAGTGGAGGAAGAGATGAGCTCTTCTTCATTTCCAAGACTGGCTCTGGAAACATCCCTCTTATTCTGTTTCCTCATTTCTCTAATCTTTGAGAAATCTAGAGAGTAATCCGGTACTTGTTCCTTCGAATCCCAGTCACCAAACTGTGGCACCGATAGCCATGGCTCATTTTTCTACAAACAACACAAGATCAAGCTCTCATTACATCTAATGAAGAACCACCAAAAAGTTATACAATTTAAGAAGTAATCAAATGAAATGTACCACATAGATTCTCTAGCATATTAAATTTTGAGAAACCCCTTTAAACAAAAATTCAAAGATAATTAATCATGTCGAAATCGAAAAAACCAAAGTCTATCCACAAACCTCACTCTGTCCCCTCAGCCCCCGAAAGATCATGATTAATTTGTTGGCGCACTTGGTAATAAAAAGCCTATTTTCTGAACAAATTTGTCACATATATTACAATGGGGGACTGGATGTTATGTATAGAAAATTCTAGCTTAAGTCAAACCTATGAAGTATTTAACCATATTAATAGAGCCAGTGTCTGTGATTAGCCTAGCCTGATATTAATTGCAGGCTTGAATCTTGACAAATGGAGTATTAAGAATGTTAAAAACCTCCCAGAAAACATATAAATACTAGGATATACACAAGCTTCATGTAGACCTTGTGTACTTAAAATATAATAAATGGTCAAGATGGTGATCATGACATGACATCCACTTAATTAGGCCAATCTCAAAAACACACTTATATGTTCCTTGACTTGTGTTCATTTTCTTAGCAAAAAATTAACAATAAAGAAAATTTATGGGGAATCATCTATATTAACATATAGCATAATCAAGATTCATGCATGAACTGAAAGAATGGAAGAAGAAAATTTGCAATATTAAATTTATATCACATATGTAAGTAATAAAGCAAAAAAAATACAAATTTGAGCATGGGAAATAGAGAAGGATCAAGAATCTTACTTGCTTATGATCTTCCATATGAACTGAAGATGGAGTACAGATGCCTTGTGTATGTCTAATCTGCAAATACTAAACTAACTATTTAAATATATTTAAAGATATGAAGAGGGAGAGAGAGAGAGAGAGAGAGAGAGAGAGAGAGAGAGGGAGAGAGAGAGAGAGAGAGAGTTACTTGTTGTGGATTTACAAGTTGATATTTGTACAAGTGAAGCAGTTGAATGACAGAGATATTTCTGGAAACTTGCTATCTATGACCTTCTCCTGTTCTACACCATATCCATTTGTATTTTCTCTTATATATGTATATAATATAACTATATAAATAATTATTAAATTTTTTTAATTGATTATACACGACACGTTGGAAATCGAACTTTTAACCTCCCGTAAAAGTTACAAATAATAATTTTATTGAATGAAAATTTTAAATTTGTTAAAAATAATTCTATAAATTTTTAGATAACGGGACTGTGACAATGTACTTTTGATCTCGGCAAATGAATATTTTCTCTTATAATTATTAAAGTTTAAGTGTATTGAGATTCTTTTTAATTTCTCATTCAGGCGCCGAAAGAGAAATGATGATATTATTGAAACATATATTTGGTAAAGTCAGAACTATGATGCATAGCACAGTTACACAGTTGCAGGCATCAGTGGCCTGCAATATTTGACTCATTTGTATAAACTAAAAGAATGTAGACTTAAGCAGCCATATTTTGAAGAAAAATAAAACGAAAAACAAAGAGCAATACCTTTCTTCTTATTGCTAAGCCCGCGCACACGTCACGAGTGCTTGACCTTTTTTCGAGAAATCAAGATATCAACCACTACATCAAACTTTCATTCGTAAACAGAAGTACATTTAGCTAGACTACACCTGTAAATATATTACTAAAATTATAGAGAAAAGTTCACTTCTCTATCAAAGAGGAGGTTTGAACCTCCACATAAGAGAGGCTATGTTATTTACAGACTATGTTACATTTTTCTTTATCAGATCTTTAGGACTCCAGATATTTGTACAAAAAGGAACAAAATCGAAATCGATACAATTCTCAAACTTAAATGAAGATTTTTGTCCCAAAAACTCTCAAAAACCTCCTACTGGTCAAATATATTTTTGAGCTTCTATTCACAGGAATAAAAAACCTTTTAATTCTGGATTACTTGTGGTGAGCATACTGTAGCAGACTTGAATTCTCTTGAACTCAGGTTATTATGTTTATAGAACTAAGTATTAGTTACTGTTGAAACCAGTAATTCAATGATGCATGGTTAATGGTGTCATATGGTTTCTTCTAGACATGAACTGATGTACATGGTGAAACTAAAGCAGATCCGAATGTTGAAGAGTATAAGATCTTGTTCATGCCTTCCTCTAACGTCTTAAGGTTTTAGATGGACTACTTAGTAGACAAGGGTAAGATCATGTTCATGTCTTTCTCTAACGTCTTAAGGTTTTAGAAGGACTACTTAGTAGACAAGGGCATCGACCAAAAAGCTGATTCAATCGTCGTCTCAGTATCCATTTCAAGCAGCAGAGCTTCCAATTCTGTTCCTTCTTTGTGCTGCATTGTGTTGGAAGCATTAGCAAGCCCACCATTCTCTATATCAGATACTAAACTAACTTTAACAACCACTCCTACTACTGTTGTTTCCTTTAAAAGCTGATTCGGAGGCCAATCTCCCTTCTAGGACGTCTCCTCCAGTTTTGTGGCTTGCTTCTCCATGTTAGCTCAACATTCTGCAATCTTTAGTACATTCTCCGCTTACTTGTTCTCAGACCAAGGTTCCGATTTTTCAACTATGCCACCTAAAACAATTGTGATCATTTGCCAACGTGCCCCAATGCGCGCTCTTAAGTCTTAACCAGAGTAACACATACTTTACTGATGGCCCCTAAACTATTTCTTCATGTTAACCACAATGCTACCAAGTCTTTAAATTTACGTCACACAAATCTTCGCAGAAATATCGAGTAATTCTTGAATTCTTCCACTCTTTCAGAAGGCTGCACATTTGATACTAGACCAGTTCTGTTTTCCAAGCCGCATTGGCCTGAGTATCTAGCATTCTAGCCACTTCATTTCTTACTAGTTACTTTGAAATGTAAAATGCACCTTGCAAAGCCACCATATTTTTTTTCTTGCATTGTGTATTGATTGTAGTCATCTGCTGACTGCTGGACAATTTCAACAAGGTCTTGGGCCTCCGGACACCGGCGGGAATCGGACCTAGTTGGTCGAAGCAACATCCGGGGACTAATTAGTTAATCGGGATTAATCTGATCATTAATCGGAACTAATTTAATATAATTTTTATTTTTAATTTATAATACATGTAATTATTTTACTATTTTCATTATACATCAATAATTTTTATAAATATTTATACAAATAAATTTAAAGTAAACACAATTCTTAAAATCTAACTTATGACTTGAGGTCAATTTAAGATAAAAAATTAAGAAAGTTTATTGTTTAACCATTTAAAATAGTAAATATGTATACGAGACTACTATTTTTCTTAAATGTTTTACAAATTTATATATTTTGATTTTTATAATTTTACAAATATTTGTTGACCGATTAATCTAATTTTTGATCGAATAACTCAATTTTTGGCTGATTAATATAATTTTTGATTGATTTTCGTAAAAACGATTTTGACCCGATTTTCGCTTAATAAGTTCGATTTTCTACCGAACAGCTTTAATCACCAATTAATTTCAATTAATCGTCGACTTTTAGAACACCGGTATCACGTTAGCCATGAGTGCATGATACTATTATTACATGGGTAGTTTAATAAAGAAATAATTTAATTTAATTGAGCGTAAACAATATTTTTGAAAAAAAATTATTAGAGTACGAGGCTATGTTATAGATTTTGACCGATTTTTTAAAAATCACCAAAACATTCTCCAATTTTTCAAATATTGCAAAATAAATGACAAGTCGATATCTCAATCATTTGTTCTGATTTCCGAAATCTCCTTAATTAAATTAATTACTGTTTTTAAAGGGGAGAGAAGATGGAGATATAAAAAAAATAAGAAGATATAAAACTGTGACCTACGTGGTAAATATAGTACCAGGTGTTTATATCACACGTGGCATTACAAGACTGGTTGTAAAAGATTCTCCGCAAAACCTGAACCACAAATATGAACGTGTGGTTTGGCCCCGGCGTTATCTCTATATTTTCTTATTATAATCGTCAACACATAAATCGGTATTAGTATATCTAAAATTTGTAACTTGCAAGTGTTAAGTAATTTTGCGTGTTTTGATGTAATTCAATTATATAATTTGAAGTTTTTTAAAATATAATAAAATTATTATATTTAATTTGTTATATTTTAGATTAGGTAAGAGAACTCCAAGTTTCAAAATTTTTATAATTATCACAAAAAATTAAAATTTAGTTGTCAGGATCCACCATAATCACAAGTTACATATAAGTTAGATAACTATGTATATAAAAACATTAATTACTACCAAATTTAACTACATAACGTATAGTTATGTAATAATAAATCAAACACAAATTTTTTAGTTATCTTAAAATTTGTAATTTTCACTTAATTACATAAAGTTAAAATTTCTATGTAACCAAGTAATTGACAAAATAAACAAAGTCGATATATTTGTATTACAATCATTAACAAATACTCAAAATCGTTAATTATTGAATACTACTAATCTTAAATCCGAATAAATATATATTATTTCCGTTTGTAAAATTTTGAAATAAATAACTTATGATTTAAAATGAATAAATGACTTAAAAGTGATAAGTAGATTAATACTTATAAGTTATATAAGTATTTGGATAATCTTACTTATAAGTCAAATTATTTTTACTTATATAAAATAAAATAAACAAATTTAGCCTATTTTTACACAAAATTGACAAAAATAATCAATTTCTGAAAAGTTGGCCAACTTTAGCCGATGGGATACCCAACTGTCAGTGGAGTATCCACTTTATACAAGATACTGACGGTGGAGTATCCCATATATGAAATACCCAACTATCAGTGGAGTATCTTATATAAATTGGGATACCCAACTGACAATCCAATCTGCCAAAATTGACCACTTTTTTCAGAATGACTATTTTTGTTAAATTTTTTCAAAAATCGGTTATTTTTGTTATTTTTTCTACTTTTTACATATAATTATCTTAATTTATGAATTTTAAATTAGATTAATATTTAAAAACATGTATTTTAAAATTAAAATTAATAAAAAAGAGAAATATCAAAATAAGTTGAAAAAAAGTATATAGTTACTAGCATTTAACTTATACATTAAAATTTTAATTTATAAATTAATCCAACAAACACTCGTAAATAAGTTATTATGAGGTTTATAAATGATGCAAACATGCCATTATCTCCCTAACTTCATGTTTTTTATATATTCGATGTAGGGGACGGAGACTCGTCAAATATTTTAAATCTTTTATAAATTATAATTGCCTAAACTATTTTAAATTTACTCTTCTTCTAAATAAAAATATGATATTCAATTTTTTATATAGAAAATATTAAAAATAAATTATGAAAGTGTATTTCATAATAACGTTGAAGTATATATCAAATACTAAGAAAACCAAGTTGTACGCAGGAAGTACCATTTAACTTACAAGATTATACTAAAGTCTCATATATAATTAAAATTGGAAATGAAATTTAGTTAAAATATTTTTATCTCTAAAACTCATATGAGAAATCTCATAAATTTATGACCACACGTGTGGTCAATGAATAGTAACAAATTTTGATAGTAGTACAGTAGTTTATTGTGTCACGCAACAGTTATACACGTAATTCTCATCAACATTTCTTACAATCTTAAAATATGTGGTGCAGTATAAATTTAATTAAAAAAAATATGTGGTCTGTTTTAATTTACTAAAAATAATTTTATACTACTATCTTAATAACTTCCAAATAATAAAATATCTTTAAATTAATATTACAGCATTTTTTTGTATTAAATTTCAGACAGTACTAATAACAGGCACACAGACAATTCTTTTGTTGTTTCCATGAGCTAAGGAAAGATAAGAGACATAGTTACATACATACATACAGTTTCTGTATCTATCTATCAGCCATGGATTTAGCCACTAAGCTTCAACTCATAGACCTCAGTTCATCATTCCTCACCGGAACATCACTCTCCGATGCTCGGAAACCATCTTTCCGGCAACGTTTCCGGCCAGTTTTAACTCAAATACCGGCTCAATCCATCATGCCCACCAAGTGTTCGATGAAATGCGTAGCTGGGTTTAATGCTAGAAATACTAATTACACTAAAAACCCACCTAGATTATCAGCTGTAGCTGTTGATACAGCTGAAACAAGTGTGAAAGATGATATAGAATCGTTGTTTTCGAAGAATTCTTCTTCGGAGAATGTCGATTATAAACGGGGGAATAGACAATCTGGGAGTGGTGCTTCGAGTATTTCGTCTGGGGTTAGGTTAGAGAATGTGACTAAGGGTTATAAGGGTGTGACTGTGTTGAAGGATATTAGCTGGGAAGTTAAGAAAGGCGAAAAAGTAGGCTTAGTAGGTGTTAATGGCGCGGGGAAGACGACACAAATGAGGATTATTGCTGGGATGGAAGAACCTGATTCGGGGAATGTGATCAAGGCGAAATCGAATATGAGGATATCGTTTTTGAGTCAGGAGTTTGAGGTTTCGTTGAGTAGGACGGTGAAGGAAGAGTTTATGAGTGCGTTTAAGGAGGAGATGGAGATTGCAGGGAGGTTGGAGAAGGTGCAGAAGGCAATTGAGGGTTCTGTTGAGGATTTGGAGTTGATGGGGAGGTTGTTGGATGAGTTTGATTTGTTGCAGAGACGGGCGCAGGCTGTGGATTTGGATGTTGTGGATGTGAAGATTAGTAAGTTGATGACTGGACTTGGGTTTGCAGAGGAGGATTCAGATAGGTTGGTGGCGTCGTTTAGTGGTGGGTGGCAAATGAGAATGTCGCTTGGGAAGATTTTGCTTCAGGTTTGTGATTGTGTTTTTTATTGGTAAATTAATGTTTCATAAGTTAGGCTCCTTAGGTTGTAGAAGTTTGTGCTGTGTCCTTATTTGAGCTCTATAGACTATTACTATTGAGCAAAGTTGACTTGTGGTTATATTGACATGGTGTATATAAGGAATTTATGGTGGTAACTTATAAAACTATATTGAAACTTCCATCAAAGAATTTTTTTGCTTATAGGACTATGTGCATGCAATGTGGAGTTGTCTAGTTTTGAAAGTTTGGTCTGAATAGAGTGAGTGACTTTCTTGCAGCTAGTAACATTACATATCATTCATGTTCGATTGATGATTGAGCTAAATATGTTCTTTTTCAAATTTAGTGGAATTATAATTGTTATTGGATGTGTGTTAAACTACTGGTTGTCTGTAGTTGTTGATGTGCACACTTCAATTGCGCTTTCTATATTGAAAATTGTTTGTTAATTTGCTACATCTGTAATATGCATCATAAATAAGAGATCTGTTTTTGACTGGATAATACATAACATATGCAGGATCCAGATTTGTTACTTTTGGATGAACCTACCAATCATCTTGATCTTGACACCATTGAGTGGCTCGAAGGTTATCTGAATAAGCAGGACGTGCCCATGGTTATTATATCTCATGACAGGGCTTTCCTTGACCAATTATGCACAAAAATTGTTGAAACTGATATGGGTGTATCCAGAACTTTCATGGGGAATTATTCTGAATTTATTATCCAAAAGGCAGCATGGATTGAAGCTCAATTTGCAGCATGGGAGAAGCAACAGAAAGAAATTGAGCACACTAAAGGTTTAATAACCAGGCTAGGGGCAGGAGCAAATTCAGGACGTGCCTCATCCGCTGGAAAGGTACATTGGAGAGCTAATTTTCATTTCTACTTATTAATGGCCTGCTGCAAAAAATGGCTGAAGCCATGCAATTCATGAAGCAGTATTAGTATTTTGTAACCTTTCCGACATATATATCCTAAAGTGAGCTTGATTTCGATCTTGGCTTAACTTCGAATTATTATCAGAGGAGGGGAGGACCAAAAAACTATGCAGAACGACGAGTCTTCATCCATCTCAATAATTTACTTTTACAAGTATCTAGCCGAATACTTTCTGCATATATTATATGTATGCTAATCTGTGTTTCTTGTGTGAAACAGAAGCTGGAAAAACTTCAGGATGAGGAACAGGTTGATAAGCCATTTATTAGGAAACAAATGAAGATCAGGTTCCCTGAGCGCGGAAGAAGTGGAAGAACAGTTGCAATGATCAAGAATCTTGAATTCAGCTACGGTGATCAGGTAATAAATTCTAAGCTCGCTTTTGAGAAAGAGCAGAACTGATAAGTACTAAATATTGGTATGTGTAACTTACTTGTGTGCTACTTACCTTGTTGATTGTTTAACCAGGTTCTCTTCAAGAATGCAAATTTAACAATTGAAAAAGGGGAGAAAGTTGCTATTCTTGGTCCCAATGGGTGTGGGAAAAGTACATTGCTTAAACTACTAATGGGATTAGCAGAGCCAACAAGAGGTGAAGTGTTGCTTGGAGAGCATAATGTGTTGCCAAACTATTTCGAGCAAAATCAGGCATGTACAAGTCAGCACCATTTTTATATGTGACCTTGTAGTCAGAGTAAATTTAGGTTTGTCAGTTGGCTGGGGTTCTTATACTATTACAAATAAAAATATATACTTATGTGAATAATCTATCAAATTTTCAGGCTGAAGCACTTGACCTAGATAAAACAGTGCTGGACACTGTAGCGGAAGTAGCAGAGGACTGGAGACTGGATGATATAAAGGGGCTTCTTGGACGTTGTAATTTCAAGGCTGATATGCTTGATAGGAAGGTCTCTCTTTTGAGTGGCGGTGAGAAGGTAATGATCTAGTTGTTTCTACTCTTTTTAAGCGGATTCATGTAATGTACTGGTCACCTTACCTTAATCGATTACGCTTAAGGAATTTTGTATTTTTTTTTTCTAAAATAATTCTTCATAAACTGTATTGAGTGTTTAGTCTTATTGCTATTAGCCATATTCATTTCTATCTGTATCTTTCTTCACATCTGTTATGCATGTCACCCAAGGTGAAGTTCCAGAAATTTACCAGGAGCAAGTTAATTGAATATGTTATATTAAACTACATATGACATCATATTATCATAATAAGAACGTCTGTTATGCGAAATAGCCAAACTTTTATTCTTGTCCTGTAAGCTGTTAAGAAGAGGTAAAGTGGTAAACTGGTGGTTAAGTTTTTTTTAGAACTATTGTTTACTTGGTCATACATCATAGCCCTTATACGAGCATTTTTGTTTCATAAAAGTCATTATTAAGATTAGAAAGAGATGAAATGTAAGAACATCTATCTTATTGTGAGTGTATACAATATCTGTATGCGGTTGCACATAAACACTACAAGCCACAGAAGGCACCTGTGACATTTCTGTAGTACTTAACTTTGTTTAGTGTCTCTTACTCTAGATTACTATTGTTCAGCTGAATAAACCTGGAATCATATACATTTTCAGGCTCGCCTTTCCTTTTGCAAGTTCATGGTAACACCTTCTACATTGCTAGTTCTGGATGAACCCACCAATCACTTGGATATACCTACAAAAGAGATGCTTGAGGTTTGGTGATTGTTTGCTTTTCTGTGTGTGTGATTTAACATTTTGCCGTCTCACATATTATTATTTTGTTTTTCCTTCCTAATTTTGTGGCTGTTCTTTAATATTAGGAGGCAATATCGGAGTATAAAGGAACTGTCATTACTGTTTCTCATGACCGATACTTTATAAAGCAAATAGTTAACAGAGTTTTAGAAGTGAAGGATGGAAATCTTCAAGACTATATGGGCGACTATAATGTAAGTCTGCATTGTAGCAGTTAATAATATATAATATTGAGCTTTAATGCCTACATAGCATACCATAGATGGAATGACCAGTTACATGTTTAGCATATGGGAAATTTCTCTGATCGTCTTTTATACAATATAGAATGTTTCATGCCGTTTCCTCCTCTTGTTGGTTCATTTTGTACTTCCATCTATCTGTGTGTCATCTTAGTCTGACCTCCTATGAAATACCACAGCAGAGATTTAGAACTCTTCACCACCTACCATAATTTTAAGCAGAAGTGTACTAAATATCTCTAGCCTTAATATATACATAATTCTTTGACTACTGTACCTCTTGTTTCCATTAGTGGTTCTGTATTTCAAGTCCACACATTCATATGTGAGTATACTAAATCTCATTACTAGTGGGGATGCTATTTACTAAATCGAGCAGACATTTGTTTCTGTATAGACTGGGACTGAGTTGGTTAAAATGTATTAAAAGTACAGTGAACTTGTTTCTGCTATATATTGCGATTTTGACTGACAAGAATTTCCATGTCACAGTATTATCTAGAGAAGAACCTAGATGCAAGGGAGAGGGAACTTGAACGGGAGGCTGAGCTTGAGGAAAAATCACCAAAAACAAAAGCCAAATCCAAAATGTCAAAGGTAAAATTACCTCCACTAGACATCTTTTTTTCCATGTTTGATGTATACAAGTTTAATGTGACAATAGTTGACAATTCTATGTACAAAATTACCAGGCTGAGAGGGAAGCTAGAAAGAAGCAGAAAGTGCAGGCATTTCAGCAGGCAAAACAGAAGTCCAAGGGAATGAAGAATGCTAAAAGGTGGAAATAACTGAACTGAGTTCGCCTTCGACCAACAGAACTGCTGATCGTCTGTATAAAATTCTAGGTGGCCCTGCGCGAGCTACCCTCGTTGATGTATATATAACACGTTTAGGAATATCTCAAATTAAATTGTAGAATAAAAGCTTGGATAAGGTATTACATATTCTTTGTATTGTCTGAAAATCATGCTACATGGTTTATGCAGTTTTAGCACTGGAGGAGTCTTGGGAAATATTAATTCATTCCAGTCTCCCCTGTATCTTGAATATTGATTCTTATAATTCAATGTTTTTGTTTTTAGTACAGTTGGGAGTAGAGCATGTGACCAGTGATACATTCCAAACTTTCTTGTTCTGTTGTATTAGATTGGTTCTATGCAATTTTTAGATGCTGATTTTTTTGTCTTAGAATGGTTCTATGCAATTTTTAGATGCGGATTTTTTTGTCGAAAATATGCATTATCAATAATCGATTGCCAGAATCTCGAAAAATAACTTCAGTAAAATCTTGAATTAAATTTTTGTCTAATTCTGAAATCAGTAAAAAGTACCCTCTGTTTTTTTTAATTTATTGCGTACTCCCTCTATATTTTTTATGATTTTGACTGTTGCACACATTCCGATATATTTTGATCGGTTAATTAAAAATATAATTTTTAAAAAATATTTTTGTGAATTAAAATATAAGTAATCTACTTTTATTTACAAAAAAGAAATTTATAAATGATAATTTTAATTATGCGGTTAAAATACAAAATGTGTGTAAAAGTTAAAATGATAAATTAAAAAAACAGGAGAGTATGTTTTAAACTTCGGTGCATCTTCAAAATCAGTTGATCCCCCAATCGAACCTGGACATTAATTCCAGTAAATAAATAAATTATTTTTATTAAAAAAATTGAAATTGTTCCTGTAAAGACAAGCATAATGTTAATTTTATTATTTGATGAGGCTCCAAATAACAGCAACTTCAACAATAACTTAAATTATACTCCTAAGTTAAATTTTGAAGAAATAAATTTCAAAATTATCTCCAACAAGCTCCTCAACACTCCTCAAAATTTAAATATCTTCGAATGCTTTCTCAACAATAAGGAGTGATACTTCCTCTTAAATTAGTTAAATAATAATTTCTCTCCTCCCCGCGTACTCAAGATGATTAATTTTGTATATGTGTATATGTACTTAACTACTAAAAAATGAATAAGAATTAAGTTTAAGGAGGATAGTTGAAAAAAATGTGTAAAATTGGCTCCTAAATTGTTAAGAGCTAATTTATTTATATTATTTAAAGAGAGAATGGGATGAGATTGTTGGAGTTTGTACAGACTTTTTATATTTATTCAACTTTATTAGTTTAATAGATAATTATTTAATATATTTTGATTTGACGATATAAATAATTCCAGAAAAAAAAAAGAAATTGAAAAGCAAGTGTTTTTCATTCATCTCCCCCCCATACCGCAGCTGCCGGAATATAGCCGCCAAACAGCCAGCTCCATCAGGCCAGCCAGACTCCCCAAGGTACTCTCTCTCTCTCTCTCTCTCTCCCTCCCCCTCTCTCTCCCTCTCTCCCTCTCTCCCTCTCTCTCTCTCTCTCCCTCCCTCTCTCTCTCTCCCTCTCTCCCTCCTCTCTCTCTCTCTCTCTCTCTCCCTCCCCCCTCTCTCTCCCCCTCTCCTCTCTCTCTCTCTCTCTCTCTCTCTCCCCCACCCTCTCCCTCTCTCTATGTGTGTGTTGTTGAATGGTGATTATATATTTCCTAATTGTGCTATGCCACTAAGTATAAAAATGTGATTTGTATACATTAATTAATCATGTAACAGCTTGCATTTGAAACTAATCACATACATTTACTTTCTGCTTAAAAACATCTACATCTTTTTAGACTCTATTAATTTGAACTGTGTGTGTAAGTTTTGTTATTTAGTTGTTATATGTTTGCTAATTACCTTACTCAACTAATTTTTCGAAATGGAGTTTTTATCATTTTACTGGCATTACTTCACAATGTATAATTGCGTTCGAATTAAATTAAATCTTTCACCTTTTTATGTTCTTAGCTTAGCAAGATATGGAACAAGTTATTTTAGGCATGCCAGGACCGTGGGCTGATGATTTTTATGAAGCATCCGACCATTATACGACAAAATTTGGTGGACTTCCAGTAAGTAGTTTCATCTAATATGACAACTTATCGTGTTGTTAGTGGATGAATTGTTTGAAATACTTAAATTGTTATACTCTTTGCAGGATTGGCCCGTTCCAGATATGGTCATCCCACACAATTTGCGTGTGTGCACGTCATGTGGAACTAGTCTATTGCTAGTTGCGCAGGTTTGAATAATGGAAATTTATTCGTGTATTATTTTTGATGATATGGATTTCATTTCTTTACTTTCTCTATTGTTTTGAATTTAACTTTCAGATTTATGCTCCAGTATCAACTAAGACCTTGACAATTGAAGAACGTCAAATCTTTGTTTTTGGATGTACATCAGCAACATGCGCGGGCGACCCTGAAAGGTCTTTCAATATTATTTTTCTGAATTATAACCAAAGAATTTACTAACTCTTTTGACAATTATATATATAAGGGAATGGGGCTAATAACCAGATAATCGTTATTAATAAATTTATTTTCTGATATATAATTAAAGAGATATGAAATAGTCAATATCGGCAATTGTTTACCACACTTGTATCATTATCTTTGTACATTATGTTTCTTCTCCCCAAGTCAATTAATTATTTCTGATATATTTTGATTTCCCTCTCCAATGTCTGTAATCTCTCAGTAGGAACGTGTTTGTCATTAAAATGATTTGCTTTTCATTCCCAAATTTCTGTTGTTATATTTTATTTTCTCTATAACTTTGTTTCTATAAAAGAATGCACAATATGCCCTGTTGACTATAATTTATCCGAGCAGCTGGAAAGCTATACGTGTTCAAAGATGTAGCAGTAGGAGGACTTCAGAATCTTTTGGAGTAGAGGAAGTGCTCTTACCTGATGCTTCTTGTCAACCTTCAAATGCTGATTGGCGGGATGACTTTTGGTCCTTTGATGAAGGGAATGACGATGATGAAGATCTAGAGGAGTTAGGCAAGGCACTTTCTGAAGCTGCAAGCCTGGCTTCTCATTCTAAAAAGGAAAGCCTTCCTCATCACGACGAGGCAATAATAGTTTCCTCATCCACTAATCAAACAATAAAATTAGCTTCCAAAGATACAACAGGTACATATTGTGCTTCATGGGAAAGAACTTGTAACTAGTAATTTTATCTTTCCAAAAAAATGTTATTCAACTATGTTATGTTTAAGTATGTACCTCTGTATGGTAGTTCTATGGTAGGTTATTACCAGTTGTTATCAGGTGACATGCAAGTGGTCTCTGGTTCCCATTATTGAGCTACAATTTAGTCAGGTATTACAATTACGCGAGGAAGAAGTTAAATTTACACTGCAGCCAAGAGTACAAAAATAACTTGATCTGAAATTTCATAGAACACAACTTTCTCAGCCGAGTAGACAATCACAAGAATTTATGACAATGTATGGTTCCAATACTTCCAAGCTTAAGCAGACTCCAGCATAATTCAGTGGTGTGGCTCATATCTAAGCATATACTTGGCAGCAAATTTTAATTTTTGAATCCCATAGAGGTGCATGTTAAAACCAAATACTGTGAAATTGTTTTTCCAAAGTAGGTCATATCTGTATATCTGGTTGAGATATGCCTGCTAAATTATCTTATCTTAGAACAAATTATTGTTATGATGCCTTTTTTTAGCGGTGGCAGGTGGCGACAGTGATTGTGTAAATGCTAGTTGTTGTAGGTATTGATATATCGTAAAATGCGAACATGATACATCTTGATTTGCAAGTTGTGGAAGGTATTGCAGGTGGGAATGCTGCCGCTAATGTAAACAATGGCGATGCTCTGGTTCAAGGTGGGTCAGCAAACAATTATATTAACTCTTCTGAGATAGCCACTAATGTGGATGATTAAAAGTGCGGTAATTAAGTAGTAGTTGAGTGTGATGGTTGTTTCAATTCTAGTGTATAAATCAGGTGGTCAAACTATTTTGGCAGAAATGTTGAAGGGGATTTGTCCCTAATTTTGGCAGAAGTGTCATAATTGTTTGCGGCATGTTAGTATGGAATATAGGGCTTTATTATTTCTTTAATTGCTAACGTACATCACTGTTGATGTTGACAAAAAAAAGGGAAGATTCCTATTCGCGTTAATTCTCCCTTAATTCTCTGAAGGATTCAAACTAAGAATAGTTAACAGTGGAAGTAATGGAAAATGCCTGCATTCTTTTGTCACGTGATTATTTTTACTTGTTACAGCAGGATACTTGTAATTAATAGGAGTATTTACCAGTAACTTTGTTTTTTAATTTAAGTAGGCTACGGTTTCATCTTATAGTATAACTATGTTTACATCTGTTGCAGTTTTGCCTTGCTTTTATGTTTATATTCTTGAAGAGGCAATCCAGAAAGATGTTGCCTCGGTTTGTTTGAGCTATACAGCACTTTCTATTAAGGACAACCAAGACTACCCTGATGACTCTGCATCACAAGAAATATGGGATCAGGAGGCTTATGAATATGATAGAGCTTTAAATGCTAGCAGGACATACCTGAAATTCAAGAAACGAATAGATGCACATCCAGAACAATGCTTCAGGTAAGGGAACTGAAGTACTACTATACGCATAGCAAGGCTAGCTTTTTAACATCTTTTGGTAGTTGAGTAAAATGTAACTCGCTAGAAGGTTAAATATAATAATTAGGTTGTCTAGAGCTTCACAGGATTTTGCAACCTACATGCTGCTACTACCAACTTTGTCGCTGTTGTTTTTAGAAATATATTGTTCCAAGTTGTATGACTTTTAGACTACATAATTGACTTTTGAAAGCTCACAAACATATGTAAGAAATAGTTAGCTTGTAATTTGCTTCCTGATTAGAAAAATAAAAAAACTTTGTTCCAGAGTTTTGAAATTAGTTGCTTTATATCAATCCGGTAAGAGTGTAAATTGGGTTACGATCATTTTGTCATCCTATGGGTTTTTAGTTTTTTGTAGACTGTGAGCGAGTCCATCTACTTCGTTACTATTTTTGTTTGTTTGCGAAGTTTACTTGTGCACTTGTAACAATATTCTATTGATCTCTGTACTTGCTTTAGATCTGTGAGTTCTATAAATCTGAACCTCATTATTGTCATCCTTTTTTTGGATTTTGATTAAGCTCAGTAACAGAAATTTAACTACTTCACACACATGCCCTCCGTGAGGCTCGAACCCTTGACCTCTATTACCAATACTACAATGCTAGAGAACATTTTTGTCATTTGGACTTTTAAAGGGATCTACAATTACCTCAGAAGTGTTAAGAACAAGACAGGATTAGAGTACTGTACATGGTGCCATTCTCATTAACCCTTTTTACACTTCATGCTACTAAACGTGCAGATATTCGTATGGTGGAAAGCCTCTACTGGCTGCTGAAGAGCTCAGAGATCCCGGAAGATGTGAGCTCTGTGGTGGATCCAGACACTACGAAATGCAGCTAATGCCTTCGCTATTATATTTCTTACAGCAAGCAACAACTAAACACAATTATACTTTAGAGAATTGGAACTGGATGACCCTACTTATATATACTTGTTCTGACGTGAGTTTCCAATATCATAATGCATTAGAATCACGACATATTCTGAGCATTGTTCATGCCAGTTTCCAGTTCATAAATTGTATATATGACCTTGAGTTTCTTCTTATCCTTAGAGTTGTTCGAATCCCGGGGAAGAAACTTCCAGAGTCGGTGAATGGATTGTAGCAAAAGAGGCTGTCATGCTGCAAGGGGAGTAGCATCTGTAGAGTTTTTCGATATACATATAAACCCTGAACATTGCAAACCAGGTAAGAAATTTTTTCACTTTCTGAGGAAAAGGATGTAAGCAGAGCAGCCGTTTGTATTATTCTATGTTACTTTGTGCGAGGTGTTCATTAGGGGGGGTGGGGAGGTTTGTGCAGATGAACACTCATGGTATGCTTCCCAGTGTAGTATTAGTGGTTTCATTTGTGTGTAATCTCATTTTTTGACCCTTCTCTTTAAGCGCTATATAAATTTAAGAACAGGTAGAGAAAATTTGAAGATCGTCCCCGACTGTTTGAATATCTTGAAGATTGCTGCAAATTACTACTCTCTGGAATTGTGGAAATGAATTCTGTTAAAATATCATTTTAATTGATGCTAAAATACTGGTATTGTAATTTAAAATGCAAATCTCGTTTTCCAGCATTTTCCACAAATTCTCCTGGATGTTCAGTAAGATTTATCTATTTTTTTTAACTGTAATATGAAAATTTGAAAAAAATTTAAAATAAATATGAGTGATAAATCCCGATATTATGCCTTTAAGAGGATTCGAAGTAGAAGAATACTTATAAATTAAATAATTAAATAAGTGTTTCGAAATTTTTTCTTATAAGTCAGAATATTTTTTTTTCTTAAATAAACTAAAATAAATAATTATTAAATATAATTATCTTAATTCCTAAATTTTATGTTAGATTAAAAATATATTTTTTAAAATTGACGTTCATAAATCAATAAAAAATTAAAATAAGTTGAGAAAAAGTACGTTTTTACTAACATTTAATTTATTAGTTTTTTAGTTATAAATTTAATTATACAAATATGGTAAATAAGTTGTTATTTGTAAGTGATGAAGTTATAAATTCAATTATAAGCTGAATTGATAAATAGGGGCAGATAAACTGTCACGTACTTATAACACCATAACTAAAAGCCAATTTTCAGGGAAAAAATATATGTGGAAACTTTTTTTCTGTGACACGTGGAAGTGCAGGATGAGGACACGTTACTAAAACTCGATATCATAACCGATATAAAAAAACACATGCCATCATCTCATCACGACCCAGAACATTAATCTAGGATAAATACGGACAGCACTACAAACCCGGTACTATGTTTATTCATTAAATTCATGGTACGTGTTTGAAAAGTTCAGCTTTCAGTCCGCCTAGCTACACGATATATCCTCCACGTGTCCCCCCTTCTTTACACATCACCATCTTAGCAACATCTATCACAATCATCGTATTTTATCACAACACATGTACAGAAACATATTTTACAAATCTTCATGAAACATTTGCAAAAACAATCTGGTTATGGAAAAATCAAGGAGAAATGTTGTTGTGTTCATATTCTCGCTAATCATAATATTACCTCAGATAATGGCCTCCACAGGTGCAGTTGAGCAAGGAAAACAAAGCATCTCTGATAGATTTAGAGATGTGTATGGTATAGTTACAGCTTCCTCCATGTCTTCTTTGCACAAGCTTAAATCTCTCATCAATGATGTTCAGCAACAACTTTTCCCTCCCAATCTCGAGTAAGTTTTCGATTTCTAGCCCACCACTGTTATTCATCTTTTCGCTTCTCGTAAAATTAGAGAATAACTGAATAAGGTTCTTGAGGTTACCTCAGGGAACTTAACTAAAACGCTATCATATGAGTTACATGTTGAGTTATCAATGACTCTAAAATATTAAGATGTTAGAGGAAGGTTTTAAACGGATCTATATTATATTCTAACATTAAAAGGAGAATTATTTTTGCCTTCTGCTTCCAATTATATCAGTTTGTTTGTAACGAACTTATCACTGTATGACAAAACTGTTACAGTAATAATATAAAATATTGAAAGGAGTCTTCACGATATGGTATCCGAGTTTAAGTTTTCGAGTGAGGGAAGGGTTGGGACACCCGTAATCCACTTTTTATTCAAAAATGGGTTTTCGAGTGAGTTTTCGAGTGAGGGGAGTGTTAAAATAATAATATTAGGTCATGAAAAGGGTCTTTTTAACTCCAGTTCATTTTAAATAATTGTTAATTATTTTTGGAAGTATATCGATTGGTTCAGCTATATATTGATACAAATATACATATAAAATCTGAGTTAGCCAGTAAAATTGTTAAACTGGGCGATTAATGATTAATTTGTTTTGTTTTTTAGAGCGTTTGTAATTAAGTTGAGACCGTTTGTAGTGAAAAATGTGGGGTAAGTAATGAGAATGAGTTTCAGTTTCAGGCCAAAGATTGAAGAAGAAGTAGACGAAGAAGGGGCAAAAGAATGGATGAAAGACGCGGTGAAGAAGAGTGTAGGATCGACCAAATCGACGGTGGAGGAGACCGCGAAATCAGCAGCTAGCGCGGTGGAGGATGTGGTGCACAAGACAAAGGAGAAGGTATCAAAGAAGCATTGCACTGGAGATGCTTGTTCTCATGATGAGCTTTGAATTCTGAACAAATATGGAGATACGTCATTGAGTATACATGGACGTAGTTGGTGTTTTTGTGATTTATAAAAAGTTTTAGGAGTTCAAAACATGTAACGTTGATTCAAATGTTGTTGGTTGAATGTGATTTTGGATTGAGATGAGTTAGTCATATCATGTTAATTATGACAGGCTTTGTGCACTTTGTATGGGAAAATGTTTCGCTCATTAAATTGGGTATAAAATTTTGCTTAAAATCATGTTAGTTAAGTTTTGGCTTGAATGAGTTTTTATGTCACATGAAATATCACCGATTAAAGTATCACATTGATTAAAGTATCACATTTATATTATTAAAAAAATAAAATATTAAAAATTTGATTGTTATTTCTTGGTCACTTAATATCAAAGTTGTTACTTAATATCAAAGTTGTTATTTAGTGCTCACTCAATCCATACAGAATAATTTTAAAGATGAAAATCGTTAAATATAATTTTAAAAATTATTATACAAGAAATATAAGATTCGAATTCTATCAACAATATATTAAAAAAATTATAATAAATATTCATAAAAATAACTGTGGTGTATTTTAAAATTATTATACTGTAAAGTTATAAGGATTGAATGTAAAGGTATAAGGATTGAATCTCAGCAAACAACAATAATATATTAAAATTATATTTTATAATATAAAATGATAAAAACAACATACATCACAGGGTTACATATACTAGTCTTATTTATTTGTGAGTGATTTAAAAGTTTGTATTCAATTTTGATTTTTATGCATGTAATACGGGGAGATAACTTTGAATTCGAAGAACAACAATAAGATTATATCTAAAATAGCCAATCTCGAATAATCAAATTTCCGTAAAATCAAACTTTGGCATATAATTTCTTATAGACTTAATTATAACTTAATTTTCAAAATATGACATGTTTTATATATAATTTATAAAGGAAAATTAATATATTTTAACCCTTTAATGAAATTTGCATATTTTAATTTTTTTTTTAAGTTTTGATGGTTATTATATCCATAATCATATACTTTGACGAAAATATTATTCGTCAATCATTTCCTTATCATTTTTTATTTATTGAACAATATATATAAAAAAAAATTGAAGCGCAATAAAAAAAGACAGATGAACAAAATTAGTTATTATAAGAATATATTTAGCAATCCATATGTACTTGATATACTATTTTCATTAACTTCATTTTCAAATTTTTATACTTTGAAATTTCTTTCCCTATATGCAATTTTTAATTAATCATATACCATATTGTATTTTATCTTTACCACGCTCTTTATTTTTATCAACAATGTTTTAAAATTAAATATTTTTCTTTATTTTTGGTAAAGATATTAAAGGATTCGAATTCCATCAAATAGGTATATTTTGTTATATTCCATTATATTTTCAATGAATCTTATTGGAATTATAAATTTAATATATAGTAAAATCTTGCAAAATTATAATATATTATTAGTATCACAAGATATAAGATTCGATATATATTAATAAACTAATTTAATTTTTATAAACTAATTAATATTAATGATAGTATTACAAAATATTTAAATGTGAAGTATATTTAAATAATTTATTTTAAAAATGATTATAGGATTAACGCGTACAAAACTCTGGCAAAAATATGGTATTGAAAAAAATATTTAGCAATGAAGCGTACGAAACTTGTAATTAATGAGTAAAAATATACAATTTTTTATTTAAAAGTTAATGTGTATCTCGGATCATACAATGTTATAATTAAACTTCGCTATTATAAAAGAAAATACAGGATTGAGAAACAGGTTGTTCGGATTTAAACAAGTCTATATTGGTGATGGGAAAGGGGTCACATAAGTAATTTAGCATTTTATTATTTCCTATTTAATAAAATAGCGAGCCTAGTATTACTAAATAGCGAGTCTAGTAGTACTAGCGACACACATGCGCCGAGTGAGACAGAGGTCGAGAGAGAGAAAGAGGAGAGAGCGAGAAAGAGAGAGAGGAAAAAAGAGGAGAGAGAGAAGGATAGAGAGGGTGACGGAGGCAGAGAGAGGGAGAAAATAGAAAATGATTATGAAAAAATAGAAAGATAATGGGGCTTATGAGGATAAGGAAGCTTAGGTGCATGAAGGGGAGTCATAAAGTAAGTTAGATTGTCCGCGGTTCGAGAAAATTGATGTTGTGCAAGTTGACAGGAATGATGCGGTTTGGGGGTAAGAAACGATCAATGAAGAGGATAGTAAGACAGCGTCAAATGACGAGATAGAAATAGGGGTGTACACGGATTGGGTTGGGCGGGTTGGGAGAATTTAGCAACCCAATTTAATTAGTTCGGGTTTTCAAAATTTCAAACCAACCCAAACCGTTTAAATTTTTAACCCAAACCAATTTGTATTGTTCGGTTTGGTTCAATTTGGATCGGTTTGATCGGTTTATTAAATATACAAAATTAATATAAAAAATTATAATAAAACATTAGGTTTCAAAATTTAAAACACTTGAAAATAGTTAAAAACAATATTACAATCCTCCATATTAAATAGTCTTAAGCATCTAATTTTCAATATCAAAAGTACTAATAATATTGCTTACGCTTTAAATATTGGAATGAATCATAAATGCAAAAAATATAACACTAATCAAACATCTATTGTTATTACGAAATGAACTATGAACACGGAGGTTATAAGTTACATTTAAATTTAGAGATATATGGATATATGTAAATGGCCTAAACATAATTTTGGATTAACTTATTAGCATGTACATATATATTTTAATCGGGTTGGGTTGGATTGGTTTAAAATTATCGAAAACCATATCCAAACCAATTAAATCGGGTTGACATTTTTTCAACCCAACTATATATCGGGTTGAAAAAAATCGGTTTGGTTCGGCCGAAATAGGGTCGGTTCGGTTTGAATTGGTCGGGTTGGCCAAACCGTGTACACCCCTAGATAGAACGGCCTAATCATCTCGTTGGTGTAGTAATTGGGTGCAAGTTGTACGTGTACGCTGGAAATCCGATCCCCCTCATCCCTATTATATTGTTGACGTTCCCATTATTTTACCTCGTAAAGACTTAATAGAGATATTTGGAGCTTGCAACTTTTTTAATTTTGGATTTCAAACTTCTTACGAGAATATTTTGACATTGAGAAGACAAGAGCAGTTTAGCAGTTTAGTATGAATATATTGAAACCTGAAATTGTGTTTTAGTGCAACAATGAATAAAAGTAATTTGACAATGTTTGGAAGCTGCTGGACACATCGAACCACAAGTCCTGGAATTTGAGGATAAAGATCAATATTCCTGAATCGAGTAAGGCAAACTGAGCGGTTTCATCTACAGAGGTAAAGTATCTCCACTTAAGAAGGGAATTCGAGGAGTCTCGGGAACCTGGTATTGGCAATCCGTAGCCAATCGAAGTGTACGAAACTCGGCATACTCCGTGCAAACCGACACCTCTTCGTCATCAGTATAATCAATGCTAAAATATTCTCGATGTCAAAATATTCTCGTATGAAGTTTGAAATCCAAAAACAAGAAAGATGCAAGCTCCATATATCTCAATTAAGTCTTAATGAAGTAAAGTCATAGGAACATTAACAATATAGTAGGGATACAACAATGTACTAGGGATACGGGGGATTAGATTTCCAGCGTAGACGTACAAACGAGGTGATTATGACGTTCTATCTCAACAAACAAACATGCCTATATTCCTCAACAACCAAAACTGCTCTCTCCTCCCATCGGTTCAGGTGGAAAGTGGATCCTGCAAACGACATATTTAAAGTCTTTGATAAAATCCCAAACATTCTTCAATCTCGTCATTTGATATTGTCTTACTCTCCTCTTCATTTACCTTGACTGTTTCTTACCCTTAAACCGCCTCATTCTCGTCAACTTGCGCAACATCAATTTTCTCGAACAACGAACCATCAAACTCAATTTACGACTCCCCTACACATAAGCACGTATGTCCAGTATGGCCAATTCCAAGAGTGGCCTAAAAATCCAAATTTGTACCGATTTCGGTCCAAATTCAGCCAACAGTGGTCTAAATCTCGGTCCAAATTTGGACTGAGATTAAAATAATAGTTTTTAATGTATTTCTTTTAATTTATTACATAAAGTTTTGATTTCAGGTATTTATAAATGCAATTAACCGACATTAGGATATTATTATTATTTATTTAAATAATAATTTAAATTAAAAAATATTTAAATGTAATTAAATAAATATCATTGCATTTCTTAAATTCAAATTACGAATACATTCAAACATTAAAATAAAGATTACAACACATAAAACTTAATTTGAAACACAACATAATTGAAAATGCGATGATAACTAAATTATTAATTTAGTCCGACAAATTAAATCGATTTCCTCCAAGATAGTCAAAATATTGCCCGTAACTATTTAGGTTGTTTTGAGATTCTTGACCTTCATCTTCGGATCCTCGACTTTGATAAAACAAGTCATTAATAATAATAAAATATATAAAGATAATATCTTATATCATACAAAAATAATATATTTATTATTATAAGACTTTAAAATAATTAAATAAATATTTTGAGATTTGGA
The DNA here is from genome assembly GCF_009905375.1 of Apium graveolens. Taxonomy (NCBI): domain Eukaryota; kingdom Viridiplantae; phylum Streptophyta; class Magnoliopsida; order Apiales; family Apiaceae; genus Apium; species Apium graveolens. The sequence continues at coordinate 264,619,265 of NC_133653.1, read as the reverse complement.
CCGAAATTTAGACCAAACTATTGGAGTTGGAGAGGGGTTCGGTCCAAATTTGAACCGACTCTTTGAGTTGCTCTAAGGTTCCTTATCCTGGTAGGCCCCATTATCTTTCTGTTCTTCCCAATTATTTTTAATAAACATACTCCCTCCGTCTCCCTCCGTCCCTAAAAACGTTTCCTATTTGTGTTGGACACGTTTGCTAATACACACTCTTGATTGTTAATATCTCTAAATTTATATTAGTATTAAATATAAAAATTTCACTATATTAAAGTACTGATAAATATGAATCCAACGAAATCACTCATGACTATGTTTGATATTATAGATTAGACGTAAATTAGTAGTCAATCGCTTATCGTGAACAGTACCGAAAGTCAAAAGAGGAAGAACAAAATGGGGAGTAAGTATTTTCTCTCTCCTCTTTTCCTCTCTTTTATTATATCTAACTTTTTGTCTTCTCTCCCTCCTCTCTTCTCTCTCTCCCTCCTTTTCTCTCCTCTTTTCTCTCACTCACTCTCAGCGCATGTGTGTAGTAGTACTACTAGTCGCATTATTCTTTTAAACTTAAACAGGAAATAATAAAATGCTAAATTACTTATGTGACCCTTATCCCATCACCAACAACATTTACGCCCCCAATTGTTTTTATAAATTTGAATCACCTCCTTTTTCTTTTCTTTGTTAATTCGATTTTATATTATCTAATTACGTAAATCAAACACAAATGAATGCTCATTTCTTTTTTTAACTTTAGATATAACTACATTTCACCCCTTTCGTTTTTATCAAAAATTCATTATTGTATACTTACTTTCTGAAATTGCAGTTCACATCACTTTTGTTTAAAACCCGATATAGCTTATGCACATATCGTTACAAAATTATTAAATCCATGGAACATGATTTTTTTTATAATTAGAAATTATTATTTTTGAACTTTTCTAATAATTTATTTTTTATGCGAAACTTCTAAAAATACCGGGTATTTTTTTAATTATAACTCAACCAATTGATAAGAAACTTAAGACTTGATCCAAAGAGCCAGCAAAAGAAAGAGCAAGAGAGCTATAGCAAAATTAAACTTGTATCATTGATGATGAGAGTCGGTGAAAAAATCAGCAAGAAAAAACTAAAAAGTCCTTTAACACTGATTAATCTCATTGCATAATCGTTCAACAAGGAGCAAGATGACAGACAAATAATTTAATATTCGTACTTGTGTACAAGTTTAAGATAATAGGAACTTGCAACATATTCTGTAGAGAACACCTTTCATAAATAATCCTTTTCTTAAGACTATGTGACCAAAGACCAAATTCCGTTGTTTGTTCACCACGACACATTCTCCGCTGCAACATATTGTGTAAATACCCCATATCCAGGACTATGTTAAATTACGTAGAATCACCCAAAAGTCTGAAATATAATACTCTTTTGAGTTTTCATAATTTTTTTGAAAACAACGAAATTCGAGATGGTAGTGTCATAGATGCTCTAAAATTCTAACAAAAGGGACAAAAATAAAGGAGTCCAAAGCAATAAATACCCTTGCAAAATGCCCGAACTTGTATTGAAACATACCTAAATAACTGAATTTCCAATGTATCTCGTAGGACCTCCTTCTTGGCCAGCACAGAGGAAGCTTTTAGGGCATGGTAGCATATTGTCCCAAAAATATCTTCTTCAGCTTCCGGGCCTTCAATACATGAAAGGATGAACATTTGACCTCATGCATTTAGCACAATCTTTGGGAGAAAAGCACAGGTTACAAACCTTTTGCATACAGAGAATCAAATGCCATGCCAAGCAATATAAAGGTATCTGCAAGACGCCAAGACCCTGCACTCCAACACCAATAGGCCCTGTGCCTTTAATTTGACCTTGCTGTCTCAATTGGATACTAATTAACGTCAATGACCTTGTTAAGGTTGACCCTAACCAAGGTCCCAAAGGAAGCAACAGAACAAATGAGCCTAAGTTAGTAAAATCCCACTTCGATTACTAAATAAAATTATATTATTAGACTACCAGTAGAAACAGGCAACTATATAAACTAGACAAACCTCAGCTAGTTTGTCAAGATCTAAATATCGATTTTGAGAACCTTGATTACCTGAAAGCTTTGATGCTTGAGATTCATCTGCTACACCCTGCAACATACAAAATTGGATACTACACCAGGAACCGAAAAACAAGAAAACCAGCATCCCTTCATATTTCATATTGATGTCTCCATTATTCACCTTCTCTCTTACATATCAAGGTAGAGCAACTGATGTTGCATACAGCAGTTTCTTTTCGTCTTGTGTAAATTACCTCAGTATAGAAGTTGGAAGACTTAATTGTTACTCAGCTCAGTAATGAGCTACAAAGCTTTAAGATGACTTGCTTGTTCTTAACTAAAACTAAGAATACCTAAAAAGATGCGATCATGCTAAAAAAAATTGTGGACAGTAGACAACAATGCATAACATTAAACCAAAGCAATATGAACCTGATCAATCTAACCGAAATTACCTGTCCATCCTTATTCCTCAAATCTAGAATATCATATATATATATATAAGAATGCCAAATACACAGCAAAAGCACCTACTTACCTAATTATTTTTTCCCATAAACATAATATAACATAATCTAGAAGATCAAATACAACATGACTTAGGATATATACCTTTCCTTTTACCGCTTCCTTGATCAACGTAACGGGCAGTGTCACTGAAAGACGGAGCACTAGAAACAATTCCATTGGATGTGCCATTAGTTCGACGAGAAAACAGAGAAGATGCACAACAGTCAAGCCAAATGTCAAGTGCTTTAAATACAATGAGTTGACACTTTGGAAGTGAGTGCCGAAAGACGAAGTCAATGGGAAAGGCAGGGTACTCATGGTAACGAGATATGTATGGCCAAATTCAAATAAAGTGCTAGACAAAGATAAGAATGTAAATGCAGCCTTTCCGTCTAACTCTCAACTAAAGCAGAGACTAGCTCGCTGCGAGAACCATCTTTCTCTATAGATTTTATTATTTGTTATCATCAATATAAAAATTAAATTAAATATAATATAATAAATCAAACCGAATATACACAAGTAAACAATATTGCAAAACAATATATAGCTTAGGCTGAAGAATACACGGGGACTATTTTAATCAACTTTACAACTGTAATGTCATATATGTGTGTGTGTACTTTAGAAACTCATAATGGCTCATTTTACTGTCTTCCAGAGGAGATATGTTCTTTCAAGTAATGATAAGCAATCATCAGACGTTAATATCTGTACGCTTGGATCTAGCAGCAATGCTATACTCGTTAGTACTTGTCATTGCGAATCTTGGGATGCTGGTGTAATTGGTGTCGGGGGTTGACATGGGCTGCTGAGGATAAAGCGTAGGCGGAGGTGTAAGATTTCGCTGTGCTGGAAGTGGTGGGAGTACATTGTACTTGTAAGGGTCACCTACGACACTGCAATTAAAAATAGACGTAATAAATAATTAACAAGTGTCATACAAACAGGACCATAATATATGCTAAAAATCTTAAATGTTACAAGAACATATCATAATCGCATAAATATGAGAACTTCACAAATCACAAAATGTATAATAATACCCCCTACACGAATGTAATATCTAGCACATTAAGCAAATATTAAATTGACTACTCTAATAATTTAAAGAATAAATATTACAAGATAACATATACGGCCGTGTAAATGAGCTGAAATATTATGTATACACAGAGAGGGAGCTATAGAAGGGCTCCCCTGGGCTTAAGCCCAGGATGATTTTAAGAAAATAATTTAGTAGTTATACTTATTTATATATTTCATCGCCCAACTTTTATTTGATATCTAGTGACCAAATAAGTACTATCAAATGGTTAAATACCTTACTACTTATTATTACTGCTTCCGTTGCAAATATTTTACTGGTGAAACTTGGCTAGTGACTTGTCAAGGCCCCCTTACTTGAATTTTTAGTTCCGTCCCTGTGTATATATCTAATATTGTGTGAGCCCGTGGGTGGCAATATTGGTACTGAATTAATTAATTACCCGGTGATTGGGTGCATATACAACAAAGCTATATCACAGATATTGTACATGCAAAATCTTAAACCTATTCTAGTCATCAAAAGATTTGGTAACATGCAATAAAAATATATAAAAAACAAATAAACATAACTATATATAATATATGCATGTATGTATATACAGAAATTTAATCAAATTAAATAAAAATATGTAAAATATATGAAGACATACGCACACCATATATTTACTACTTTGTAGTTTATAAGCACACACCTCGGCATGCACAGTTATGACATATAAGTTTTTATTAAAGGAGCAGTTTCATTTTTTTTAGAATTATATCAACAAGAAATCAGAATGCTAAATACTTCATGCATGCAAGTCGATCTACGTAAATACATTTTTTATAATTCAGTTTTGTATTTGTTTCTGGCTTTCTATAATTACTTGGAAATCATTTGAAACTTGTGCAAGTGTAGAACTCAGCTATTAGAAGTCATTACCCTAAAGAAGATAACGAAGACACACTTGTCTTCAACAAATTACTCATGATGCGTCTACAACAAATTACGGATACCCTCTTCATGAAGAAAGGGAACTTTTTATTAATAAATATTACTTCCTCATTTTTAATTTGAACATCAACCAATGTAGACAACAGTAGTCTAAAATCCTCATAATTAGTCATACATGCAACACAGCAAAGATCTGTCTAAGATTTTAATACAACGGCATTACCCGTCCTATTCCATTTTAGAAAACTAGAATAATGATGGATTACCATAAAAGTTACTTCAAGGAATGAATACTGGTATAAAGGGTTCTCATAAAACAAGCTCGAAGATTTTTAGATTATAACAGGGTAAGGTTTAGAATGTAAATCCTTTGTCTTTCCCATAGTATTATTAAAATTTCATTTCCGTAAAAAAGAATTGAAGTAATCATGTTGCTTCCTTACAGTCGAGAGTTTTTAAAGCCAACTTTCATGGAAGAGGAAGGTTAACGTCATCACAGGAAAAATAAACATATAATTGAGTATGCAACAATGTATTCTCAATGGTAGTCGCAGCAAATATTCACATTTATATGTGAACTAAATTTAAATTAATGTGCTTTTCTTTTGGAGGAGAAGTTTGATTTTCTTACAGACAAAATCTAATTCAAGCAACTAGTACACTTACAGACACAAATCCAGCAACAACGGAAAGAAGTGGTACCTTGTACTTTTGTATAACTGATCTTCGTCACTCATAATTTCACCAGACAACGATAAATTCTTTACTGGGATAGACCATGGGCTTGCCGCTGAGATTTCATCTGCAAAGTATCTCCTCCTGATCAACTGGAAAGGGACATTAAATGAACATTAAAATTATATACTAATTCAGTCATTAAGGGTCCATTCCACGTAAGGAGGAAAAGACAGACCATCCAAAAGAACTTCATCACGGCTTCCTTGTCATATCGTGCTTCCTTGGCAGCCTATTATGTTTAACCAATTCAAGATTTTAGACATAACATAGAGAAAAAGTATCAATAGGGAAAAAAGGGGTAATCAGCAGAACTTATCTAGCTGTGCAAGATGAATGATCTTTCCATCTATATATATAACATCTCACCAAAGAAAACTCCATGTAGTAGCGAATGTTATAACATTTACGATTAAAGTAAAAAAAATGCAGCAAAACAATATCCAACTCTGGAAGATTTTTTTTTTTAAATTCGATATATGACCAAATCAAATAAACCAACGGCGCTGTCATGTATTAAAAATTTACAGTTCTGTTTCTCTCTAAAATAACAAACTAGATACCTAGGAAATTCAGTTATGCATGAAATCCTAATGCATCCATTAACATATACAGATTACAATAGCAACTAGTAATCGCCATAATATTTTAAGAAACCTTGGTTAATCATAATTGAGGGAGGACTAAGTAATTCTAGTTCAGTTGTGGGTCGTCAGGATGAATATAACAAATTTAATTCTTTAGGGGCTTGGCAAAACCCACATATACATCCTCCCTGTTTAAAAATAGATGTAGACACACAAAAGCTGATACATGGCTCAAATCCAAGCTGAGAAAGATTGGGGATAAACACATTAAAAAAAATTAAATCTAATAGTTCCATAATACTATCTGCAAGCCAGAGAAAATATAAATAGAAGTGTTTGCAGAAATATATTGAATTCATGTAAAACAGTGCACTGGCATCACTTTGAACATTTCAGAGGAGCACATGTTTCGGATAAAAGACCTTGACCAACAATAAAAACCAACATAGTATGATACATATAGTTTATTATTTTGTTATTTACATTTACTTTTTCAAATTAAATTGTCGCTCACGTCAAATCTTACCGCTATAAGGCCTCCACCACTAGGAAAACTCTCAGTTATCGGAAGTTCATCACTTGATGAAAGCAGACCCTGCTTCTCTACCCATTGTCGAGCAACGTCAACAAGATTGCCACTGCTTCCTCTTGTACCTTCTTTTGCAGCAATATCTGCTTTATTACTGATGACAATGTATGGAACAGGAAGGCCACCAGGACCTCCAGAACTTAGTGGAGCTGAAAATGTCCCATTTGCTGCAATCTCGACAGCCCAACTCTGCAGACTTGTTTTTGTCCTTCTCTGGGAAAGATCATGAACAAAAATTACACCTGCCATTAAGTTTCAGTTGAACTATTAAGATAAGCATGAATCCCGCAGTTTGCCTAACATAATACTAATTAGCATATCTTTGAACAGGTAATCAGGTTCCCATAGTTTTACAAGCAAGAAGGTTCCCCTCCTACCATTGATCTGTGAATAAAAAAGAGACCGGCAGTCTTTGTATCGCTCATGTCCAGACACATCCCAAAGTTCAACAAAAAAGTCTCTCTCAGCATCACCATTTGAAGAGCTACTAGAAATTCCATAAGTAGTATGCTGGATATCAGAACCAATAAGAATTCAACAAAAGCTAAATGAGTCCAAATTTGTACGAAATGAATTAATAATGACTTACTTTAACCCCAACATTACAGCCAATTGTTTGAGGAGGACGTGCAAATGAAGAACCTTTCATAATGAGATGAACAAGAGAAGTTTTCCCCACACCTACCAGGAAGAAAAATATTTATATGCAGACCAAATAATTTACTATGGTTGAAAGCATCTCAATGGACTGCAGCTGTCATCATACAACAATAAAACAAAGTTTCAGTTCCGTTACACACTTCTAGGACAGTAAAGACGATGAGCAAAAACGGAACCTTAACATGCACCAAAAACTTCACCATTAATTTTAAGTTTGGCAATGTAACTGGTTCGGTTTTGGTACCAATTAAAAACCGAACCACACTGATTTAAAACCTGGGCTTCCTACATGTCAAGAAATAACTCCCATAATTATTTCCAAATCTTCATTTTACAGATTTATTTTCAATTATTATATTTACCTCAGATGGTATGATTACAAATGCTAATGGCACACTGATGAATTTATAATATTTAACTTGACGATATAGTGCTATTTCAAATCGTCACCAATTCTGCTCTCTATCATGGAGAAAAACTAGTCTTATTGGAACCATTGTCATATAGTAGTATCAGATAATTGCAAATACAATTATCGTTCTCTGACAGGAAGTAAAATCCTGTGTCTGCTTATGGTGACAATTTACTTAATATCATTGCTCTATAATTGGATTTAAAGTACCTCTCCTAACTTTCAGATTACAATTATAAAAAACAATACTAAAAACTCAATGCAGCTACTCTTAAAGAACTAAAGAACAAAACGCAATGAAAACAGAAGTACCTGAGTCACCCACAACAAGAACCCGAACCTGCCCACAAGGCGGCACACTATTCTGTTCTTTGATCTCCCTTTCACTTCCCCTCTTCCAGAACATAACTTCTTTCAATCCTCACACCTCTCTCTCTCTCTCTCTCCTCTCTCTCTCTCTCCCCCTCCCTCTCCCTCTCCCCTCTCTCTCTCCCTCTCCCTCCTCTCTCTCTCTCTCTCACACACACACACAAGCTAAAAAAACCTTGTTAGAAGCCCTCTCTCTATATCTCTCTCTCACACACACAAGCTAAAAAACCCTTGTTAGAAGCTCTCTCTCTCTCTCTCTCTCAAATACACACACACAAACTTGTCACAACTACACCTGATCAATCAAATTCACAGTAAACACCAAAACAAGAAAAGACCCAAAAAAGAAACCCAAGAATGACAGTACATAAAAAAACACTAATAACCCAACAGATCTAACACTAAATAATCAACTGGGTCACCCCAAGTTCCAATTTTTAACTAAACAAAAATAACAAGTGACTGCTAATTAATCTATACAAGTTACACACATAATGAATATATATCTAATATCACTTAGCAATGCATTCTTTAAGAAAAACAAAAGGGGGTTAGAAGTGACAGTGATCAGAAGAAGCCAAGATTCAAGATTGTGAATGACGGTGATCAACATATTCACCACTGACGGTTTACAGTAAAACAGTAAATAAAAATTAAGTATTTTTTGGTATAAATATTTATTTAGATTTTTTTTATGGATGATAGATTTTAGGGGCTTTTTTGAAAAATATCAAATTTCAAAAATTCTTTTTTTTAAAAAAAATACTGTAAATTTTTTATTTGAAAATGAGATTTTTCAAAAAAAATTACAAACATACGATTTTTGTACAATTAGATTCAATCTCGACGGATTTCAGTCATAAATTGTAACAAAAAAAAACTCGACGAAACTAATTGTATATCTGTTTGATTTTGGTTACATCATTTTTTTGCAAAAATTTTCAGAATATAGTAAAATTATAAAAAAAAAGTCCTAGAAAAAAATGTTTTTTTATAATTTCTCTAGATTATATTATATTTTTTATGTTTGTACTTTTAGTTCGAAGTTTGAGTAGATTAGGCATACAAAGTCTCAAACTAAATTACAAATTTAAATTTAATTTAAATTTTATATAATTGGGATTCTGGACATAAAATTTATAAATTATCGTAATTGAAGATATTTATACATCAAAATTTATTTGACAAGGAATTAAGTACAAATTTTGTCAAGTATAATTGTTTAAGAAATAACTATTTAATAAATAATAATTGATTTCATTTGTATATTCGTGATACACTTGTCAATGGATTGAAGTTTCGATCTGATCTGGTCCGATTCGAGACTTAATACTTAATAGGTGGATATAGTGTTCGTTTGGTAAATTTTTTAAATAAGTAACTTATTATTTAAAATAAATAACTAACTTATAAATGATAAATAAATAAATACTTATAAGTAACATAATAATTTGGATAATTTTACTTATATGTATGGACTAAAATAATTAGTTTTTAAATATAATTATCTTTTTTCAAAAATATAATTATCTTTCATTATTTTTTGATTATATTAACATTTACAAATATATATTTTGAAAACTAAATTTAATTAAAAATTAAAAAATCAAAATAATTTGAAAGAAAAGTACGTTATTGCTAACACTCAACTTATCGGCTTATAAATTGTAAATTTGACTTATAAGATTGATAAACAGTCATCAAGTGCTTATGACTTATAAGTTAATAAACCCCCGTATAAGGGGTCGGTCAAACAAGCCTAGCCTAGATTGTATCTGATGCGATAAAGAAGTTGATATAGATTTCCACTTATCTGATTCGATAAAGACCATATCTAAACTGCTAATATATATATATATATATATATATATATATATATATGTCTACTACACTACAAATCAATTTTAGAATAGAAACTGGAAACCAAATATTTTTTAAAAAAATACTTCGAAATATATTATGTATGATATGCAAATCGATTGTTGAGAGATGAAGAAAAATACAATGAAGTCGGTTTTAAAAAAAAAATTACCGTTTGACGGAAAAATCAAATGAACAACGGAGGGGAAAAGTTGAGATTGTATATGGGAGGGTGCAAATTAGTTGTGTGTGGTGTTTTTATGGGGACCATTAGATTAGATTAATCTAACGGCTTGGATTAGTTTCTAATTTTTATTTTAGTTTTATTTTTTATTTGATCATGTGCCTATATGTGTGTATATATATAATATATACATATATATATATATATATATATATATATATATATAAAGAGAGAGAGAGGGAGAGGGAGAGGGAGAGAGAGAAGTGTATGGAGATCACATTTTTATCGGAGACCACCTATATTCTGCAATCAAAACACTATCAAATATATTATTTTGTGAATTATGTTTTACGAATATCACTAATTCATTAAAATTGTTAAAGATCATTTAAGTTTAATAAGTATAATGTGTATGTTCTGTAACTTGAACAAATATTCTGTAAATTAAACATGTTTAGTAGAATTAAACATTTTGGGATGTTCTACATTTAGTACATGTATGATGTTCAAGATTTTGAATAACATAATGATCTTTGTAGATCATAATTCGCAAAATAATACAATTTGCAATATTTTTATGCAAGATTTTAATTGCTGAACATAAGCGGTCTCTCTGTTTCCAACAAAAACGTGGTCTTCATATAACTTGACCCTATATGAGATATAATATATATAGGGTAGTACTTCATGAAATACCCTTTTATATAGAGAATCGTGGAGAACCATTTTTTAAAATATATAATTTATTTTATTTTTCATTATATATAGTTATAAATTTTAATTATCAAGTTACACAATTTTTTATTTAAAAAATTATTGAAAAAGTTTAAATTGGTTTTAGAGCAGAATCACTACAGAATCACGCTTATTAAAAATTATTCCACTGTATAATCAAATTTGAAATCAAGTAATTTTATCAAAATTTAATTGTTATTTTTTTATTATATTTATTATTCTAGATTAGCATCAAATTTTATATTTTTTAAAATAAAATTTTACAATTTGTGATGAGATTCTATAATAAAAACAATAGTTCTTCACGGTTCTCCATATAAGATGGTTATTCACGGAGTATATGCCTATATATATATATATTAAATATAACACAAATTATTATTACATCATATTGTAATTTCTTATAGACACCATTTGTCATCATATTCTAATGAGTGAATTATGTGTGTCGAAATTTATTTTCAAACATTGTGTTTTATTCGTAATTCACAAAATTTCTTTATTTTAATTAATGAAATTTATATATAAAATTAATTTTTTTATGTTTCTCAAATTACATTATTATATTCTTATTTATTTATTTCATAATTAGTTTAAACTTAAAAGTTTTCACATATTTTCAAATATTTTTAATTTTCACATCATCTTTGGCAATAATATAGTTTTTTTTTGTGTTTAGATTTATTTTATTATTGAATTATGTTAACTTAATATTTTTCATCTCAAAAAATAATCTGAAATACTAATAAATTTGGATATGAATTAAGTTATTAAAATTTGGAAAGCATCCAATCCAAATCTGATTCACTCTCGCGGGAACGTGAAGCCGGGGAAGTATAACTAAAATATTGTGATAACTCGTCAATTTTACTGATAAATCTTAAGCTTTGAAAAATTGTACCGTAAAAATCTAAGAAAACACAACTCAAAATATTGATCCCAAGCAGGCTAGCATGCCACAGAGTCATTGACCATCTACAATATTTTTTCACAAGAAAAGTGCCACAAATCAGCACTTTGAAACTTTATATTATAGGTGGTTTCACAAGAAATTACTCCTCCTATGTGGCCCATATTTTATCATATTCAACTTTTAAACATCAGTTTATTTTCTTAATATAATACTAAAGTGATCTTCGTGTTCGTGTACTTGTTGATTCGTATTATTTATAATTTATAAGAGAGTATTTGTAAATAATTTTCCGAAAAATTGATTCTGATGCAGTTTTAGTTCAAAAAAATAATACTCGGATTTAGAGAAATACTTGTATTATTATATCTATCCTGATCTATCTGTATTCTGTACACATAGACCAAATTATTCAGTTATAATTAGGCCTATTATTAATTAGGAAAAAATTAATATCAAGACTGAACTGTCATGTACACATGTAACACATATGTGGGATGCACGATACTTGCATAATTATAGTTAAACCCAATAACAAGTGCATTAAAGAAATGATACTAACAAATAACAACACTAAAATGATTGATATCATTAGCATTACACAACCTGTCAATTTATGTTTTTGTCAACTTTCAGACAAGTCAGCAATGACTCACATATATTCATCACAAACTTTCATTTTCTTGAAGTTGCATTTTTTTTTCACATTGATTTTTTTGAGTAGTTGATAATCATGTTGACTCCACAGAGAAGTTTGCTTAAGGTCATTGTTCTTGGTGATAGTGGGTATGTTTTACTAATCTTTATGTTTACATTTTCTTGTTTTTTTATATGCAAGTTCTTGATTCTTACCCTATAGCTCCTGGTATAACTCGCTACCTTTACGGAATGTCGAGGTTTGAACCTTGTCAAATACAAGGTGGGTGTGTAAGTGTGTTTAAGTAGCGAAAAAAATAAGTTCTTGATTCTTGCTCTCTTATTTATGCATTTCAGGGTGGGAAAGACATCTTTGATGAATAAGTATCCTTATTAGTTTGTTGTTTGATTTGTAGGGTGTTCTTAAGTTTGTTACATTTTGAGTTTTTTATCATTTACAATCTGTTTTTAAGTATTTTGTCATGTGCAATTGTCTCAGAAAGTTTTCCTTGTCTTGATTTGTATATGGAACATTATGACCCGTCGAAAGTAAGTTACGAGGGTGAGATGTACGGAAATCTTATCATGTTGTGACTTGTGAGTAAAATGTTGTGAGGTTAACAAGATTAAATGCTATATTAGATTGAAGCACGTTGGATGACAAATAAACTTCATGTTTTGCCTATTGCTTTTCTTTGTAGTTTAGGGCTAATATATGATTATAACTATTTAATGATCATTTATTTACTACCTTTCTCCTTTTATGAGTAGGGGCAAGGGCTGCGTAAATTTGACATTCCCTGTTCTCTACTTTCGAGTGAGATATATGTTTGGTTTGCTTTACAAGATTACAAATCATGTATTTGTTATAAAAAAAAAACTAAAACCAAGGATTGGAACCTTGTATCCAACCCAACCCTCTTCCTCTGTTGAGTTTCTTAACCTACACTCCTAGATATGTGTACAACAAGTTCAGTCAACAATATAAAGCAACAATTGGAGCTGATTTTGTAACTAAGGAGTTGCAAATTGATGATAAGCTGGTTACTCTGCAGGTGAGAACTGCTGTTTAAACACTTAAATTCCAACCACTTTTTTCGGTTCAGTATATATAGACAATGTTAGCCAAGCTGGTATGACAAGTTTGAAACATGAACTGCTCAGATTTGGGACACGGCAGGGCAAGAAAGGTTTCACAGCCTTGGCGTCTCGTTTTATAGAGGGGCAGATTGCTGCATTCTTGTTTATGATGTTAACATACATAAAACATTTGAAACGCTCCAAACCTGGCATCAAGATTTTCTTAGACAGGTAATTGGTTGTTGATGTTCATGCTTATTTAGCTCTTGTTTCATCTGAAAGCGATTAGTCGTTTGACATGAGAAGAGTGGCTTATTTTTCGTTATTTACAATTCAGGCAGATCCAATTAATCCGGAGTTGTTTCCATTTGTGTTGCTGGGGAACAAAGTGGACATAGATGGCGGGAACAGCCGAGCAGTAAGAATTCATTCTTTTACCTCGACTCGTGCATTTAAAACAACTTAGTTATACCAAACGCACTGCACAATTACTTGTGCTCAAAGTCTAAATTAGACAAGATGAAGGGACAAAAAGACGATTTTCATTGTAAATGTAAAAGAAGTTAAACTGCAAAATTTCTGCAGGTCTCGGAAAAGGTAGCCAGGGACTGGTGTGATTCAAGAGGAAATATACCATACTTTGAGACATCCGCGAAAGAGGGCTACAATGTGCATGATGCATTCTTGTGTGTTGCACAAACTGCACTTGCTGCTGAACACCGTGATCAGGACATGTAAGTATCTGCAGTAAATAAGTTGACACAAAAAATAAACACATAATCAATAACATGAATAAAACAACATAGACCAAATGTTAAACAAATTAACTCTTTGCTTGACCTAGCTACTTGCTAATTGTTTGTTTTTCGCAAGCACAGTTATTTTCAAAGAATCCCTACAACAGTTTCAGAAACAGAGGAACGACGTGGAGGTTGCGCATGTTAAAGTCTGAGAAAGTGGGTACTGTAGAGTTCAGGCGAGGTGGAGGCTGCACATTGTTATGGATCATGTATTATTAGACACGGCTAATTTATAATTATTTATTTTTTTGATTTACAAGTTCAAAAAAGTGTGAAGAGTAGGCCAATTTATTCTTCTTAATTCACAAGTGTAAAAACAGGAGCATGGATGAAGTCAAAAATTAAATACAAGTGAGGTATGGATATCTGTTTATTTACATTGTTGTTCAAGTTGCACACAATGCCATAACAAAAACTCGAAAACTCGGCCTTAAGGACTGGGATATCCGCTAAACTAAGGCTTGGAAATATTAGTCGCTGAAAGAGAATAAAAGAAATCATGATAACATTAGAAACGCAAGTCAGAAAAATTTGCGGAACCAGAATTCAGTTTTTGACTATTCCATAACAAATTTGTAAAGCACATTGAAGATATTGGAAGAAAGCCGGAGAAAATACAAAAGCATGCCCCCAAAAGACATTGCTGCATCTGATATCAATAAACTTGATGGACTATGCTCGATATAGAGAATCAAGAAAACAAATATTCCTCTAGATTCTCTACAAGTTCAAATCACTCACATCTACTGATTCTAGTGTTTTAACTAATAATCTGCGGAATCTTCAGGAATTGATTGATGTATACCTAAGGCTAAAATTTTTAAACATAAATGCTCATTCGACCAACATTTCCAAAGTTACAAGTAGTGCTGATTACCTAGTAGAGAAGAAAAAAACTGCTATGATTACTCGAGAACATCACCGAAAAAGAATTCTTACTGTTTTCTTTTCTCTTCTTCCTTGTCGGGGATTAGAATCTTTCCAAGAGCCTTAGATGCTGCCGGAGCTTAGTTGGTCTAACCATGGCGGTTGCCGGATTTTCATATCTGTTAGCTATTAGCTATTACACCTCCCATGAATTGTATAAGGCTGCTTCGGACAAACCACTTCTCCCTGGAGGCGCACAACTTAGCAAAGAAAAAAAAGATTATGAGATCAGATTCCAACAGTAAAACATTGTGCCCTATGCTTTGCTGAAATAAAATCACCCTTCTCAAGTTTATAAAAACTAATAGATATAACTGGCCAAAAACTAACAGATGTGCAACAAAGGGTTCCAAAGTTCAACACTTCCTTGAACCTTTGAAGTCATAAGATGCAACTGTGAAAACAGAATGTCCTTTCTTCCCCTGTTAAACTAGAAAGTGCATCTTCAAAATTCCTGAGTTAGAACCACTGTATTTAAAAACAAAATTATTTTTCGGTAATTAAAATTAACTATATATTGGTTATCTTCATTAAAAAAATAGATGCAATGGCAAGGGAAACTTTCTTTGAATTACATTTCACAGGTGTATGAGATATAGCATAAATTACAGCTTACAAAATTGAGACAACTATTCCTACAGTAGATAGCACAACTGCCAATCTGCCACCCAAACAGATACTCGTGTTTTCTCCTTTGAGCTTTGCAAGCCACGATTACAATTTTAATCTTCAAACTTAGCCCTAGCCCCTGGGGAAGACTTCCTCTTCTTGTTTGATCTTGAACCATGCTTCTTTTCCTTTTCTTGGCTTTCTTTTCTTTTTCCTTGTTTTTCTACTGCGCTTCTACTGGATTTTACACTGACAAGACCACTTGAAGGTATCTTCCCGCTACCATTCTTCAGCGCGCTTCCAAAATCAACTTCAATGGCATACTTTTGGAGGTGTTCTGGATTTAATGTGGCATCATCCATCTTGGCTTTCATCTCATTCTAAAAGATTAAACTTGTAATTAGTACACCTAATTTAATAAACCAAATAACATAAGATATTCGTCCAAGGAACGCAAGCATACCATGACTTGCTTGGCACCATCATTTAGATCTTCATCCAAGGATATTGCATGAGGTTTCATAGAAATCTGGCAACAAAAGCGAACAATTACTACAATTGTGGCTGTAGTTGAAAATAATACGGCAAGGACAACTGCAAATACTAGATACCCATATTACCCTAGTAAAGTGCTATCTAATAGCAATGCCAAGACATGAGAAGAAACTATGCTCCGTTTCTAGTAAAGTAAAACAGAAATCCAAAATATACCATGTCAGCCATTAAGTTTCAAAAACCAGAATGAAACTTGTTCATGGTGACAGTAGGATAAGGACCGCTGTCTACTTCAAGTTCTTATTACATGTTTCACTAGTTATTCTACATTTATTCAGAAGGTAGTTCAAGTGATCATATCCATCGACAGGTGAACCTTCCAACGGTAAAGTTTTAGTGCATTCCAACTTCAGAACCTTAGAGCCAAGAATACTAGACCGTCTATCCCAGTAATATCATGGGAGACTCTTAACTCATTCAGAAAATTTACTAAAATAGCTCCCGTACCATACAACTGACATAAAATAACTATATACTTACTTCCTTGGGTCGAGGTAGAACTGAATCAATCTCCTTGGTGGCAATACCAGTTAAATACTTGTGAAACTTCTTCATAGTCTTTATGTACATTGACAATATTTGATGCCTTTCCAAGTTCATTGCTCCCTGTTAAACAAATACAAGCAGAATATGATAAACCAATGTTGATACTAGCTACCGATTATAATACCCATAGAACAATCTAAGATACATATAACACATTAAGATCATAGAGGGGTTGAGAGTTTATTCTCAAACACTGAGCAATCCACCCAGGCCAGAATGAGCAATTGTGGACCTAACTACCATACGACAGTATAAAATGAACATGCAGATAACATCTATGGATATAGTAACCCTATAGTCCAGGGGCAAGTGACTTGTGGAAAAATAACTTGTTAATAAAAAAAAATAGTAAACAAACACAATAAATGTGGAAATACAGTCTGATGATTCAAGAATATTATTTTAATTCACATTTAATGTTATATATGATATTTGCTAGAACTGCCATCTGACCAATAGTAAAATAAAAAAAAATGTTCAAAAATTGAAGGGGAGCATTCTAGTATATGTGAATGTAATTCCAACATCTTGATTGATAAATGATTACTAGGAACATTAGGATATAATTTAGTAAATCGCAACCGGAAAATCGAAAAATGCTCCCTCCGTTCCAAAACGTACAACTCTTCGACTTTTCATGCATAAGATACATGAAAAAGTCACAGAGTCATACTTTTTGGGACGGAGGGAGTAATAGCTTACAAAGAAGTCAAAATGCAAACCTCGACATATGAGAGTTCTTGTCTCTGCAATCCCATACATAACAATACAGAAGCCTGGGTATATGACAGAGTAACTGGAAGTTTTTCCTCAAAGTACAGAGTTGCAAGGATGGGTTCAAGATATGAGATCTGCAGAAAAATAAGATTACTACAGGAAAAGAAAAAGGGAAATGTACATTGTATTCCAGAGGTAATTTCCAGTAATATTGCATTCTGATCATAATTTACCCAAAAAAGAAACCATGTTTACAATTCGTATAGAACTTCCAAAAGACCCCGCAGTTTTGGGCTTTCTGAATAAAATAAATTCCAATAACCCAGGACCCAGAACAAACTAAAATGACGGGAAAAAGGATTTGACCTAGCAATCATTAGGAGATCTTACCGAAAGAAAATCAATAAGGTTGTTCACATAGTCCGTAAGCCGAGCCATACTGTAACCCGATAAAACATGATTAAACAGATATGATGATTCCCTTGTAGGTAATGAAGTTGGCTCCATATCTGAAAAGTTGATCTTTGGATCCAGCACACTGTGATCCAGGGTACAATGAGCATAATTGACAACTAAACAAAAATTTCATACAGACATTTGTAATTAGACTTGGACCTCATCGCAAGCTTGTATTCCATTGTACGAAAGCTAGAAGAACCCAGTAGCCATGTAAACTTTTTCCTGAAATCTAATAACATATAGAAAGCAACAATCTTAATAAGGAATGACAGGATATTAAATCAAACACGATCCTGCTTAGAGAATATGCCCACCTTGGTAGAAAGGACCAAAAAAACCCCATTCATCTGTTCCACTAGTTTCAATATCATCATTATCTAGTGGCTTCAGAACCATACAAGTGTGCTCACCTGTAACAGCATTCTGGTACCAAAAAAAAAACAGATTTACTGGTCATTTATCTGATCATTATCTAAACCCCCCCCCCAAAAAAATATGTGGAAACAAAGATCTTAACTGGATTATGACCAACATAAAATGGCGCAAATTTCTGTTTCTTCCAAAAGCGAAGTAAATCCAGAGTAAGCCCAAAGGAGACACCAAGATAATGGAGCTTTTCAGGTCTTCGTTCACGTAGATGTGCAAGCAGCGGAGGAAGGTCTGTCCTAGGTTTTATATTTTCTTCTAGTAATGAAACCTGCAAGGATGCAGTTGGCATCAAACAAAGATGCTAATTCACAACTATCAGAAACATATCAATCAATTCATATAAAATGAATCATCGAAGGCATCAAAACTGCCAACCAGAAACATCCTCCCCCCCCCCACCCACTACAAAAGATCATAATAGAAAAAACCCAAGAAAAAAAAAGAATTTGATATAAATTTCTATTTTAAAGGCATTAATATGGGAAGAGTAAAGTCATGGAAGCTACACTCCAGCGCTTAGTTATCTATCTTCCTGTAGTGCATAGATGCTCCACAAAGAAAAATCATTGACCTAATTATAGGATTCGAGCAAAAGGAAGAATAAACTTTCACCTCTTATCCACCAATAAGGAAACATGCACATTTGCCATCACTACAACTTGGGGCTTTTCATATGAATAAATGTATAACGTGAAGATTGGATCAACGTCCAATATGACAAACCAATTTTCTTCTCTTTTTAAGAAGTTGAAAGTCAATACATAATCATTCAAATATAGACTACACACTACCCAAAAGAAGAAAAATTAGGTAATAGAGTGAACCTGCTCTGCAGCATCGGTAACTCTCATATGCAAAGGCTCGGAGGCAAATTCATCATCAACTTCAGATATAGTAGTGAATTGTCCTTCAAAATACCTGGGAACAGAAATTTTATATTATTACACATCAATCCTACAAGTATCCAACAGATATGCCAGCAGCACGTAGAATGCATGTAAAAGCACTTGGACTGCACAATTTTATCAAAAAGCATTTAAACATGATTTAAAGGAATAGAATAACACTTGAAATTAACAAATGCATGTACATACATTGGTTTCATTATTATAATCAAATTTTTAATAGAACTTATAACATATTTCTAAGAATTTTTTTGCCACACTAATAAAATAACAGAGCCGCCGTACAGTATATTTTACCCCGCGACAAGGATCAAGTAAAAGATAAAACTAGTTTACCTTGTCAAAAGTTCCACAGCCGTCGAACCATATCCAAGCTGTACGAAAAGTTGTTAATGGGAGGGTCAAATTGAAAGTTATTTTAAAGGGTTTAATTAAAGATTTAGTATCTATTTTATGAGTAAAATTTTTAAACAAAACTGTTCTGCTTAGAGAGAATTTTACCTTCATTGCATTTGGATGTGTGGCTATGCGCACAATACGAGCACCTGAGAGAGTTGGAAATACCGTGTCCCTGAACTGCTCTGCAAATTTCCAAGGAATTTGGTCTCCATAGGGCTGATGACCCTCAGATAAACTTTTTTTGGCCGAACTACTAGGTATCTGTCCTTCAAGACAAACCTGCAGATCATGTATAAAAAAATCTTAAAATGTTTTTAATCATCATTTTGCTGACTCAAGTAAGAGAATGGGAATGTCAAAGTGTCAGGAATCAGCTTAAGTAGAAGTCTATAGTAATATGAGTAGGGATAGTAGTAGTAAGGGTAATTGTGTCTTTTCATTACAAATTAGTATAACAAGTTAATAGAGTCTACAAATAGATCTACTCAGTTGTATTTTCTATTATGCATTATGAATATATGAAAATGGAACTTGTTCCACAAGTCTCTCTCTTCTCTCTCTAGGGTTTCTCTCTCTAGAAATCTATCTTCTTCAAGTTACTCTTTCTGTCTCTCTCTCTACAATTTCTGACTCTATCTCTCTGTTTCTGCCTCTATTCTAATGTCTCGATCTGATTCTCTGCTATATCTAGTTGTTATCTCTCTTATATAACAAGAAAATACCAAAAACAGTAACAAAACTAGTTCAGGAACCACCAATTCCTGACACAAAGTATATTAGACAACAATTCCTAGCTTAAGAAAAATGACAATTTTTTTTTGACATTACAAGTACATCCAGGGTTTCGGACTTTCAGTAACTTGGTCTTGTACACCATCATCGTAACATGTGCACACACATATGTGGATCGGTGGATCCTTAATATATTAACATATAACTGAAAATTAAACCCCGATAAAAATAAACCACCAGCGCATTCAATAAGGATTAGCATCATGTAAATTGAATCATTATCCTTCGACTCTTGCACATTATCTACATCACGCTTTGAAGGATGTCTTTTTTGGCTCTCATATGTATGCAAGGGAAAACTTATGAATGGCAACTGGATGTAGAATTGGGCAAGTTTAGTATGTTCGTTGTACTTTAGACAGGATCTCAAGTCCTCGTTGGATGAGACAACTCAAACAACTACTCATTTATCCAAACATAGTTACAGAATTGTAATGAAAGAAGCACATATCAAATTCAACAGAATAGATAATAACTAAAATTAGATCTACCCGAAATATGTAGACCTTAAGTACATCAAAACATTTTACCCAGGAATATGCTTATAAGTGTACAAATTGAGTATTTTTACTAATTTTGGAAAAATCATCACTTCTGATGCCTTGTGGTGGGACAAGATGACCTACATTTATTATTTGGACAATAAAATAAACCTTAATTTGAATTCTGCTAAAAGTTTAAAATGAGAAGGTTTAGATCTGGAAAGGGTAGCGTAAATTAGTGCCCAATGGGTGGGAACACAAAACGTTAAAGTGTGGCCCAGCCACAATATTTCAGGCATTGGAGGATGGTATAATCCATTTGAGGAAACTCGGAGCTATGAGTAGGAAAATATATCAGACAAGGACATTATGAATTTTCTATGGGAAATTAGTACTTCTAATACAACTTATGATATAGACTATAGAGCATGATTGGATAGCCTAGTGATAAGGGTTTATCTTCGGTCATGGACTTGATTCTCGCTCACCCAAGATTTATCAAATAATGGATACTAATAATTGGCTCAGATGCTATGCTTTTGTATAAAAAAAATCTATCGGGCAGATATGCTTCTGTATAAAGCTCAAATTCCACATGTCATGTTAGCACGGGTGAAAGATAGATCAAGAATATCCAAGGCTATACGTGGGATGATATCATGGGCCATGAAATTGTTTTAATATAAGGAATGCATTACCCTAGTGGTGCATGTCAGTCGTCGCCAATAACTATACCTAATGTAATCCATTTAATTTCACTAAACTTTGCATGTTATTAAATCTTAAAAGCAATACAAGTCCAATTCTTCATTAAGGAATTTTGGTCTCACATTGTAAACAAATTCAACTATAAATAGTCAAAACCCTGAGAATGGAATAAGATATAATGGAGTTCTAGCAGCAATACTTTCACCAAGCACAAAAATGGAAACAAGGGAAATAAAGTGTCTCATAGCATTGCTCAACAGCAATGTGAAAACAAAATATTATTTCTGTCAACTGAAATGGAGATAGTTTTCTTTAAAAATCTTTAACCAATGGCAATTAATAAATCTGGAAAAGTCCCCATTGTTTTAGCCGCTGCACGCCAGACTCATTTCCTCACCCCAAAAAAAGAACTGTGGAAGGCCGGGGAATAAAACAACACAATAGTAAAGAAAACAAAATGCCACACGCATGATTGCAAAGAATTTAGGCTTCATTCCAAAAGATCATTCCACAACAATATACAATAATCAAAACCACAACGGGCGAAAGCAGGCATTGTCATATGAGGCACTATGAGTCAATATCAAACTTAAATTTTAAACAATTTAGCCAAAAAAAGTCTACCTGAAGAACGCAGAGAATATCAGGAAGATGGTTCCTTGATTCATCAACAGGGCCTGCCACAAATGTTACCAAGTAAACATATCTGGTTGAATAATGATAGTTCGAGAAAAACTATAAGATAAACAGACGCAATAAATACCAAGCAACACAAATAAGTGGTGAGCAGGGGCATCAGCCATTAATTGTAAATCATTTGGAGAGTTTTTGTAGTGAGAAGCAACATAGAGAGCCATCATCCGCTGAAATAATTAAAATACATAGGCAAAAAGGTTCAGTATAGAAATGTAGATAACATTAACAAAAGAGTTTACATGCTAGAAAAGTTTCATTACCTGTAAAAATAACTCGCTATCTTTGTGATAAGAAAAAAGTGTATCTCGATTAACATAGTAAAGATCACATTCACTGGGTGAAGGCAACCTATATGCACCAGGAAGTGATGTTGTCAATAAAAAGAAATAAGCAGGTACCCTATGCTTCTAGTTTACATAACAGGGTTCAAACCTGCTGATATTGGGAATATAGCTGGTTACGTCCAAACAAAGTAACGTGTGAAGCCAAGACTCAATGGGATCACCAGATGCATATCTAATAGATTCAGCCAATTCAATCTTCTTAAAAAGACGACCTACATTAACAGTCAACAGATCATGAGACACTTCAATACAACAGAATCTACAAAATTATATACTTCATGTTTACAGTATACAGTCTCTACAAATAATTAATCAGTAGACGAACCAAGCGACTCAGACAAGCACTTCTCTGAATTCATGCTTTAGAGAATGACCCACGTACATTATTTCTTCAATTAACTAGTCCTATTTACAATAATTAAAATTAACCCATAATATGTGACTGGTAATGAAATGAACAGTCTACAACTTTTAAGTTAAACGTAAAAATGATAACATTTAACAAAGTACTGAAAAGTGATATGCCGTGAGTATAAGATTGATTATTTTTAGTCAAAATCCCAAATTAAAAAAGTACATAAAACCTTTGGCATATGCTCAACTTATAAATCTGTTTTGATTTGTAAGTTCTTAATTAACAAATATAATTTTACATAATTTTAGGCTTATAACTTGAACGCTAGCGATCTAGGCCCTTAAACAAAACAAGCATGGCAATCAAGAAAAAGGACCATAAGTTTGAAAAGTAAAGTTAATTGGCTTGTTAAGGAGCACTTTGAAGCAAGATGCCTATTTATTGGTATAAAAGAAGTTAGCACTTTCTAGTACCAGCACCTAGTTCAAAACAATTTTTTTCCCCAAAATAGTTGCCACTAATTAACAATCAAAAGGAATATTTTATTTCATGAACAACATAAAATTCACGAATACCAGAAAGAGAGCTTTCAGAGCTTTTGGTTGAGACACGGCTTTGCTCCTCCAACTGCTGCAGTAGTTTCAACGATAAGGACCTCCCCGTGCCTTCATAACTTTAAGATAGGAAAAAGTACATTCATGAATGTAAATGGAGCATCAGCGTCGATTGTATCCAAGAATAAAGACATTTAATTTCAAAAACTGAGTATAAATGGTTGATTGTTAGATACAACCAACATAAAGTGATAAACAATCGAGCAAATTTACTATACCCATTAACTGTAGAAGAAAGAAAGACCAGGTAAGGACCAAGCAACGACTTCACAACTGGCAACGGTATTGCTGCAGCTTCATCAACCACCAGCAGTTCAACTTGGGAAAGCTTTTCATGTTCGTGTGGTTGTATATACTGCAAGGAAGCATTTGGTAGATCTTTTACGATTATAGCGATTTAGAGACACTTGGAGCTTATTTTTTTGTAAATACATCCATACAGGGTTAATTGAAGATGTACATATTGTTATATTGATTGTTATTATTTTTCTATTAAAATTCTGTCCACAAAATGAAAACACATATTAACTGAATTATATATGCTTAGCACAGGTTATATGCTTGTAAAATGTAAGAGTTTATAGTTCATAACTGGAAATCTTATTTTCATGTAGTAAAATGCCGAAAATACACACATATAAAACACTAACTGAGGATATGCACCCTACATGCACCTAGCAAAATTAGGTTTATTAAACAGATTCATTTAGCAGGAGAAAACGTCAAACATATAACTTTGGAGGTAAAGGGCAGGATTTCCTTCCTCTTATGGATTCCATAATCGTGCTTCTTAGGTCACTCAATAACTACTAATTAAGAAATAATAGAAAAACAGAAGCAAAATTCCATTAAGAAGATCCATACCATACAACAATCATAACATCTATGTGTGTGTTTTGTAAAGCACATTATAAGTTATGTAAATCAACCTGAATCGTTTGTCTGTGTTGTCTGTAAACATTGATTCTCACAGTGGCTTTCTTGAAATCTGGATTGTTGCTTTGCACAATATCATAATCCAAATGCTCCTATAAACAAATATTGTAATTGGACTGATAAATAATACAGCTTAAAAAATGTCAAATGGATCTCTCTTTCGTTTGACTGCTAAAATTTAACATCAAGCATCCAATTCTTAAATGCAGAAAACAATTAAATTTGATTATTAATAAACATATAATCAATTTAAAAATATAAAACTAACAGTGCTTGGGAGAATTGAAGGAACAGCCACTGGGATATTAATTACTGCTCCTGATCCGGTTAAGACAAACTTAATAAATATCATATAATATCAAATTCAAGGCCATCAGAAGAGTAATAAGAAAACAAGTGGACATACACTCGACATCACTTGTTCACCATCAAGTCAGCTATTTATTTGTACTTTGTTCTCACGGAGCTGTACTCCAGTCAGGAATGCACAATATTTCAAAATAAAAAACACAATACTAAAGGTTGTTAAAGAAAAAAACACAATCACTATTTTTTTGTAAAATCTTAGGAGAAGAACCCTAAAATCTTAGGAGAAGAACCCCATAATCCACAAAAAAGGCCATAAGTCTTAGCTGAATATAATTTCTAATTATATGTTTAATGCTTTTCTAATTTTATTCAGTATCCTGTTCATCATCTGGAAGCGTGTTGCAAAAATTTTTTAACACTCATCCATCCTATTTCAAATACATACATGAATTAATCAACAATCCAAAATTGAATTGTGTTGCAACGTGAACACGAATAATGCAGTTCTGAAGTGTCAACAGTGTGTTGTCTACCCTTTCACTACTCCATTCTCCTTTCAGTAGTTATAACATGGAAATACATTTTTACAGAATGATAATTTGATGCATATTAACTAATAGAACACACCTTATAATCCAGCATATCAAATCCCTTGCATATGAACTCAAACAAAGTTTTCAGATTCTCAGGGCTAGGTGCAGTAACGAAGATATTGGAATACCTACAAAGTAGATCTTGCATTAGTGTATAACAAAGGGATGAATATACATGTAAAGTAATAATGTATCGAATCATATAAGTAGTGTCATGCAATACCCTGCAGCAATGGCTCCAGAAATTGCAAGACCAAGTGCTGCAGACTTTCCACGACCACGAGCAGCAAGCAAAGCAACAGTGCTTCGAAGTGTTTTATCCAAAATTGCATCAAGAAATGTAATCACTGCTTTGCCCTGTTTAGTTGTTTTAGTAAGTCAAGGCAGATATATAATAAATTAATTGACACTACCATGCAGATCAAATAAACAAATTCAACCTGGTCTAGTGTACGACATTTTTTAATCAACGGACCAACAGGAAAGTCATCATGTAATTGATCTTTCAAATCCTTCAGGTCCTTGTCAGCTTCTGAGAGTCCCTCCGAGTCCTTGCATTTCCACAAATAAAAAACAATATTACAATTTTACAAAACACTGTTAACACATTTGCATTTTGCAGACAGTAAAAGTTTATCACTGATAAGGTTGACAGTGACAATCCATACTTAACAAACTGTAACTATCAAGACTCTCTCTCCCCTTTTGTAAAACCACCACTGCATATTCTTTTATAAAAGAAATCAGATAGAGCAACTTTTGCATTTCAATACCCTAGTATCCATTAAACACATGTTCGCATGATTAATTTACAACAACGCAGATTCATAATCATGCAAATTACCTCTTTGACTGGAACTGGGGTAATTGATTTCATATGGGAAGAAACAGGTAGAATATTTAGCTCATCATCCATAACTATACACGCTTTGCATGACGTGAGTGACAGTAAAAAGCGTTCATTGAACCGTCCAGTAGCTTCAGAATGAGATGCTGTACGATACCTCTCATGAACATCCTGCATTTAATCCAAATATGTATACATTACAGTAATTACCATTATTTTAGAGATATAGCATGCATCTTATTACAGACAACTCCGGAAGTTTAAACACAATGTATCGGTGCTTTTTAAAACCTTAAGCCCTA
Source organism: Apium graveolens (assembly GCF_009905375.1). Classification (NCBI taxonomy): domain Eukaryota; kingdom Viridiplantae; phylum Streptophyta; class Magnoliopsida; order Apiales; family Apiaceae; genus Apium; species Apium graveolens. Next base: position 264,592,628 of record NC_133653.1, on the reverse strand, counting down.
AAATGAAACCAGAACATTTCACAGATCATTGTATTAGTTGGCTATGAAACACCCATTTTCTGCAACAAACCCAAATATTCTCAAGACCTCTTCATATCTTATCATTCCTTGGCATTTTTCACTCTAGTAGTAATAAAATATGTTTTCCAATGCACCAAGTAATACATAATTTGTAGTCTACAACATCAAATCAGACAGCTCTAATTAATGCTAAACAATGGATGATAATAGGAGGTACTTGAAACAGAAAATCATTTCAAAAAAAGGTTTGAAATGGCTCGTTCAGTTGTCTTAAAATTGGAATTAAACATTTGCATTTTCTAGTCTAAATTTAATTCTTATATTACTCAACAAGGATGAGAATAATCCTATCCAATATTCTACTTCTCTCTCTGAACATGTTATCAAACAGTTCTTTGCAGTGCTAGATCATGATGGATGTAGATATTGAAAGCTGAAATGAAATTCAAGGACAGCTTGCAGAACATACATGATATGCAGGAGAGGTCAGAAATGAGACTAAAATGTCTGATGCATAGTACATGGTACATTCTTTTCCTACATATTTGAAGTATAATGCTAAATTCTACCCTTCAATTGTAAGTAGTAAATATTTTAGGTACATACTCCTATAATATAACAACACTCAGATATTTTTGTGATATGAGGTTCTTTAAAAACTAAATTAAATGTGCATACATGTCTAGTAATCAATGCCTGACAATCTAACAAGAATGATGGGAATAGAGGAAATGAACTTGCAAAATATGGTAATGACTAACAGGCACAAATCCACCAGTTCATGTTATTGACAGTTAATTAAACATGCACTAGCACTTGAGAAATTATGCAACCAGAATTTTTTTTTACCAGGAGTCAACCATGTACAGGATGTAAATGGTACAATACAGTATACTATATCCAAAAAATATAATGATGTATATAACAGTTGTGTGAGGAGTTAAAAGAGTAGAACATATGCCGAAGATGATCATTGGCTCCTACATTCCTACCATAACCATAGTGCAAAGACTTGTTAGTGAGGCCAACTTTCGTAGCAGCAATATGACCAGTCCACCGCCCTCCACAGTTTCTATAGTTCTAGCAAGAAGATTTGGCGTCATAGCCTCAAAATCCTAAAAGAGGACAAGGCGACAAATATAGTTATTATAAATACACAAAAAAACTCTAGTTGAACACAATATGCACTTACCTCTACGGTAATTCAAATATGTAACCAACCTGTAACACCAACATGCCAAAGGTATTTCCTAAAATTCTTTCAGAATCTTTGTACTGGCAGTACTGTATTCCCGCAGTTTCCACAAAAAGTGAAAAAGCATCAACCTTCTCAGGATCCAAAAGGCCCCTTTGCATTAGCTTTTTAACCTGCTTGGCACGCTTTTTCCTATGACTGCAGAAACACAATTACACAAACCTTACTAACTGCCCTTGGAAGATCATGTACGTGTAAACAACATAGGAAACTATGATTAGTGTCAAGCAACAGGACCTTGGGTCTAAATACATACATATTACATGAAACATGCCTCATTCAATTTTCAATAACATAAGTAAGTAGAAATCAAAATATAGAAAAAGAAACAGAGAATATGCAACACAAAGTTCAAAATACTAAAAGATAAATATCTAAATAAATTCATTTCTAGAAAGGCCAAAACAAAAAGCTTGTAACTGTCGAATCCCAACCATAAATGCATGTAGCTTAAATTTCTAGTAACTGACAAGATACAACCAAAAAAGACCACAAACAGTCAAGACAAAATTTATTGGCATTAAAGAGTTCCCGACCCCAAGACAACCATGGTTGTCACAGCGTTAAGTCGAGGTAAGTTAATGGATCTCCGATAATTATAATCAAATATAATATATATTTATGAATTAGATTCCTAGTTTTCAACATCTACCAACATATAGCATTTCAGATCCTTGTATCTCCTATCCACGGATGAGGACTTGAAGAGAACGCATAGAAAGAGAGAAGAGACAAAATATCTTATGAACTGTAACTTAACTTGTAATTTTGTAACTAACAAATAATTTACACTATAACTTGCAATTTTCAAATTTATGAACATGATTTAAGCAATTTTAATGCTAAAAAGGAGATAACAGTTTCAATGTTCATAGCAGGCTTTCAAGTAAAAACATAGCAGGAAGACCTGAAAAGTAAGAAAAAACAGAGCAGTTCTGCATAAACTAAACAAAGAATATCTGATAGTATTGAGGATAATATTTTTCAAATATGCAAAGTTCCAAATTCATGGGCAATCAGTGAGCAGTGAACAATTAGAAAATGGTATTTTGAAAGCAAAACTATACAAATAATGTGTTTGCATTTCCATCAAATAGAAGTTATAGTACACTGAACTACAGAAACTGCAAAAAATAGTGGAAACAGAGAAGGTATGATCCAATATATAAGGAGCCTTACCAGTGGTTCTAGTATGTCTCTATAACATACAAACAACATTTGTACTTCCAACTATGTGAGAGTAATCTTTTTCACAACAATGAAAAAATATATATATAACGTAACAAAACTAACAAAGACGAACTTGATAATTTCTTTCTTCATCTGTTAATCATCTTTAAAGAAGGGGTATCAAGAAAACTAGTTTTTGGTAGGATTTGAAGAGCTTGGCGGCCGCTTCCGTAAACTGGCTTCTAATGATGTCTCAGTTTCTTTAAATGCCGCACTTCACTTTTTTACATCATTTGCAGGAAAAGTTACTGAAGCAAGTAATCTTCTTGATTGACTTCTTATCATGTGAAAATCTTGTTGTAATGATATAGCAGAGCAGATATGAGATATCTAACTCATACAAGAATATTATAGTAGTTAACCAAAACAATGTTCTAAAACTGTATCTCATTGTGTTTTGAAGATGTGTAATGCACTGAGAGAGGTGGATGAGGCTTCTTTTCATATGAGAATTTCTTATAAAGCTAAGGCAAAACATGCTTACTAGTCGCAAGCTTGTAGCTAGGGCTTAAGCCTGACAAAACATGTGAAGTTTTCAAATAATAAAATATAGAAGTATATTATACTAGGAAAACCAGTGTAAAGTGTAGTGTGTGATTCAGTCAATATTGACGAATCTGTCTTTTATCATTAAAAAAATCTTAGGAAATATATATATATTTGTGTATGGGGTCTTGTCCATAAAAAACCATATATTGCATTATACTATACGTCGCTTATTAAGCGCAGTTAGGTAATTAGTGGACTTACGGTTTATTAACATATCCAAACGACTATTCATCCATGCCATCCTTGATAAATATGATAGTGGAACATACTTATATTATGCACCCTGACCTTTTATGTACGGTAGATGGTTCAGCTTTCCAATCAAAATACTAGCTCAAAACAATAAAACCAGCTAAAATAACCTCTTATCATTCCGACAAATATGTAATAGAACACCTCGCTAATTCTCCAACATTAAAAAAGTTCAAGACACATACGAATCAAGCTTTACATACATCCTACTTCCAACTCGGTACAAAGTTGCCAATGTTGCAAACAATCAATAATTAATAACCAATCATTTGCCTAAATTCAAACATTTCGAAAATCATAAACAAGTAAATTCACAAACCTGCTAAGCTCAAGTTTATCCCTATAGCACCACAAAACATTCGGCCTCGACTTCGCTACCGCCTTACTTAACATATAATGAAGATTCACAATCTGTAAAACACAATCAAAATCAAAATTACATATATAACATAATAACATAAACATATAATCAACACAATTTACGATAAATGTATTAATTTATCGAGATTATTGATTTATCGAACATTCATTTATTGAGATTCTACAATACCTGTTCACGAGACTTGTCACCGATGATTACGAAAAAGGAGCGGTGTCGAGTTTTGACGCCGTTATCGATGAGAGTTCTCACTCGTTCATCTACTTTCTTCCTCATCTCTCTCTCCTCTCTCTCTATATATCTCTCTCTTCTCTCCTTCTCTCTCTATATATCTCTCTTCTCTCCTCTCTCTCTCTCTCTCAATCTCTTTCTCTCTCTCTGTGTGTTTTTAATTGGAAGAGCTTTTTAATTGTGTTGGCGCTTCAGGGAGGTTTAAGTTAGGGTTTTAGCAATTTAGGGCACAGATTTTAGGGGACCGGCCGGTGTATGCATCCGTGTGAGTCCGGTTCATCAAGGGACCGGTTAATTATATCCTAAATTATTTTTACTTGATTAAAAATACAACTCTAAAAATAATTAAATGTTTTTATTTGGAACATAAATTTATGTTTGCCTATCAACAAATAATTATAATTTTTTAATAATAATTTAAATTTTATACATACTTAAATCATTGTCCAAGTTCGATTGCCGATCAATTCATACCTTTGCTTATCTTTCAAAATTCGGTGGACTTCAAAAAATAAATTGACTAAATATAAATTTCAAGCTCGCCCTGCATGATTTGTAAAACAAATAGAAAACCAGGTATTTATTAAGCAAACATAATTTTAGGGAAACTACTAAAAAGATGGATTGTTTTTTAAATTTTGGCTAGTCGATGACAAAAAACTTTACAATAATTTTTAGCGTACCGATTTTCAATTTCGCCCATAACATTGCATAGAACAATTCTTTATACAGAACATGAAACTATTGAATGTATAACCAACTGGTCAAACTATTTTAATAAAACCATGCAACACGAAGTACCCGTTTGGAAAATTTTAGAATAAATAATTTATAACTTAAATTTAATAAGTGACTGATAAGTAATAAGTTAATAAATACTTATAAGTTATATAAGTGTTTGGATAATTTAACTTATAAGTCAGAATTGTTTTATTTAATTGAACTAAAATAAATAATTTTTAAATATATTTATCTTAATTCTTATATTTTAAGTTAGATTAATATTTAAAAAAATATTTTAAAACTAAAATTAAAAAAAAATCAAAATCAAAAATAAGTTGAGAAGAAGTATGCCGTTACTAACATTTAACTTATCGGCTTATAAGTTATAAATTCAACTTATAAGTTTGGGCGACAAAATAAGTTGATGTGGGCTTATAAGCCAATAAGTTATAAGATTTGCCAAACATATACTCCCTCCGTCGGTTGTTTACATTGGGGGACGGCGGATCGGTACGTATTTTAAGGCTCCCGTAAAATATGGTTCCCTAAATAATTTTAAATATTTTTTTCTTTTAAATAAAAATATAATGTTTAAACTTTTATAAAAAAAAGAAAATTCTAAAAAAAATTATAGAACTATATTTTATAGTAAGTATAGGCAAAAGTATGTAAAGATCATGTGAGACGGAGGGAGTATATAATAACTGATCCAAGCTTTTATTCTAGAATTTCATTTGAGATATTGCTAAACGTGTGATATATGAGGGTAGCTCGCGCAGGGCCACCAAGAATTTTTTACAGACAATCAGCAGTTCTTTTGCTCCTAGGCAATCTCCAGTTCTTCAGTTCCTTTGACTTTTGTTTTGCCTGATAATGCCTGCATTTTTTGCTTCTCTCTAGCCTCCCTCTCAGCCTGGGAATATTATACTTAAAACCGTCAACTATTGTCCTGTTAAACTTATATACATCAAGCTGGAAAAAAGATGTCTAGTGGAGGTAATTTTACCTTTAATATTTTGAATTTGGCTTCTCTTCTGGAGATTTTTCCTCAAGCTCGGCCTCCCGTTCAAGTTCCCTCTCCCTTGCATCAAGGTTCTTCTCTAAATAATACCGTGATTTGGAAATTGATGGGCCAAAATAGTGCTTCTGGAGCTTGATAGAGTAAGGTCGTCAAATCGGATGATCCTTTAGATTTGTTGGTTCCCTAAACTTGGTTATACATTCTCATCTCATAAACTTGCAGTATCCATACAAGCAATGAAAAGTTAATTCACAAAAATCATGCTGTGAAATGTGTACTGTTTCAAGAGATCCAACATGAAATGCATTTACAAGAACTGTTTCAAGAGATCCAACATGAAATGCATATACGAGAAATCAACAATTCAATCTACCATTAGAACATGAAAACTTTGACAATCAGTACAACTAACAGTAGTTAATAACTTCAGGCACAAACTCAAAAGCTTAAATATTCCTGCTCCTAAAAAGATGCAGCCTACAGAATATGCTTACTATTTAACATAATCACAAATTTTAGTCTAACCAGACCTGTTCTTTGAGAGAACAGGAGAAATTACAATTTAATTAACTTTGTAACAAAGTTTGAAATATTATAGGAAATCCGACTCTATATTTTATTTAATCATTTTCTATTAACATCAGGTAAAGTCTAACTAACCGCGGCAAGTATTTGAATTAACGAAATACTTAAGAAGGACATTCATATATTTAATCATTATATAAAAAAAATTAAAAAGATATTACTGTTTTTTATCATAGTTTTTCATCACACAATATCAGGGGGAAAAAGGAATACAAAAGCACAAAAAAATATTATTATATTAAGAGCATATACTAAGAGGAGTTTGCTTAAAATTAAAAAGTTGAGTTTTATACTACAAAATCAAACCTGACTATGTTACAGGAACAGAAAAAATTGTATATAAATTGCATTACAAAACCTACTGATCCATTGTGAACTTTTGCCAGAATCCTAGTCACCAACAACAATACTAACAACCAAAAACAGCAAGTACAATGATGGAATTTTATTAAAAACAAAAACAAAAACAAAAATAAAAAATCATAAATCATTTGCCAAATCCGCATCAGGAGTGACAAGTTTTCCGACTATATATTTTGTGTTTCTGTTTAAATATTTCAATCAATATCAAACAGAACCAAACTCTCCACAAAAGGACTAATGATATAACGTGGTGCATAGCCTTCCTGGTAGGGTGATTTAGGAGTCCAACGATCCCACGAATCAACGAAATCATTTGCTTCATGACTATCAAGATTATATGTAATGAAGTTATTAGATTTTGCGAGTATTGGTTCACCATTATTTCTTACACCCAAGACCTCCTCCTGAACATCTTCACTTGTACTAACACACATCTGCTTCTCCCAAATAAACTCATGTATGGGATGGTCTTTCAATACCCACATGTCAAAATGATGTACTCTATGTTCCCAGACAAAGTAAGCAATATATTGACCAAATGGGTAGATAACTGGAATGGTTTTAGGTGGCAGCCAGTCAGGTAATGAGATTTCACTCAAAATATCAGTCTTGGTATCAAAGCACATAATTATTCTATGCTTGTCCGAATTAACCCCTACCCAATATGCAGCACCATTGACGAAAACAACATCGTCATCATTGCAAAATGTTCTAGAAATAAATACATTATCTCGCCTTAATTTTTTCCAAGAATTAGTGTTTAGACTATATACACCAATGATGAGCGAGTGGGAGTTGGGGTGCAAATAAGGTTTGATAATATGTACCACAACATAATCATTAACTTGGGGCACAAAGCCAAAAGCTAATGCCTCCCATTCCTCCCAGTCCTGTTGTGAGGGAAGAGGTGATTCAGGAAGCGTTTTGTACTTCTGAATCAGAGGATTCCATAAATATATATTGCGATTATAATCCTCTTGATCTATACTTAATGTTGAAGACACACACACTAAACCATAAGATACTCCAAACCATGCATATTTGGGCAAACCGGGAGGAAACTCAATTTTGTAGTATTCTTGACACTGTACATCATCAAAACGTATGGTCAACTGATTCCGGAAAAAGAGATATTTATAGTGATGATAACTAGAAGTGGTGGCGCCAATGATATTCTCCTTCTGATAATTAAAATGGTAGGTGATAAATATAGGAGATTGTACGAAAGAATGCCATGCTTTTTGGACGCACCTACAACGCAAGATATATTTTACAGGCAACCTTTTAAGAATTTCTGCTAGCAATTCCTTAGGCAAGTCGTCAATCGTCCTCCCATTGAGATTGTCAGGTATTTTCCTGTGCTTTTTAAGAATTGGAGAAGCATTGTCAATCAAGGTTATCTTCCCCTTTCGCTTGATCAAAACAGAACTACTACTAGTACTACCACAACTACTAGTTCGATTAGGCACTGAGGTCCCGGTGCTTCGATTATAAGTCATCTTCCCCTTTCGCTTGATCAAAACAGAACTACTACTAGTACTACCACAACTACTAATTCGATTAGGCACTGAGGTCCCGGTGCTTCGATTATAAGTCATCTTCCGCTGGTGCTTCGATTTCATCATCCGGATCTGAGCCTGGAAAAATCCCGCTACCAATAACCTCCTTCGCGGCTTTGACCTTATATTGTATATCTTCCTTCTCTTCTTCTTCGAATTACGAGTACTACTACTAGTATTAATTCGGTTATCAATCGGGTTCAGGGACGTGTTTGGCTCCCTTATTCTTATTCTTCTACTACCTGCCCAAAAGTTATACTTAATCCCAGAATAGCTATCCGATCCGGGACGAACGCTCAATCGAGGACAATCATTAGTTGTGTTACAGTTTACGATCTTCACTTGCTTAATCACGCAATATCTCGTGCTAATTTGATCCTCATTCTCTGACCTCATCTTGTCCTAAGCTATAGAGATTTAAAACAAATTAACTGCTATGATGATCATCTTGACCTCGTGCTCGCAAATTTAACTCTCTTTGGAATCCGATTTAAAAGTTTGATGGATCATATTCCCAGCCGACCAGCCCAATTACACGTGAACCATCTAGAGTTCAAAAGGTCAGATCCGGAAAAAAGCAGAGTCCGGTTTGGCTCGCCCCGATCCACAACCTTAGATAGGTCGGGATAAAAGATCGGTTCAGCCCGGACAAAAACTCATATTTTTCAAAATGTTCAAATAAAAATTCAATTTTTTATATTAAATTTAAAATATACAATATGTTATTTAAAAAATGAAAAATATATTATATTATCATGCACAATAGAGCATATTTGGTTTATTGACGATCAGGTATAGGGTTGCACATGGGTCGGGTTGACCGAGTTAGAGGCGATTTAATAACCCGGCCCAATTAAATCAATTTGAAATTTTTTAGCTCAACCCATAAAATATAAGTTCGTAACCCAGCCCTACCCGTCGAATAGCGATTTGGGTCGGGTTCTGAGTCGATTTGGATAATTTGAATGATCCAATAAAAAAATTCAATACTATCTATTATCACTCATTTTGAAAATTTAAATAAAAATAAAATATGCATAACTTATAATTATAGTACTAATATTTAAATTTGATTAACATCATAATTTTAGTAATGTATATCATATCGTAAATTATATGCATACCCAAATAAATTAACCATAAAACTATAAACGAAATTGAATATGCAAACATAAATTGAACAAATAAAATTCTATCATATTTAATAGAAATCTTTATATGACATTGGAGATGGGAAAAAAATACACAATACATTTAAGATATTATACTAGTTACGTGAAAATATATGAGAAGAGATGTAAATACATGTTAAAACTTAAAAAATTAATCTCATTATTATAATTTAAATTTATAGTTTTATTTATTATAAAACGCTCTCATTATTATATTATATTCACAATATAATTATGTAAAAACAAATAAAATTATAATCTATACACACTATTCCTCTATCTATCTATCTATACTATAATCTATACTATTATATTAAAGACGAAATATTAAAAGTTTGGTTGTTGGTTGTTGGTCGTTCTATTATATTTTAAAATAGGACACTTAATATTAGACACCTAAAATTACTCGCCTATCAATTCTATTATATTTAAATAGGACACTTATATTATGACACTTCATATTATATTTAAAATAGGACACCTAAAATTAATTGTCTATCAACTCTATTATATTTAAAATAGGACACTTGTAATGCCCTCCAAATCCGGGTCAGAAGTTTGGGGCTCACAACACACACACACAATATATAAACCTGTATATAAAATATTATATGCATTGACCCTTCTTTTCACAATCATGGATCGCAACAGGTTCAAGTATGAAAACAAGCCATAACCTTATCTTTTATTACATCGTACCAAATCCCAACTAGTTCACCTTACCACTGATAATAATATTGTTCTTACAATCTTGCATAACTCATCTACAATATAAAGCTCTTGCTAGCTCGATCCAACTTAACTTGGAATCCTAGCTCACACACTGGACTGAGAATCCTCATTACCAACAATTTCCTTTTCAACTGTTGAAAATATAAAACGTTTGCAAGAGTGAGCTAACTAGCTCAACAAGTCATAATAGAAATAACGGAGGTTAAACAATAACCAATTGAAATGATTCAGAAGAATCAAGTTTCTGAGTACGCAATGATTAGAATTGGATATTCACTTTTAATTTTTAAAACCAAGGTTAGGCTGCTGATCAGTCACGCACTAACCCCGAGCAAGGCTCCCAGCTTTACTCTATATACTGGATCCAAGGCACGCATTGGCCTATTACGACCACAAATCTAGTCCGACCACGAATCTGGTCCACATTTATAAAACCATCAAATTCTAAAAGAATTCAATACCATGAAGGTGTAACAATGAATTCAAAAGATTTGCTTTCAATCGAGGAAAGAATCAGAAAGTACAAGACCAAGGGTTCAAGGGTTCCAAGGATTGGTCTTCTATTAAACAAGGAATAAGGGTTGGTATGTCAAGCAATTCAATATCAGAAATCAGTATGTGGCAGATATGTATTTGTGGAGTAGTATCGTATGTGTCTGGCTCGTATCTGGGAATTCAACAATCAATGGTTTATGAAGAATAAGGTTTATGGCTCAAGATCAATAAGAATCAGGGTTCAAGGTTGAATAGCTTAACGCGCTTGCACTCTAAAACGTGATTTATTTTGAATACTAGCAACATGTTATGAGAAAGTTTGAAAATATTTGCAATATATCTTGAAGAAAGTTCAGAAGTACTTGCCTTATCACCGATGATTTCCAACTTTACTTGTACCCATCTAACAATTTTACTTTTCCATCATTTTCCTTCTTTTTCTATGTCTTGCTTCTATTCATCGATCATTTGCTTTCTTTTTCTAAACTTCAGTTCTATTTACTAATCACTGACCTTCTTTTCTATGCCTCGCTTACTCTGCTAGGCATCACAAGTATCTATCAATACTCAATCTCATATCATTCTAATCGTCACATAGACGTCATAAGCTTTTATCTACCCTTCGTTTTACCCAAATCCGATTTACGGATTGAAAGTTATGACTAAAACAGTCAAACAATAACCATATAGGCATATAACACATCAATCAGATAACACGTAGCACATAGCACGCACGATATTCGATCAAAATAATTTTTCAAAGAAGATTCGGGGTCAAAATGATTTTCCAGGTATTTATTACGAATTTTTAAACATTTTTCGGAATTAAAACGGGTCTCCGAATTAATTTATAATTAAATAACAGGGTTCAAATACCCAAATCTAACTTTAAAATAATTAAATAATAATTATCGAGCTTTAAAAATAATTTAAAATAATATCTTAAAGCTCAAAACTATTTTTTGGAATTTTTAAATCAAATTAAACAATTAAATCTAATTATTAAATCAATTAAAATCAATTAATAACTAATTAAAATAATTAATCAAGTAATATTAAATTAATCGATTAATTAAAATAATTAAAAACTAATTAAAGTTAATTAATAAAATAAATCAGATTTTTTTTAAATAAACAAATCATTAAAACAATTTTCTGAATTTAAAATAAATAAATACACATTTTTCTGATTTTTAAAAATAATAAACAAATAATTTTTAAAAATAATTTAAACAACAGGGGTCAAATTGCAAAATTTTAAAAATGAAATATAAAAAATGCAAAGTTTGCAAAAACTCGGGGCTAAACTGTAATTGTTACAGTTGTCTTCCCCGGTCGCCGGAGAAGCCATGGCCGCCGTCCAGAAGCTTTTCCGGCGATGACCACATCCTTCCAGAAATGAACCAGTTTAACGGGGTGTATTCTTCTTTCTGCCAGGAATCGATCTGCAGAGTCAAAACAGTCGAAAAATCAACGAGTCGAACGGAATATCAATCTGAAAATTCCGCCGCCGCTTCAACCCGTTTTCCGATCATCCCCTTCCAGTAATCATTTGTTTACCACGTATATATCATTCGAATCATCTTTTGACGATCTACAAATCTGTGCAATTGATAAGTGGCATTTTATACAACTTTGAGCGTCTCATACGGCTTGAATTAGTGTATTGGATTTAAGTATTTTATGTATTTGACGCGTTTTCTAGTGTTTTTGCATTTCAGGGTATAACTCGCTTAGATAGGTGGTTTTCATCGAATAAAGCTTAAGGAAGTGCTTGGAAACAGTCTAGGGGTGATGAGCGAAGAAATCAGCAAAAACATAAGCAAAATAATATATCTTCCAGAAGGGTTGCAAGCGCCCGCATGCTAGTAGCAGGCGCCCGCGTAGAGGATGCAGGCGGCCGCCTGTGGGTGAAAATTCAGATTCTGGATTTTATTAATTCGATTACAATTGGGCTTCTGTTGGCGCTGGTTCTCTTGGGCTATTATATAAACCTTACGGGAAGACGTTTTCTTCATCAAGAGAAAAAGATAAGGAAGAGCGAAGGCAAGAAGATTGAGAAGACCGTTTTAGCACGCGACAACGAAGAAGAGGAAGCATACGTTTATCTTGTGATTCTTTTAATTCGTTGTAACTGTGGATGCTAGTTTTCTTTATGCTTTGAACCTTAATACTCTTGTGACGTACTTCATTATTTATTAAGTATTTTTATTATCTTTGTATTGTTGTGTTATTATCATGCTTTCATATGAACCCATGGTGACGATGAGTTCTATTATGGGCTAATTGTGATCATGGGATTCTAGCGGATTTATTATGAATTTCTTTAGTTAATTGTTTAATACCTTGGTATGTGGTGATTGCATGATATCTAGTATAGGTTATGCTTATTCGTCTTATGTGCGTCGCGGACATGTAAGATAGCCTGTTAATCTCTTGTGAAGCGATAGTGAATCTTGAGATTTAGAACTTGCCATGCTAGCATAGGTTCATGTATTGTATGCATGATTAGTGGGTAACTCTAACCGTTTTACTTTCCCTGTGTAATCATCATGAATAACTTGTACTTAAATCGTTATGTTGACAAATTCTGTAGACATATAGGGTCTCAACATAATTGATGCCTATTCAACTTCTATCTTAATTGCGGGTGCTTGGTAGAATGGTATTCGTACAACGAAAGTTGGCGTTTATCAGTTTCATGTTGTTCGATTAATATCATCACCATTACATGCTAAGGTTAATGACAATAATTATTGAATGAAGTAGTAATGAAGTTAGGATCTCACGTGTGTTTAATATTGTTAATTCAAGTGTTTAATTCTCGTAGTTAATATTAGTTAATCAACCTTAATTGTTATTGTCTTGACATTGAAGAATAATCATACATTGGTGAGTAAGTGTTAATTAAATATAATTAATTAGAGTATCTGTGGGAACGAACTATAACTCATTCTAATTACTTGCGAACGCGTATACTTGCATGATTTATTTAGCGCATGCTTTGTGCCTAACAAGTTTTTGGCGCCGCTGCCGGGGACTCGGTGTTAATTTGTTTAGTTTATGTACTTGTAATCAGTGGTCATTAGGATTCATTGATTAAGACTTGTTACTTACTGCTTTCAGTTTTGTTTCAGGTACTCTAGCGAGCGTTTATGCAAACACGTTCTCGCACTCGCAAGAGAAATCTGGATAAAGCTGAGGAAACAGATAAATCTCTTGACTCTCCGGAGAAGATAGTTTTTGAAGATTCGGATAAAGAGAGTGAAAAGAAAAAACCTGAAACAATGGGTGATCGTCTAGCTCAAGCTTATCCAGTTCTTATGGACTTTTCTCGACCTAAAATTGATGACATTCAGTCAAGCATCATTCATCCGGCTATTGAGGCCAATAATTTTGAAATCAAGTCGGGCACTATTCAGATGGTGCAGAATTCTGTTTCTTTCGGAGGGGCTGCGACTAAAGATCCCAACATGCATATCAGGAATTTTGTCGAGATCTGTAGTACCTTCAAATATAATGGTGTCACTGATGAGGCTATCAAGCTGAGGCTTTTCCCATTCTCTCTGAGGGACAAAGCTAGGGACTGGTTACATTCTTTACCAGCTGGGTCCATCACTACTTGGGAAGATCTTGCGCAAAAGTTTCTGGTGAAGTTCTATCCAATGGCCAAAACTACGGCTATGAGGAGTGCTCTTACTCAGTTTGCGCAGCAACCAGGAGAAACTATGTGCGAAGTTTGGGAGCGCTACAAGGAGATGTTGAGAAAGTGTCCACATCATGGTATGCCTGACTGGATGGTGATCATTGGTTTCTACAATGGTTTGGGGGTCCAATCTCGACCCATGCTCGATGCAACTTCTGGAGGCGCCTTGTGGGCCAAAAGCTATATTGAGACCTATAATCTCATTGAAACTATGGTTGCAAATGAGTATCAAAACCTAACTCAAAGGATGATGCCTGGGAAAGTAGTTGGTATTCTGGAAGTCGATGCAGCTACAGCTATTGCAGCGCAGCTCAAGGCGCTGTCTATGAAGGTCGATTCTTTAACTAACTATGGCGTAAATCAAATAGCTAATGTCTGTGAGCTTTGTGCAGGGTTTCATGCTTCGGATCAGTGTTCTCTTGTTAATGAATCTGTTCAGTATGTGAACAATTTTCAGAGACCGCAACAGCCTGTGCCCGCTACTTATCATCCTAATAACAGAAATCATCCCAATTTCAGCTGGAGAAATAATCAGAATGCTGTTCAACAACCATATCAGCAAGCTGCAAATAAACAGTTTAATCCACCTGGATTCCAGCAACCTCAGCAATTTTCTCAAAGGCAAACATATTCTCAACAAGGGGGTGCTGCTCCACCTTCTAGTGCTGATTTCGAGGAGTTAAAGCTCTTGTGCAAAAGTCAGGTTGTTTCTATCAAGACCTTGGAAAATCAAATTGGAAAAATATCCAATGCCTTGCTCAATCATCAACCGGGCATACTTCCCAATGATACTGAAGTGCCAGGCAGGAAGGAAGCTAAAGAGCAAGTCAAAGTTGTCACCTTAAGGTCTGGAAAAGTTGCTGATGCTGAAAAAGCAAAAGATGTAGAAGTTGAAGTTATAGATAAAGAATTAAAGCAAAAGGAGAAAGAGGGGGAACCAAGGAAGACTACTATTGAACGCACTCTGCCTGAGGGTAGTACAGGGGAGAAACAGCTCTATCCTCCACCACCTTTTCCTAAGCGATTGCAAAAACAAAAGCTGGACAAGCAATTTGGTAAGTTTCTGGAGGTGTTCAAGAAACTTCACATTAACATACCTTTCGCTGAGGCTCTTGTGCAAATGCCTAGTTATGCGAAATTCATGAAAGGTATTCTCTCGAGAAAGGTGAAACTGGATGATCTTGATACCGTTACTCTAACAGAAGAGTGCAGTGTCATTTTGCAACAAAAGTTACCTCCAAAGCTTAAGGATCCAGGTAGCTTCACCATTCCTTGCACCATTGGCAAGTTGTCATTTGACAAGTGCCTTTGCGATTTGGGAGCAAGCATCAATCTGATACCGTTGTCTATCTCCAAAAAGCTGAATTTGCCTGATCCGAAGCCCACCTACATGTCTCTACAATTGGCTAATCATTCGATTACATACCACGAGGCATTGTGGAGGACGTGCTAGTAAAAGTAGACAAGCTCATCTTTCCTGCAGATTTTGTCATTCTGAATTTCGAGGAAGATAAGAAGATTCCCATAATCTTGGGAAGACATTTCTTAGCCACAGGTCGTACCTTGATAGATGTGCAAAAAGGTGAACTCATTATGAGGGTGCAAGATCAAGATGTGACATTCAATGTATTCAATGCGATGAAATTCCCTACGGAAAATAAGGAGTGCTTCAAGGTGGATTAGGTCGATTCTGCAGTTATTTCAGAAGTTGATCATGTGCTAAGGTCTAATGCCTTAGAAAAAGCCTTATTGGGGGATTTTGACAGTGAAGATGATGAAGGCAATGAGCAGTTACAATATTCTTCTCCTTGGAAATGGAAGTTAGACATGCCATTTGAAGCTCTTGGTAGTACTGATCTCAAGAATGCTGAGGGAAAGCTCAAACCATCTATTGAGGAAGCACCTACTTTGGAGCTTAAACCATTGCCTGAACACTTGAGGTATGATTTTTTAGGTGAAGCATCTACCTTGCCTGTTATTATTGCATCTGAACTTTCAGGTAGTGATGAGGACAAGCTCTTGAGGATTCTGAGAGAATTCAGATCGGCTATCGGGTGGACCATAACAGATATAAAAGGGATCATCCCTTCGTACTGCATGCATAAAATTTTGCTAGAGGAAGGGAGCAAGCCTACTGTTGAGCAACAGCGAAAGCTTAATCCTATAATGAAAGAAGTGGTGAAGAATGAAATTCTAAAATGGCTGGATGCAGGAATCATATATCATATTTTCGACAGTTTCTGGGTGAGCCTCGTGCAATGTGTACCTAAGAAAGGAGGTATTATTGTGGTAGCAAATGAGAAGAACGAGCTCATCCCCACTCGAACAGTCACAATATGGAGGGTATGCATGGACTACAGGATGTTGAATAAAGCCACGAGGAAGGATCACTTCCCTCTTCCATTCATTGATCAGATATTTGATAGGTTGGCTAGTCATGAGGATTATTATCTTCTGGATGGCTATTCGGGCTACAATCAGATATGCATTGCACCAGAAGATCAAGAGAAGACTACTTTCACTTGTCCATTTGGCACGTTTGCTATTCGCAGAATTTCTTTTGGTTTATGTGGTGCACCTGCCACTTTTCAGAGATACATAATGGCTATATTCTCTGATATGATTGGAAACAATGTCGAAGTGTTCATGGATGACTTTTCCGTCTTTGGACATTCATATGATGAATGCTTGAATAATCTCCGTTTGGTGCTCAAAAGGTGTGTTGAGACCAATCTGGTGCTCAACTGGGAAAAATGTCACTTCATGGTGCAACAAGGCATCATTCTTGGGCATAAGGTCTCTATTAAAGGTCTTGAGGTGGATAAAGCCAAGGTGGGCGTCATTGAAAATCTACCACCACCTATTTCTGTGAAAGGAATTCGTAGCTTTCTCGGTCATGTGGGTTTTTATCGGCGTTTTATCAAGGACTTCTCTAAGATATCCAAGTCGTTGTGCAATTTGCTCGAAAAAGATGTGCCTTTCAAATTGGATGATGAATGTTTGGCAGCATTCGAGACTCGCAAGAAGAGTTTAATCACCGCACCAGTTATTACGGCACCTGATTGGAGAGAACCTTTTGAGATGATGTGTGATGCAAGTGATTGTACAGTGGGAGCAGTTCTTGGGCAGCGAAAGACTAATATCTTTCATGTGGTCTACTATGCTAGCAAGATGCTAAATGGAGCCCAACTGAACTACACCACTACTGAGAAGGAGCTTTTGGCTATAGTTTTTGGTTTCAAAATTTTTTGATCTTATCTACTTGGGACAAAGGTGACAGTGTTCACTGATCACGCTGCCATCCGTTATCTGGTCTCAAAGAAGGATTCGAAGCCTAGACTTATTCGTTGGGTTCTCTTGCTACGGGAATTCGAGTTAGAGATCAAGGATCGAAAAGGTACTGAAAATCAAGTAGCTGACCATCTCTCTAGATTGGAGAATCCCGAGTCTACTTCACATGATAAGACTTTGATGAACGAATCTTTTTCGGATGAGCAGTTATTCGCAATTCAAGAGGAAGAGCCATGATTCGCAGACATTGTCAACTATCTTGTTAGCAATATAATGCCTCCTAATATGAATACGACTCAAAAGAAGAAGTTTCTGCATGAGTTAAAGTGGTACATGTGGGATGAACCATATTTATTTAGACAAGGAGCTGACCAGATCATCATGAGATGTATCCCATTCTGTGAGACGGAGGGGATATTACGAGACTATCATTCCATAACTTATGGTGGACATTATGGTGGTAAAAAGACAGTAACTCGTATTCTTCAAGCATGTTTTTTTGGCCTACGTTGTTTAAGGATACACATCAGTTCGTTTTAAGGTGTGATCGTTGCCAAAGAGTTGGGAATCTTACCAGAAAGGATGAGATGCCTTTAAATGTGATGTTTGAAGTTGAGGTCTTCGATGTTTGGGGAATCGATTTCATGGGACCATTTATCTCGTCCTGCAATAATCAGTACATTTTGTTGGCAGTCGATTATGTCTTGAAATGGGTAGAAGTCAAGGCTCTACCGACTAATGATGCAAAGGTAGTGTTGAGTTTTCTTTATAAGCAGATATTCACAAGGTTTGGAACACCACGAGTTATCATAAGTGATGAAGGGTCGCATTTCTGCAATCGTAAGTTCACTTCTATGATGCAACGCTACAATGTGAATCATCGCATTGATACTGCCTATCATCTGCAAACTAATGGTCAAACTGAAGTGTCCAATAGAGAGATCAAGCGCATTCTAGAGAAAGTCGTTTGTGCGTCAAGGAAAGATTGGTCTTTGAAGCTCGATGAAGCTGTTTGGGCTTATAGAACAACATACAAGACTCCACTTGGGATGTCCCCGTTTCAACTTGTCTATGGTAAGAAATGTCATTTACTTGCGGAGCTTGAGCATAAGGCTTATTGGGCATTGAAGAAGTTAAACCTTGATCTAGATGCAGCTGGGAAGAAGCGAATGCTTCAGTTAAATGAACTTGATGAATTTCGACTTCAAGCGTACGAAAACAACAAAATGTACAAGGAAAAGGTAAAAAGGTGGCATGATAGGAAGCTATCGCCTAAGTCATTAGTGTCGGGGTAATAAGTTCTTCTATTTAACTCTCGTCTCCGACTTTTTCCTGGAAAGTTGAAATCAAGGTGGTCTGGACCATTTATCATCAAAACTGTGCTTCCACATGGAGCGGTGGAGATTTTTGGGAACGATCCGGGCCAAGCATTCAAAGTAAATGGTCAGAGATTGAAGCACTATTATGGGGATACGGCAAACCGTGAAGTGGTTAGTGCCGTTTTATTATCCACTTGATCGCATTACCCTACGTCAAGCTAATGACGTAAAAGAAGCGCTTCTTGGGAGCAAACCAAGATATGAGACCATAGGACATCTTAGAATTTAGTACTTTATCCAAAAACCCAAAAAAATCCGAAAAAAGTTGGCAGAATTTTTTTTCCCAGAAGCTTTGCAGGCGCCCGCCTGTTAGGATCAGACGGCCGCGTGCTAGCAGGCGCCCGCCTGCTGGTGCCAGGCGACCGCCTGCGCCCCTGATTTTTGAAAAATCATTTTTCAGCCTATATAAAAAAAACAAACAAAACAAAAACAAAATTTACAGAACCCATATCACCCATTACCCCACGACTTCTCCCCATACTTAGCCACAATCCTCACTCCTAATCAAATTCTAACCCTAATTTTGCCCTATAAATACATACAACCTCTACATAAACATCCCACATACTTTCAACTCTACAAAATCTTGCCTACACACCAACACAAATTCTCCAACTCTTATTCTCAGTTTTCATGGCCCCAAAGAGATCATGAACTGTGGGTAGCAGCAACACCAATCCGACTTCTACTGATTCTTCGAGGAATACTATTGCGAGGCCCCGATTGTTGGATAGGACTGTTGAAGAAGAGTATGCTAAGCTTATGACTAAGCCGATTATGAAGGAGAGGGGGTTCTTGCCATCAGGGAGGGATGGTGAGTTGTTACCGATGATTGCTGAGAAGGGATGGATTATATTCTGCGAGTCACCTGAGGCGGTACCGATGAGTGTTGTTCGCGAGTTCTATGCGAATGTTAAGGCTGACAGGAATGAGTTTTCTGTTGTTCGTGGGTTTACTGTTGATTATCAGCCCGAGACGATTCGCCGTGTTATTGGGCAGTGACAAAGGAAACCACATGAGGAGAATTGGAATGCAAAGGCCCCTGAGGATTTTGATTCGGACTTGATTGTTGCTACTCTCTGTCAGCCGGGCACAGTGTGGAAGTTTAAAAGGGGATCCAATGATTATCGTAGTTTCCCTGCTGTCGCGATGAACAGGTATGCTCGTGCTTGGAATGCGTTTATATGTGCTAATATTCTTCATTCTTCGCATGCACATGAGGTTACAGTGGAGAGGGCGAGGTTTTTATGGGGGATTCTGAATGATGAGTATTATGTGGACCTTGGTGAGTACATCTACCAAGGGATTTTGAAGTTTTTGAGGGGGAAATCGCAGTACTCTATCATGTATGCCTTTAATGTCATGAAGCTTTGCAAGGCATGTGGAGTCCAGTGGCCTTCATATGAGCAGCTGCAGATGTCGGCCGCTCCTATTGATTCATCGACGTTGAATGCGATGCAAGAGTGGACGGGTGGAGAGCCCGAGTCACATGGTTTGGGGTATCGCCTTCCAGGAGGAGTTCCAGCAGCTGGTGCTACCATGGCTAGGTCCAGTCAGGCTCAGGGAGAGGCAGGCTCTTCGAGAGCCCAGGGAGGAGTTGGTTCGGGATTGGCTGATGTCCAGTACAGGAGGCTTTCCAGGAGGATGGATGCGATGTATGAGTTGCAGAGTCGGTTTGCGCAGGAGCTCACCCAAACACTTGGGACTACATTTAGAGGCCTTGGAGCTGACATCCAGTGGCCCGTTTATGGTGAGGATTCTGCTTATCCACCTCCTGACACTCCACCCTCTGAGGGTGATGATGATGATCCGTCTGAGTAGGTATACCCTGTGTTCCTTTCTATTACCTTCACTGGGGACAGTGAAGATTTTAAGTTTGGGGGTAGTTGTTAAGGAACATATTTGTGTGTGTGTCATGTAGTTGCATTTTCATGATTAGTTTAGTTCATATAGTTGCATATTTTTGCCATATAGTTTTTTTTATAATAAGCTTTATTTATCATGTCATATAGCTCATGCATATACCATGATCCCTTTGTGTTGCTTTGCCGATTAATATGTGATATTGATGCGAGTGTAGTGATAGCGTTAGAGTGATGTTGAATATTGTTAGGTTGATATGCATGCCAGAAATACTTGTAATTTCACTAAGTCTTAGAGTATGCTTAAGGACTAGATTGTTGTCATGGTTTGATGGTTTTTGAGGTTAATCTATTGCTTATGCTTAGAATGCATGATAGACTCTTAATGATAAAAGACATGAAAATATAAAATTTGGAGATAAAAATTGGAATTCATTGCTAGTTGTGGCTAGGCGTCAAATGGCTAGTAGCCGACTCGTATTGTTTACGAGTAGTCTAGGGTTGAGCGAGCTGGAGCGAATAGCACTTGTGGCGCCCTCCAAACCCGGGTCAGAAGTTTGGGGTCCACACACACACCTTAATTATAATCTGCTTATAACAATAATAAAGATAATAATAATATATGCAGTGACCCTACTTATCAACCACCACGGACCGCGACAGGTTAAAGTATGCACACAAGCCAACACACTAAAATATTACAAACCGTTCAAATCCCAACTATTTCAAACTCACACTGAGTATCAAACATTATTACAAACTTTTACAAACTTAAATTATCCCAAAAGAAGTCTACTAGCTCAACTTCCTCAACCTGAACCCCTAGCTCTCGCGCTGGACTGGGGATCCTTGCTACCAACTGGTTCCTTTTTAACTGGAAAGAATATAAGCAACATCGCACAAATGAGCTAACTAGCTCAGCAAGTCATAATAACAAAACTGAGAATAATGATCATTAGGTGACTATGATTATGATATCAAGTGAACATTGGGTTATGATTTAGAATTGGATAATATACTTTTAATTTAAAAACCAAGGTTAGGCTGCTGATCAGTCACGCACTAACCCCGAGCAAGGCACACAACATTGCTCTAACTACTGGATCCAAGGCACACATTGGCCTAATTTGACCATTATATGGTCTGACCACGAATCTGGTCCACAATTTTATAAAAACAATCCAATCCTAACATAATAACAGAATATGCAATAATTAACAATAACCAGAATCATTAACAACAATGAGTGTTTAACAATGAAAGGGTTTCAATCTTTGTAAGGATCAATAAAGTAGTTTAAAAGCTTGAATGCTGGGTAATGAAAGAATTGGATAACAAAAGAATCAATATTTCAGGGTTTCAAAGATTTGGGCTTTCAAAGCATAGAATACAATGGTTGAATGTACAAGTAATTCAGTTCAGTGTTTGGGATTTAGTTTGCATGTGTTTATGGAATAGTATCGTATACTTGAGGTTCAAGTTTGGGTTTACAATAATCAATGGTTTAAAAAGAATATGGTTCATGGCTCAAGAACAATAACTGAAATCAGGGTTTCGGTTTCCGTGCTTCAAAGCACTTGCAAGGTCAACAAGACTATCAAGAATTACAATATTTCGAGAAAGTTCAGAACACTTGCCTGGAATTAGCTTACTACTCTGTACTCGCTTCCAATCACAATCGTCTTACTCCTCAACTATCTGTTTTCCTTTCCTACGCCTTGCCTCTTCTGCTCACATATCATAAGCATCTATCAATTATCGACTCAAAAGATTCTATTCAACGCACACTTCTATCTACCCTTCGTTTTACCCAAATCCGATTAACGGATTGAAATCTATGCAATAACCAAGTAAATATCGAGTATACAGACCGATAGTCAAACACCCAGTCACGTATAACACATAATACATCACGTAATCAAAGACATATCATTTATAAAGAGGTCTCGGTCATAAATAGGCTTTCTGATATTTTAAAATAATTTTTAAAACATTTTTCGGAATTAAAACGGGTCGTTGGATCAATTTCGGGTTAATAAACAGGGTTCGGTTGGCCAATTCTGGCTCCGAAACAATTTTAGAATAATTATCGAGCCTTGAAAATAATTTAGAATAATATTTTAAAACTCAAAACTATTTTTCAGAATTTTTAAATCATTTTTAATAATTAAATCTAATTAAATAATTAATTAAAAATCAATTAATAATTAATTAAATCAATTAATCAATTAATTTTCGAATTAATTGACTAATTAATCAATTAAAAATTAACTGAAATTAATTAAATAATTAATTCAGATTTATTTGTGAATTAAAAATAATTTTCGAAATTAAAATAATAATTTTTAGAATTTTCAGAAATTAAAAACGAATTTTTATAATAAAAATAAATGGGAAATATGATTTTTAAACATTTTTAAAACAGGAATCCTATTTTTGCAAAGTCTGGAAACTACAGGGACCAAACTGCATCGTTTTCAAAAGTTCAGGGACCAAACTGCAATTTTTACAGTCAGTCGCCGGAAAATACAGGGGTGGCCGGAGAGCACGATTCCGGCCTCCTCACCTTGCCACAAGCTCCAGATCACATCTACACAACACCAGGAACACAACCATGCAATCAAAACAACCTAACAATCCCTGAGTTGGCCGGAATTTGGCCGTGAAATTTTCCAGTTTCCGGCGAACATCGGAAAACTTCAAAACACAACTCCCTTCTCTACAGACCTCGTTGGTTCATGAAACTTATACGACTGGATTGCAAATTTCACAGAGAACACAACCCACTATAATACAACATCAATCTATCACAGAATAAGAAACCCCCAAATTTCAATTAAGAACATTCATACAGGTTATAAACCCTAATTTTAAAATTCGAAAATCAAACTCAAATTTGAACATGTTATTGAACTCCAAATCAGACGTATGACATATGAAAATCATCAGGAAAACAAGCTCTACAACATGCAATCATCAAATCATACAAACAATCATCCGAACAAAAATTCATATTTTTAATAAAATAAATTCGAAAATAATTAAATTTTTAGAAATTCAACCTTTGATTCTGCAGGTGTATGGATTATAGATTCTGATAGAGCTTCTCAAGACCTTCAAATCCAGTACTCGAGCTTTTCAAACAAAGATCACTAACACCTTCAAAAGTTGGTTTGATTCTCAGAAAGGTTTATGAATATATGATTTTTCTCTGTAAAATTATATATTTATCAGTCTGTAATTGATTTTGATACGAAATAAAATACGGAAAAAGGCTATTTATAATTACGGAAAATTAGTATCACGTTGGATCATTCCGGATATAAAATGGTACGTTTATTTATAAAAACTGATCCAAACGGTATCGGTTTTCGGGATAATTATCCAAATCAGTACAACTTGTACTGCGGTCTTGGTCTCAGCACCCAGTTACACGTACTACGAAGTGATAATTGGAATAGTTTAAATAAAAGCTCCCGTTTATCGAAAATACGGGTTTTATTAATTTACCGAAACGAATATTGTATCGAAAATGTTGTGCCGGGACCCGCGCAGAACAAACCGTACGCCGGATCGAAAAAGTCGAAACATGGAAAATGCTCGGAATATTACAATTAGGTTAGGAAGGAGTTCTCGGAAGAGTTTCGGGTTCCAAAAACGTAACAACGGTTGACGTCGGTTGGTTCCCGTTTTTATAAAATAGATTTTAATTATTCGGAAAAAGATTTTAAAAATTTCATATGATTCTTATAAATCTATAAATCCACATAAAAATAATTAGGAAGATATAACAATTATCTATATTTTATTTGGGACATATAAAAATTAAAATACTCAATTAATATTATTTTTGAATATTCAAGTACATATATCACTTAACAATTAACTCACAGAAGAGGTACTGAACACACATATTAATTATTTAATAG
The DNA here is from genome assembly GCF_009905375.1 of Apium graveolens. NCBI lineage: Eukaryota > Viridiplantae > Streptophyta > Magnoliopsida > Apiales > Apiaceae > Apium > Apium graveolens. Next base: position 264,567,894 of record NC_133653.1, on the reverse strand, counting down.
TAAAAATAATTACACGTTATATCCCGGATATTACAGCACTTGCTCAGAAATTGAAAAAAAGAAAGAAAAAGAGAAAAAAAAAGAAAAAAATATATTGTTTAATGCATTTGATCACGAGTGAGCTCTTTGGTATTCGAGTTATTAAGTTCTTAGGGGATTTTGTGCCTAGTGACCTAAGGCTTTTATAGTCTGGGATCCGCTAACCTAACGCTCGCTAAATGGGTATCATTGCATAAGTCTTTTGTGGACCTCACTCATTGCACGATCAAATAAGCATTTGTTTTATGTGTTGAATAAAAGCATGATTCCGTAATAAACTCCAATAATCTTGCAGTGTTATAAGTCATTTTGTGTCTAGAATATATTCTTCGTATAAATTTGTGATTGCCTTGGGGATAATTAAGTTATGGTGATTGATCTAGTTTCGAAGCATATCTATTAAGCATTCGCACACACCACGTTTCTGGTTGTATGTTAGCTTGCTTGATTTGATTGATCTTTAGTCGCCTAATTGCATTTGTTGATATATCGTGTGTTGGTTGCTTTAGTCATTGCGATGTGGATCGCTACATTCATATAGTTGTATTCATGCATGTTTTAACCTGAGTTTGAGTCTATGATGCTTGAGGACAAACATCGATTTAAGTTTGGGGGTGTGATAAGTGACATTTTATACCACTTAGAGCGTCTCATAACGGCTTGAATTGGTGTCTTAGACTTAAGTATTTTGTGTATTTGACGCGTTTTCTAGTGTTTTTACATTTCAGGGTATAACTTGTGAAAGGCATATGTTAAGCCTATTTGTTTATTCGAGGATTTAACTCAACTCAAATAAGAATGTAATAAGTAAATAGTGGATCTATCGTCAGAGAGATCTCACCAAGTAACATCTGTCAAAGGGTAAAGAAACATTGTTCATCTGCAGACTTGAAGATTCACTGGAAGAAGCTCAAGTAATTGATCAAGCCTCAGTGATATAAATCAAGATTGTAGATTTAACCGAGTGACAGAGATCTCGTCAGGGTATCAATTAATTATAGGAATTTAATCTGAAGAAAATCAAGACTTGAAGAAACATCACAGAAGTTAGTCATTCATGAACCAGACAGTACATCGAGTGTCAACATTCAAGTGGTGAAATTGATTCAGTGATTTTCAGAAGATTGTCAGAAGAGTGGTTGTTGTTCAAGAGTAGTATTAATTCTCTATTAATTAATTAAGTCATTTAATATAATTAAGAAAATAAATTAAATCTGCAAAGATTAATTTATTGATTAATTGAATTAATTGGTTAATTAATTCTGAATTAATATTATGCATTTTTCAGAAATGAATTTGGAATTATATTCAAAAAGATAATCAGCAAAAACAGATTTGAACTGGTATGACAATTGGATTGTCATACCGAAAGTCATTCCAAGGCAATCAGGATAGTCCTACCGATAGTCTTTCCAAGTCAAGTAATTATCCTACCGAAAGTCTCTTCAGTTCAAAGGATTGTCTTGCTAGTTCTTTTTGGATTGTCTTGCTAGTTCATTATGGATTGTCTTACCGAATGTCATGCTGATTCAATCAAGTGCTGTTTACTTAAACAAACAGAAGCAGACAATTCATAACACACAACTGAATATCAAACCAACCACTGAAGAACACAGAACAAACAGAAGCTGAAGTATTATTGTAAAACTCTCAGAGAATTCATTTCTAGTATTTATTGTCAAATCCAATCCACTAGAAATCTTCTTATTGTTATTGTGTAACTATCTAGCAGATTAAAATCCCTAGAACTTAATCTCAAATCGCTTTTAGCATTTGATTCTAATTATTGCAAAAATAGAAAAAGTTCATGTTGAATTTATTCTAAATTTGTGATAATTAAATTGAGATTAATTCCTTGTAACAGATACCGTTGTTGTAACACACTTCAAGTTTAATAAAAGTTTTATTTAACTTGAATTTTGTTTCAATTCTTTTATTCCGCATTTTATTCGATTAAACGGTACTGTTTGTATTCAACCCCCCTTCTACAAACATATTGGGACCTAACAATTGGTATCAGAGCCTTCTGATTAACGAACCAATCAAGATCCTAAACTTTTATGATTTATTCAACTCCTTGAATTTTTATTTCTTCAAAAATTCATAAATGACTACACAAAAAGTTGGAACCGTTAAAATTCCACTGTTCGATAAAGAAAATTACATTATGTGGAAAAAGAAGATGCTCTTGTTTTTACAAGTTGCAAATCCCAAGTATCTGGACGTGTTAAAGAAGGGTCCAAAAATTCCGATGGTTATTGAACCAGAGGTAATAGAAGACGATGTTGTAATTACCAAAGCTAGAACCTATGTGAAAGAGCCTGAAGATTTTACTCCTGCTGAAAGAGAAGATGCCTCCTTGGATGCTAGCCTTCAACTAATTTTAATTGATTCTCTTGATCCCCTGATGAACAGGCATGTGATGAACTGCAAAAATTCCAAACACATCTGGGAATCTATTGAGATAATTAATGAAGGCACAGAGGAAGTTAGGGAGAACAAACTAGAGATCCTAACCTCTGAGTATGAACACTTTAAATCCAATCCAGGAGAAGGAATCACTGAAGTGTTTGAAAGGTACAATGCATTGATCAACAATCTGAACATAAATGGAAAATATTATACACTCAGAGAGGTCAATAAAAAGTTCCTTTTAACCCTGCCAGCTCATCTTGAACATAGAATAACTGCCATAAGAGAAGCAAGAGATCTGAGTGAGATTTCATTGGAAAGGCTTTATGGTGTGTTAAAGACCTATGAGTTGGAACAGATTCAGCAGAAGGAGGTCTATGGAAAGGGTAGAGTGGTCAACACGTCTACTGCTCTAGTAGCTGAAGGTCAACATCAACAACAACAACAACATCAACAACAACAACATCAACAACAACAACAACGGTCAGAGAGAATGGTACAGTCTTCCAAGGATGAAGAAAATGTTATAGTAGCAGAATTTGATTCACCTACTACAAATCAATCTGGAGATGATTTCTATTCCTTGGATGAACTGGAGAAATTAGAAGATGAGTCAATGGCCCTGATCGTCAAGAGATTCTCAAATGTCAGATTCAAGAGAAATCCCAAGTTCAAGTACAAGTCCAACTATAACAGATTCCAGAAAGGTGGATCTTCATCCTCTAATACCAGCAGCAGTGGTTACAAAACAGGGATGGTTGATCGAAGCACCATTCGATGCTTTAACTGCAATGAGTTGGGACACTTTGCCACAGAGTGCAGAAAGCCAAAGCAAGCTAGGAAGAACTCTTATGATTCTAATCAGAAGAGCAAATCTGAAAGGGCTTATCTGGCAAAGGGAAGAAGCTGGGATGATACTGATACTGAAGATGAAGAAGTTGGGAATCTTGCTCTTATGGCCATTGATGGAAAGACCTCATCGTCAAGAAAAGAGGTAAAATTTACTGATGCTGAATTAGTTTATCATCTTGGAGGCTCCTTAGATTGTGCTCGTCGTGATAATGAAATGTTAACTAAACAAATCAAAGACCTTGAGAAAGAGGTCAATGAATTAAGACTTGTGCACAATACTCAAGACAAATTAAAAGAACAAGTATCTTTCCTAGAGAATAGAGTTGATTGTTATAGACAACTCGAAACTATTCTCAAAGACAAGATCACGGATCTTGAGACTAAGGTTAAAGCTTACTTTAATTCTTGCTCGAAGGCTAAAGAGTTCTACAATAAGCAAGCTATTAATCAAACATCTGGTGTAGGTTATGATTACAATGTTGCTATTGGAGAATTAGGCATAAACTCCCCTCCTCATGTCTGTGCGAAAGGTAGGGAAGTACCACATGTGCTTAAGGGTGTTGATGAACCCCTCTATAAACCATCTATTGCTGAACCATTTGATGAGACCTCTTTTATTATTAAAGAAGAAATCTTTGCTGAAGATCTTGCTAATGAGAAGGTTGTTCCCAAGTCAAGTGTGTCAAAGGTTCAAGTCAAAGTTATGAAAGCAACTAAGACTAACTCAGACACACATGAGTTGGATAACAAACATGCCATGTCTGCCATGCATAATTTGCCTTCTATTAATACCTCTCATAAAGCATGTGATGTTTCTGATTGTATGTCTTGTGCTTTTAATATGATGTATGCTTATTTTAATGGTAAGCATGTTTCTAGTGATAAGACTACTCCTCGTCAGCATGTTAATTATAAAAAACATAATAGGTCAAAGACTGCTAGTCCTCCTAAAGCTAGAAAGGAGACATTTGTGCCCAAGCCTAAACAGAAATTTGTCAAGGCTGGTTACAGGGTCAAATGTCCAGTCGTTGAGAAGGCTGAGGACATGAAAGTTAAGAATGTTGTTTTGCCTGATAAAGGCCAATTCTTTAAGTATGCCGGACCCAACCAAGTTTGGGTTCCGAAGAAGGTCTAACTCATTTGTAATTGCAGGGCATTAAACAGGTGGAACCGGTAGTGTGGATTCTTGACAGTGGATCGTCAAGACATATGACCGGAGATAGAGCCCTGCTATCAAATATGGTTGAGAAAGCTGGCCCGGTGGTTACCTTTGGAGATAACAGCAAAGGTTTAACTGAGGGATATGGTTGTTTACATGATGGAAATGTTATCATTGAAAATGTGTTTATTGTGCAAGGACTTGAACACAATCTGCTTAGTATTAGCCAGTTCTGTGACAATGGCTACTGTGTTTTATTCGACAAGCTGAAGTGTCAGATTCTGCACAAGAAAAGTGAGAAACCCTCCTTGATGGGAATCTGGAAAGGAAATCTGTTCGTAGCTGATATGAACTCTGGAAGCAATCCTGTAATCAATTGTTTCTATGCAAAAGCATCCTCAGATGAAAGCTGGCTATGGCACAAGAGACTTTCCCATCTCAACTTCAAGACAATGAATTCTCTTGTCACAAGAGAATTGGTCAGAGGTTTGCCTCAACTAGAGTTCTCTCCAGAAGGACTGTGTGTGGCTTGCTAGAAAGGAAAGTCAAAGAAAGCTAGTCACAAAGGCACTGACACATCCTCCATAACTGGTGTTCTTCAATTACTACACATGGATTTGTTTGGACCAGTTAATGTTCTTTCTATGTCAAAGAAGTGTTACTGTCTGGTGATAGTTGATGACTATTCCAAGTATACGTGGGTTTTATTTCTTCACTCTAAGGATGAAACTCCACAAGTTGTGATTGATCATATCAAGTTGATTGAGTTAGATTCTAATGTCCCTGTTAGAGCAATAAGGTCAGATAATGGAACAGAATTCAAGAATTCACTTCTCAATGGATTCTGTACAGACAAAGGGATAACTAGACAATTTTCAGCTCCTAGAACCCCTCAGCAAAATGGGGTGGTAGAAAGGAAGAATCGTACATTGATTAAAGCTGCAAGAACTATGTTAAGTGAATCAGGACTTCCAATGTACTTTTGGGCTGAAGCTGTCAATACTGCATGTTATACTCAGAATCGAACTCTAATCAACAAAGACTTCATGAAGACTCCTTATGAGATTATGAATGAACAGAAACCTTCTATCAAATACTTTCATGTATTTGGTGCCAGATGCTTTGTGCTCAAGGATGGAGATGATCGTCGTGGCAAGTTCGAGGCAAAGGCATATGAAGGTATTTTTGTTGGGTATGGAAGAAGATCTTACAGGGTGTATATCATTGATCAACTCAAAGTAACTGAAAGTGTCAATGTTACCATTGATGACACTAAACTCCCTAGTATCCAAACTGAAGATCCTTCTGAGAAACTGAAGTTTGATGATATGTCAGATTCAGAATCAGAAAATGATCAAGTACCTGAGATTGCTGCTGGTGAAGAACCTGTTAATCATGATGATACTCAAGGTAATGGTGATGAAAACATTGGCAACAATGGAGATACCACTGCTACTGACGAAGAATCATCAAGTCAACCTGGCAACAACTCAGGGGGAGATGCTGAAGGATCAACTAGTAGGACACAACATCCCAATGTATTTCAAGGCGAGTCATCAAGATCAAATCTTCCAAGACAGACTGTCTGGAACAAAGCTCATCCTTTTGAGCTGATTATTGGTGATCCAGATGTTGGAGTCAGAACTAGACGTGCTACTCAAAATGAATGTCTGTTCTCAGGATTTCTTTCTGAGATGGAACCTAAGAAGATTGAAGAAGCACTAACTGATCCAGATTGGGTGATTGCTATGCAAGATGAGCTCAATCAGTTTGAAAGTCAACAAGTCTGGAAACTGGTACCTAGGCCTATACACAAGAAAGTTGTTGGTACTAGGTGGGTATTCAGGAATAAACTAGATGAAGATGGTGTGGTTACAAGAAATAAGGCAAGACTGGTAGCTAAAGGGTATTCTCAAGCTGAAGGCATTGATTATGATGAAACCTATGCTCCAGTGGCTAGACTTGAGGCCATCAGGATATTTCTGGCATTCGCAGCATTCTCAAACTTTAAAGTTTATCAAATGGATGTCAAGAGTGCCTTTCTGAATGGAAAGCTAGATGAAGAGGTGTATGTAGAGCAACCTCCTGGCTTTGAAGATCCAGATCATTTGGATTTTGTCTACTTTCTTTTCAAGGCAATCTATGGTCTCAAACAGTCTCCAAGAAAATGGTATGACACTCTCTCTGAATTTCTTATTAAAAATAGCTTTGTTAGAGGTGTCATAGACAAAACTCTCTTTTCTAAAAAACATAAGAATGATACTATATTAGTCCAAGTCTATGTGGATGATATAATATTTGGGTCTACTAATGATAATCTCTGTAAGAGATTTGCTAAGTTAATGCACAGCAAGTTTGAAATGAGCATGATGGGAGAGCTGAAGTTCTTCCTTGGATTACAAGTAAATCAAAGGTTAAACGGAACATTTATTTGTCAATCCAAGTATCTCAAGGAACTCCTCAAAAAGTACAATCTAGAGGACTCTGCATCAGCAAGGACTCCATCAACTACAGCTGTCAAGCTTGGACCATGTGAAAACTCCATTAAGGTAGATGTCACAAGCTACAAAGGTATATTGGCTCGTTACTCTATCTTACTGCAAGTAGACCATATATTATGTATGCTACATGCTTATGTGTAAGGTTCCAAGCGGATCCTAGAGATATTCATCTCGTTGCTGTTAAACGAATCTTGAGATATCTTAAGGGAACATCAAATCTAGGTATTTGGTACCCTAAAGAATCTGGTTTTAACCTTGTTGGATATACAGATTCAGATTACGCAGGAAGTGTTGTTGATAGGAAAAGCACCTCAGGGAGTTGTCAATTCCTAGGTAGCAGATTAGTCTCATGGTACAGCAAGAAACAACATACAATTTCCAACTCAACGGCCGAGGCTGAATATATTGCTGCTGGAAGCTGTTGTGCTCAAATCTTGTGGATAAGGAACCAGCTACGAGACTATGGCTTTGTATTGAACAACATTCCTATCTTATGTGACAATACAAGTGCAATAGCCATCACCAACAACCCTGTGCAGCACTCGAGGACAAAGCACATTGACATCAGGTATCATTTTATTAGAGAGCACGTCATGAATGGTACTGTTGAACTATTTTTTGTTCCAACAGAAGAACAAATAGCAGATATTTTCACTAAACCACTTGATGAATCCATATTTACCAGATTAGTTGGTAAATTGGGTATGTTGAATAGTTTTAGTGATTAATCTAGTTAATATATGAGATCTGTTCTTAAATGAATTTTCAATTGAATTTTCCATACATGAAAAATTCATTTGCAAATTTATTTTATCATTTTATCACAATTTCTTGCTTAATTCTCTGTAATTTATATTATCTTATCTGTTTTATTTTCCCTACTTATTAATTTAAAATATCTCAGAATATTTTATTTTCTCTAAAAATATTTTTCTATGAATTTTATTTGCTAAAATTCAATAGAAATCTATTTTTGGAATAAAAATAATAAATTCTGAAATATTGACTTTGTTTCTGTAAATATTATAAATCTGTATTTCAGTTTTCCTAATTTGTTATATAATTTCAGTACATATATATATATATAATTCTGTACATATTTGATTGTCTTTCTACTGAAATGACAATCGGCAAGACAATTGAAATTGTCTTGCTGAAAATAATTTAAGTACTTATATATATATACTTATTTTCATATTTACTCTATGTGAAATCGTTTTATTTCCAGAATGACAATCGGCAAGACAATTGAAATTGTCTTGCTGAAAGTCATTTCAGTATATAATTGTCATATTAGTATTTTTCAGTATAGTTTTATACTGGCAAGACAATCGGTATGACTATCAATTGTCTTGCCAGTTATAAACATTATATATATATATATATATATTTTATTTTATTTTATACTGGTATGACAATCGGTATGACTATCAGATTGTCATACCAGTTATATATATTTAGTGTGTTTAATTAGTTTTTAAGCTGGTATGAGATTGTCATACCAGTTATATTACTTAAACGTTTCTGTGTCTCGTTTTACTTTTATCAGTTCTTTTTATTTAAAAAAAATTTCAACAGTTTTCTCTCTTCTCTCTCTCTCTCTCTCTTCGAATCAAACACTGCATTTGAACTCCTTTGCTCGAGTTTTTACTCAGCAAACTTAATCATCACTCCTGTGATATATACATACAAGTATATACATACAGAAGTGTTGTTGGTTTTTTTTGTTAAAATCATTCAGTTTTTTTTTAATTCTGATTTGTGTCTTTTGGCTTGATTAATCTGTGTTTGTGAGTTAAGAATTTTAACGAGATACATTCCTGTCTAAATTTTTCGATTATAATTAATTTAATTCGAATTATTAAATTAATTTAATTAATTCGAATTTTCTTAATATTATTCTTAAAATTCTGAAAGTGTGTGTCTTATTATTATTTTAAATGGCTCTCAATTTCCAAATTGTCGCGCATAATCAGGTTGGTTATTTTAATCCAGATAAATGTGATGTGGAAAAATTTAAGCCATGGATTAGATTTTTAAATGATCATTCGATTGTTAGCTCTGCTATTAAATCAAATGTGATTTTAAACGTCGATCTACTTAGACTGATTTGCACAACCTCTACTGTGGCCGATGATTCAAAATTTTTTTCATTCACTGTGGCAAACACATAGTATGTAGTTGATGAAACAATCGTCAATCGTGCGTTAAATTTTCCACTAGACAATTTCTGTAATTTACCCTCTGAAAATGATATCACAAACTTTTTCCATGCTATTCACTATCAGGGGGTGATCAATTTAACCAAACTTTCCAAGTCCAATTTGGTTTCTGAATGGGATATTTTCTTTGATACACTTTCCAAAGTGTTTGCCAACTGCACTAAATCCAACTTTCATAACATCACTTCCACTCTGCAGTATATTGGTCTTGCGGTTGTTTTCAATCAAAGGATCAATTTTGGCAAACTACTTTTTCCCATTCTATTGAGACGTCTCATCACAACTTTGCGAGATCATTCTACGAATCGTAGGGTCTCATGTTACTACGCTCGTTTTCTTATGCTTATAACAGATCATCTTCTCACTCCTAAGCATAAGGCTCTGTTTGCTAATTCAGCAGTAACTGAACCCCCTCCTCTAGCTCAACCTCAACCTCTAGTGGTTCAAGCCACCCAGGCTCCTCCAACATCAGATGCTCTTCCATTAAAGGTAGTACTTCCTCACTCTCAAACTATTCCTACTTCTGTTGAAAGAACCCCAGTGGTTGATAGGGCTGACCATGAAGTTGTAGAACCACAGCTTCAATCCCAGGTCATAGAGCCAAACACAGTTTCTCAAACTATCTCAACCTCTCCCCCACTGTCTAAAATGCTACCCAGAAGGTTAGTAGGAAGTAGTGTTGTATTGAATGTGAGTGAACCCTCAGCTCTGCCTCCTCCCAAGAAAAGAAGAACATATACTGAGGCATCTGAAAGCCCATCCTTGTCCTTCCAACAGGACATGGACTTTGAAATGGCCAATGAACAGTTACTAGAGACATTCTTTCAACAGGATGAATCTATTGAAATTCGCCATAGGGCCATGGCATCTTGTACTGAGTCAAGCACAATTCCATTACTCATAATGGAACCATACATTCCCACAAATGATTCTCAGGACACAGAGCAAGGAGTGCACATTGAGTCTGTTACAGTGTCTGCCATAGTTACGGCAGAAGAGCAGTCACATGCTTCAGAGGGAAAATCTGACTCTCAGCCACCTCTAATAGAGTCATTTTCTCCCCTCCCAGAACCAACACCTCTGGCTCTCTTATGGGATTCTTCACTCGCAGATTTATCTGGAGAAAGTGAAGGGCAACTCAGTCAATCTATCCCTGAAGCAATTCAGACATCTATTTCAAATGAATTGATGGTATTGACTGAGGATCGGGACTCGCGAATTCCCATTGCACCACCACTGACCTCTCTTGAAGAGGCTAGGGTGATCTTAATTGCAGGTACAGAAGAACAGCAACAGGAAGACTCCTCACGAGCAATCATATTGAGAGAAACACAAACACGTGAGGTGAGTGAACCAAACACGAGTGAAATTCAGGTTAGAGCACACACAAACACTGATACTGCAAACCTGTTGGCTCAAATTGCTGCTCTAAAAGAAGAACTTGCTAAAAGCCAAGCTGAGGCTCAAACATTTAAAGCACAAGTGGTTAAACGGTCTTCTTCTTCCACCTCTGTCAACAATCAGCTGGCACTCATAAGGAATGATATCTCAGATCTCAAGACTACTGTAATACCAAAGCTCAATTCCATTCAGGAAACTCCAACTTTATCAACTGATGACATTTCTAACTTCTGCTCTCTACATACAAGAATGACTTCTCTTGAAGACCTTGTTGAAATGAATCATTCACTGGACTCCTCCAGATTTCAAAAGATAGAAACGGGCATGGAACATCTCAATGAAGGGATGAAACAATTGTATTTCATGATCAAGAATTCTCATTGCCCTAATGAAGAACAAAGAACTTACTTTGAAGGGCCGTCTGGTGGAGGCTCAGGCTCTGGAGGTGATGGAGGTCATGAAGGTTCTCAAGGAAAGTCAGTAGAGGATCCCTCAACTAAGGGGGAGAAGAAAGGGAGTAGTGGAAAGGGAAAAGAAAAAGATACCTCTGCTGGAGACAAAGGACTGGCTGATGATGTCTACTACAGTGGAGAATAGGATGACTTTGATATTTTTGACATTCCCACTGAACCAGTTCAGGAAGATAAAGATGGTTTATTTGAAGCTGAAGAGGAAAGTGATTTTGGAGAATGGGAAGAAGAAGCTACAGTGGATCCTCTGTTTGAGAAAGAGTTTCAGAAGCAGCAGTCAGAGATGAAAAGAAAAGAAGCTGAACTCAAGAAGGTCTCTCAGATCATTGACATGAGGAAAGACATTCAAAGAACAGAAACTCTTCAAAAGCAACGTCTTCATGACATTAAAGCTCAAGAAAGGAGAAGAGATGTCAGACTGAAGATTGGTGAAAATGGGATGAAGCTAGGAGAGTACTTGATATGCCTCAGCTGAGCACTAACAATGATAGGCAGTTCCTACATCTTCTTGATAAGTTGGAAATCTCAAATCCTAACAATGACATGTACATGAATGATATCAAGACTGAAGTCTCAAGGATCACAGCTGCTTTTGACAGATCCCTAAATAAGATGAGCATTTTTGTATATTGTCAGAGTGAAGGATCTTTCAAGGTATCACTTCATCTATTTGAGAATCGTTCTTTGTCAGAGATTTGGGTTCTTTTAAACAAAGTCAAAAGAAGCTCAGAATTGAATGAAGTTCTTCGAGAAAGGCTTAAAGAGTTTGCCAGCAGGGCTAGTCCTCAAGTGGTCAACAATCCTCATCAGGTGAGATTCTCTAAGTCCGATTGTCTTCAAATCTGTCAGCTAGATGCACAATCTCTTAAAGACTACTCAGCTAAGCATCTGGTCTGGATGGAACATCATTTAAGAACTGCTGGATATTCATCCATGTTGAAAACTCAAGCTGCTGATTTGATTCAAGCTTATTGTGAAAAGAATATTAAAAAGTACAATCAGTTCAAGAATAAGCTGAAGTTAGTTGGAGTTCAACCAGTCAGACCAGACAGCTTCACTTCAGAAAAGGATCGTGTCTTTGACAAAGAATTGCTTCAAGATCTGGAAGAAGGTGAATTCGGAAGAGAAGACATCTGAATTCAATTAGCTCAATCTTAATGTAAAATGCTTAGAGCTTTATGAATCAAGATAGAAAAATGTAGTCATATGTTCAGTCTAGAGGAACATCTATCTTGTATTCACTTGTAAATTTCTGTTGGAATCTGGAAAATGTTTAATATAATCCAGAACTTTTCTGCTATTTACTTTGCATCACTGTTTATATCTTTTTCTTATTTGTTAGTTGAGTTATCCTCTTGGTATTTGTTTTTATTGTTTAACAAACAAATAGGGGGAGATTGAAAGGCATATGTTAAGCCTATTTGTTTATTCGAGGATTTAACTCAACTCAAATAAGAATGTAATAAGTAAATAGTGGATCTATCGTCAGAGAGATCTCACCAAGTAACATCTGTCAAAGGGTAAAGAAACATTGTTCATCTACAGACTTGAAGATTCACTGGAAGAAGCTCAAGTAATTGATCAAGCCTCAGTGATATAAATCAAGATTGTAGATTTAACCGAGTGACAGAGATCTCGTCAGGGTATCAATTAATTACAGGAATTTAATCTGAAGAAAATCAAGACTTGAAGAAACATCACAGAAGTTAGTCATTCATGAACCAGACAGTACATCGAGTGTCAACATTCAAGTGGTGAAATTGGTTCAGTGATTTTCAGAAGATTGTCAGAAGAGTGGTTGCTGTTCAAGAGTAGTATTAATTCTCTATTAATTAATTAAGTCATTTAATTTAATTAAGAAAATAAATTAAATCTGCAAAGATTAATTTATTGATTAATTGAATTAATTGGTTAATTAATTCTGAATTAATATTATGCATTTTTCAGAAATGAATTTGGAATTATATTCAAAAAGATAATCAGCAAAAACAGATTTGAACTGGTATGACAATTGGATTGTCATACCGAAAGTCATTCCAAGGAAATCAGGATAGTCCTACCGATAGTCTTTCCAAGTCAAGTAATTGTCCTACCGAAAGTCTCTCCAGTTCAAAGGATTGTCTTGCTAGTTCTTTTTGGATTGTCTTGCTAGTTCATTATGGATTGTCTTACCGAATGTCATGCTGATTCAATCAAGTGCTGTTTACTTAAACAAACAGAAGCAGACAATTCATAACACACAACTGAATATCGAACCAACCACTGAAGAACACAGAACAAACAAAAGCTGAAGTATTATTGTAAAACTCTCAGAGAATTCATTTCTAGTATTTATTGTCAAATCCAATCCACTAGAAATCTTCTTATTGTTATTGTGTAACATCTAGCGGATTAAAATCCCTAGAACTTAATCTCAAATCGCTTTTAGCATTTGATTCTAATTATTGCAAAAATAGAAAAAGTTCATGTTGAATTTATTCTAAATTTGTGATAATTAAATTGAGATTAATTCCTTGTAACAGATACCATTATTGTAACACACTTCAAGTTTAATAAAAGTTTTATTTAACTTGAATTTTGTTTCAATTCTTTTATTCCGCATTTTATTCGATTAAACGGTACTGTTTGTATTCAACCCCCCTTCTACAAACATATTGGGACCTAACAACTTGCTTAGATAGGTGGTTTTCATCGAATAAAGCTTAAGGAAGTGCTTGGAAACAGTCCAGGGGTGATGAACGAAGAAATCAGCAAAAATAGAAGCAAAATAATATATTTTCCAGAAGCGTTGCAAGCGCCCGCCTGCTAGCAGGCGCCCGCATGGAGGATGCAGGCGGCCGCCTGTGGGCGAAAATTCAGATTCTGGATTTTATTAATTCGATTACAATTGGGCTTCTGTTGGCGCTGGTTCTCTTGGGCTATTATATAAACGTTATGGGAAGACGTTTTCTTCATCAAGAGAAAAAGATAAGGAAAAGCGAAGGCAAGAAGATTGAGAAGACCGTTTTAGCACGCGACAACGAAAAAGAGGAAACATACGTTTATCTTGTGATTCTTTTAATTCGTTGTAACTGTGGATGCTAGTTTTCTTTATGCTTTGAACCTTAATACTCTTGTGACGTACTTCATTATTTATTAAGTATTTTTATTGTCTTTATATTGTTGTGTTATTATCATGCTTTCATATGAACTCATGGTGACGATGAGTTCTATTATGGGCTAATTGTGATCATGGGATTCTAGCGGATTTACTATGGATTTCTTTATTTAATTATTTAATACCTTGGTATGTGGTGATTGCATGATATCTAGTATAGGTTGTGCTTATTCGTCTTATGTGCGTCACGAACATGTAAGATAGCCTGTTAATCTCTTATGAAGCGATAGTGAATCTTGAGATTTAGAACTTGCCATGCTAGCATAGGTTCATGTATTGTATGCATGATTAGTGGGTAATTCTAACCGTTTTACTTGCCCTGTGTAATCATCATGAATAACTTGCGCTTAAATCGTTATGTTGTCAAATTCTGTAAACATATAGGGTCTCAACATAATTGATGCCTATTCAACTTCTATCTTAATTGTGGATTCTTGGTAGAATGGTATTCGTACAACGAAAGTTGGCGTTTATCAGTTTCGTGTTGTTCGATTAATATCATCACCATTACATGCTAAGGTTAATGACAATAACTATTGAATGAAGTAGTAATGAAGTTAGGATATCATGTGTGTTTAATATTGTTAATTCAAGTGTTTAATTCTCGTAGTTAATATTAGTTAATCAACCTTAATTGTTATTGTCTTGACATTGAAGAATAATCATACATTGATGAGTAACTGTTAATTAAATATAATTAATCAGAGTCTCTGTGGGAACGAACTAGAAATCATTTTATATTACTTGCGAACACGTATACTTGCGTGATTTATTTAGCGCATGCTTTGCGCCTAACAGTAATCAATTCCAAACAATAATCCTAAACACAAAAATACCCAATTTCCAATTAAGAACATTCAACCTATAAACCCTAATTTAAATTTCCAGAATCAAACATCATTTTCTCTATGTTATTGAACTCTATTTTTGACATATAATATACCAAATTGACCAGAAAAATATTACCTACACGATGGAATCATCAAATCATATCAACAACATCAAGAACAAATTTTCATAATTTAATTCATAAATAATTTGATATAAAATAATTAAATCAGAAAAATACCTTGATTTCTGCACCAAAAGTGATGGTTGTTTCAGAAAGGTCTTTTCGAGAGCTTCGATTTGATATATTGCACGCCCGAATCGGAGTTCAATAACGCCTTCGTTCGTGCGTTTGATTTTCAAGAACGCGACATGTATTCGACATTTTCTCTATATTTTACGGGGGTTTACTGACTGATTATGATTATACGAATAAAATGAAATGATAAAAGGGCTATATATATTTTTGGAATATTGGTTCATTTTGGATCATTTTGGATCGTTAAATTAGTTACTTAGCCGCTAAGTAACTGTGAAAATGATCCAATTTGATACCGGTATGGGATAATTATCTAAACTGGACTTCTTATAAAACACTTTATATGAAAATAACGTAATAATATCCCGTCTTTCGAGAATACGGGTTTTGTTGATTCACCGAAATGATTATCGTATCAAAAATCTTGCGCTGGGTCGCACACGGGTCAAACCGTAATCCGGATTGAAAAAGTCAAAACACGGAAAATGTCCGGAATTACCAGATTAGGTTAGGAAGGAGTTTTTGGAAGAGTTTCGGGTTGTAAAAATGGTTGAAGTTGGACGATTCCCGACTTTATAAAATAATTTTGTAATTATTCAGAAAATAATTAATAAATTCATAAATCAATATAAAATCATA
Source organism: Apium graveolens (assembly GCF_009905375.1). Lineage (NCBI taxonomy): Eukaryota > Viridiplantae > Streptophyta > Magnoliopsida > Apiales > Apiaceae > Apium > Apium graveolens. The sequence continues at coordinate 264,551,955 of NC_133653.1, read as the reverse complement.
TAATACTCCAAAAATTACCAGAAAATACCTTAATTATTCTAGTATTTTATTCTGGACATAATAAAATTAACGTAATTATACTTTACCACATATCAACATCCACATAACAACACCAATCGTCAAATAATTTACCAAAATTCACATAATAATCATTTATGGATAAAAATAATTACACGCTATGTCCCGAATATTACATCCTTCCCCCCTTAAAAGGATTATGTCCTCAGAATCATACTAAGGATCAGATAATGATACATTCAAGTATCTTACTTCCATTTTCTCAGGTTGATTCCTCAACCTTACAACTTTTTATAAATTTTACTCGCAGTATCACTCATTACTTAATAGCCTATCGCTGACATCATATTCTTTTAGTGCTCAAAATAACTCAACTCAAGTCTTCATTTTATATATAATGAAGCTTAATTGCTTTTCCTGAATATATACATATAAACATCCTATGAACCAGCTATATGTGTGGTGGTGAAGCCAACGCACTTACACTTATCTTGCTTATTTTACTGTTTCAAAAGGACCAGCATAATGCACATTAATTCTCCTTTCTTTCTATTTCTAGTAATTCGTGTTCATGAACGTTTCCAATAGAACTGGTTGTTGAACTTCATTCCCACATGATTCTTTGTTCAATTAACCTAGTTTGTAATCGCTTCCAATCGTATTTGAGGTTCTTTAATTGCTCCCTTAATCTTCTCGTCCATCTGCGAATGTTATACTAAAACCATGGCGTATTTGACTTCTAACGTTCTCGAAATTTTATCAGGATTAAGAATTAATGAGAAAATCTTGACTGGATATGATTGTTGTACAAACTTATCACCATATCTTATTTTCCTTGAATAACAATCGAGTATATTTGCTAAGCGAAATTTTCGTATTGTTTTGAAGAAAATGAACTAACCTGGAGGCATTTCCAGCATATTCTATCCCTTATTATCATATGTTTTGGTTCTAAGAAGTTCTCATACGAAACTGACTGCAATGTTTTCCTTGACGTCTAGTCATATATAACGTTTATTCTTTCTTGGTGCCATACTATCAGAAAGTCTTCTTTGCCATCTAGGTCTTGTATCATATTTTCGGAGTAGCTTGAATCTCTTGAGCTATCGTAGCCAATTTTTATTTTTTTTGTTTTGCCTTACTTACTGCCCGTTCATCTAGGAGTGGTATAATTCATCGTATTCTGAATACTCCTGTCAAATCTCACATCAAACAATATTGAGTACAATAAATTTCCGGATCTGATGACGTGCCATCATTTCTTCAAGCAACAACTAACCCACTTATTGGACGAACCGTTTAATAATTAAAGAAAATGATTAGGTTTGGAATAACCTATCCATAATGATTCAATTCATGCTTTTCTCACCTTTGGTTCCCAGGTGACTTCATTACGACATCTCCTGACGAAATATATCTATCTTTATTTTTGAGAGTCAACGATTATAATAATCCATCTGGCCTTTGATGCTCCGTCCCAATTCTTGGGTTGGTATAACATTTACTTACGTTTCCCCCTATTTCCTCTTCACGTCTGGTCACTAGATATTTTCTTTCAGCCCTCGGTACTCAATCGTATTTCTGAGATGCATTCCATATCTCAATTTACAAATTTTCCTCAAACTCTTCACTTTACTCCTGTCCCACATAATACCCATATCTTACCTATATCATGGCATCTTATAAAGTTTCTTTATCATCCTTTTAATTCCACTTTCTTTCCTATTTATGTTCTTCATTCTCATAATTTATTCAAAACCGAACTCTTGACATTAATACTCATTTTGATGTCATATCAAATTAGATATCAATACGAACTTTGATGCTCATAACATCTTATTCTGAAGTAAACATCAATCATCTATAGTAATACCACTTTCGATATTTAACAACAACCTAAGTATCAACATCAATTAGAAAGTGAATTAAAACTGTATCTCACATTTTATCCAAACCATAATTACTTGATAAATCATTTATTGTATGATTATCAAAACAATTTGGAAGCAAAACGTCCTTTAATAAAACTGTACTGCAGATGATAAAATCTCTTTGATGGACTAATAAAATCCATATTGGTGTAGGTACTAATCTCTTCTTCACTCCACCTCCCTTTTTCCTTTCCTTCCTTCCTTCTCTTTGCTCTATCTTCAATCTTAGTTCTTCAAAACATTTTTCTCACTTTTCCATACAAATAATTTTTTTTGTCTATTATAAAGGCATATTCATCCTAGTAAAGCCTCATGTACTTGCAGCAACTTCTGAATAATATTGGTGTCCATAACTTCTCCATATTCCTCATTATTTTGATTTCGGATTCGGAGGTCACATAAAACGTTGACTTAATCTAATTGGAATCGATTTCCATCTATCTGACCATTAATTGGTAAAATTAACCAATTAACTCACTTAATTGATCAATTACACCAATTGATGACTAGCTAAATGAAATTAAAGGCCAATTATATATAGTCGGATTGGCTGTAACAACCTTTTTCAAGAGTCGAGATCACAATTATTTGGAGTATCAACATGAATATCAATAACATACGGAAGTATACTTTCCATTTTTAAGAGTAGGGTATTTTTCAAAAAATTTGGGCAGCATCTCCTTTATATTATTGACTACCAGTCGGGCTCAAGTCGACACCAACAATCAATCAAACAACCAATAATCAATCCTCAAATATACCAATCCACTGCCACTTTCTACACTCACCATTTCACCACCTCATGTAATATTAATCAGTACAACCCATGTCTCTAGTTCAACTTAAGATTATAGCGAACAATACTTAGTATACCATATCTTTTCTCATATCTTTTGATTATAACAGAATATCAATACTGAGTACAATTATAAATTATTCTAGAATTCTTCTAGTTCACGTTTCAAATCAAGCTCTCTACTTAACAATTCGTCCATCCTTGACAATATACACTTGTTTTTATTAATTAACTTGTTCAACTTCTGATAACCAACACCTGGTCTCAACCAACACTCTTATAATCTTGCGAATGAGTTCATTTGGTTTTAAAGCTTCACATTTTAAAAACTGTTGCAGTCAAACCACCATACCTTCATCTTCTTTTATGTCTTTCCATATTGAACCTTCTTTACCGACCCAGCTACAAGCATCAATTTTATCACAACTCACTTACTTGAGTGGGAAAGCCCAACCATTCCTTGATGAACACATTCAGAGTTTGTTCGTAACTAGCATTTCTTCGATCTTGAATCTTCATAATAAATATCTCCCACATGATTGAGGTATGCTTTATCTTCACAACGTATTAATCGATTATCTGGTTATTATTAATAATTTCTTCATTCGCTTCCGTTGTCCAATCAATCATTTGCCTTATCTGATATACGCAACTTTGCTTTCCTATTTTTTTTCTAGTTAATTCACCTCATACGGTTTGCTAACTACTTCAATTTACGCCAAAATCTCAGACTTAGAATGTATCATGTATACAGATTTCCGCTTCCGATTTGATGTCGTCGCGATAACCACGTTATTGGCATAATGATTCATCTTTACGCGTAAATGTCCACCATTTATTGGCTTGCAATTATTTATACTCATCATATAACTCCATCTGCTTCACAGGTTCATTTCACGTCCTTTTTAAAATATTCAAAGGATAGACCTTTCACAAGAAGGAATTTGTGTATATAATTCTGATTGGAAACTTTTTGTAAGGAATAAGAGTACAAAGATATAATCGGAAAGATCCATGAATCAACAAATCATATTTTGAAGAGGAAAAAATGAATGATGATTTGGATATGAGGGAGACAACCATAATTGTACTCAAGATGGCCAGTCTTTCATACTATATGGCATACAACACATGATTAGGTGGCGTCCCACTAGACTCTTTGTCACTTCGACAAAGCGTCACACCATAACACTGTTTGTCCCAATAAGAAGATAATACTTGAGGGAAAAATGATTTTGAAAGGAATACAACAATTTTCTTATCACCTCATAACGCTGATTATGAACGAGGTTCATACTTTATTCAAGATTCATAAGAACGAATGGTATTATAGAAAAGGATGATAGCATTGGTCGCCATCCATATTTCATCTATTTATAGCTTTAATGCTGATTCGATCAATATATTCCAATCTAAGTCATATATTAACTTTAGAAAGTTCTCTGACATGCCTTCTTAATCGATCATTAGAATAAATTTCCCCTGTACTGGGTCTTGTATCTTTAGCGTCGTGCTTCCATATTTATAATTCGACTTTATTTGCAGTCTTACGAGATTTACAATCATAACTTCAAATTTCGCTTATGCTTCTGATCGTTCAACATATTGCCTCCTTTGCTAATAACGTTCTTCCTTTAGAAAAGTCTGGAAATTTTCTCAATCTTCTTTGCTCATACTCGGCTTCTTGTGAATCGACGTATTCTTCAAACTCTAATCGTTTCAGAAATTGGATGAACATTTTCTCCGTACATTGGTTCTGTCGTTAAACTTATCAAACAACATTTACATTCTTCTGCTAGGAACAATCAAACCTTCTCTATAAAAAGCGGGTCCACATGGCTTTCTAAACGAACCATACTAACTTCTAGAACAAGTACTCTTCTAAATAATCCAAATTTTATAACAATCGAGAAACCCAAGGAGTAATTTAACAACCAAGTTTTTAAAACTTGTTTTGTTTAAAGGACTTTTAGAAAAAAAAATTGTTAAGAAAATCTCTTTCGAAAACTGGTTTAAAATTTTGAAAATCATACACCTGGTCATCATTACTATATGAGTTGGTTGTCATCCTTCTCAACTATCACAAGGAATCCAATTAGGAAAACAATCAGATAAGAGCCCATTTATTTCCATATATCTTCTACATCTTATTGGGTCCATTTTGCCTTTATTGGTCAACAAAACTCCAATTACCGTTGCATACTATCTTATTTGTAACTTCACTTCTAGTCTTCCATACTGGTAACATTCCCATCATCATCTCTTACGGTTAATAAGTATAACAAATCCATCCAGTAATCATCAGATTTATTTTATAACACAAGGTCGATTTATATCACATTACTTCTATACGTATCATGTTTAATCATAACATCATCATATAATTTTCAAGAAAACTCTCGATTTCCAATCCTCTCAAATTTCTTTAAAGATCCATCTAGCTCACTCCACAAGATAATCATGGTTGGCATACTCATTAGTAACTTCATATAACCTTGTAGCCGCTATTTTTCGAAACACACGAATCTTCTCTCTAGGTTTCTTCTCACCTTCTTTAATAACTCGTATATTCACTATATGTTGTAGCTCTCGAATCCATCCTCATAGGTGTTGTTACTTCCTAAGACGAGTTTGAAACAGACGTTATAGAACAAGGACTAGGGTATACAGAAAAGATATACTCACAACCAAACATCCGGTAGAACCAGAATCAGCATGTGGGGGGATTCTTGTTGGGGCATATGTTGTGTGCTTGATGATTACATAAACAAAACACCTAAGTAGATCTTACTTAGTGAAATAATGTAGCACTCGACGGATAAGAAGTATAGTCCCGACGGATAACTCATTTTGGTCCCGACGGATTATTGACTTATTATCCATCGAGTGAGTAGCTTATGTAATAATAAGTCTGTAGCACAGTTCTGTATACACACTTTGTTTAGAATCTGTAGTAGCATATCAGTCATGTTGACTTTAACTAGATATGCAGAATAGGTTGATTAATTGTACATAAGTGATGTCTTGTAATTCTGCATAAGTGAAATGAAGTCAAGTGCCAAACTAGCTACCAACGGATGATTAACAGAGCCATCGACGGATGATTAAATGACTATCAACAGATGCTTAATTCAGCAGTCGACGGATGATCAATGAAGCCATCAACGGATGTTCAGAAAGTCGACGGATGATCACATATCCAACGGATAATCAAATAAAGAATTCAAGTAGCAGTTGGAACAGTGAAAGCTGAGCACAACCGTCGAGATATGTACAATTCTACTGTGGTAGCCCATTAACTGGGTAATAGAGGACGAAAAGCAGCAAAGCTTAAGACTGATAGTTTTTATATTTATCTAGTCGTTTTGACTTTTTAATCTTGGTAATATATAAACCAAGAATGTAGCAAATAGAAAAACTAACTGAGAGAGCTAAGATACACAAAAACAGAGAAATCTTTGTAAGCAGAATTATTAGCATTTCCTATATTCTTAGCAGTTCAATTTGTAAGCAGCTGTGAGCATTCTTGCACACAGAGTCCTCTCGATATATAATATATATCTCTGGTGGAATTGTTTAAATCCACCAGAAAGTTTTTAAAGACTCTTGTTTTTAATTACTCATGTTTTGATTCAATTAAGTTTTTATTCCGCATTGTGCTAATCAAAACACTTATTCAAGAATTCCATTCAACCCCCCTTCTGTAATTCTTGCTATATTGTTAAGGGACTAACAATTGGTATCAGAGCAAGCTCTTAATCTACAAAGAGTTTAAAGATCAAAATAATTCAGCAAGATGAACAAGAAAGATGTTGGAGTCAAGATTCCTTTTCTAGATAAAGATAATTACCATCATTGGAAGGTAAAGATGCATCTTCATTTGCTTTCTCAAGATGAAGCATATGTGGACTGTATAGAGAGAGGCCCTCATGTACCAATGAGAGCTGCATCTGGGAATGATCCATTAGTTCCCAAGCCAAGGCATGAATGGTATGATTCTGACATTGAACAAGTTAGGAAGGACAAGAAGACCATGAACATTCTGTTCAATGGAGTTGATGGTGATATGTTTGACAACATTATCAACTGCAAGACAACCAAGGAAGTTTGGGACACTATACAGGTCATATGTGATGGCACTGAGCAAGTCAGGGAAAATAAAATGCAACTACTGATTCAGCAATATTAGCATTTTCATAGTGAAGAAAGTGAGTCTCTCACTGACATTTTTAGCAGGTTTCAAAAACTGCTAAATGCTCTAAAGTTGCATGGAAGGGTCTATCAGACTAAAGACTCCAATCTAAAATTCCTTAGATCTCTTCCAAAGGAATGGAAACCAATGACAGTCTCCTTAAGAAATTCTCAAGATTATAAGGAATTTACTTTAGAGAGGCTGTATGGCATCCTGAAAACTTATGAGCTTGAAATAGAGCAAGATGAGAGGATGGATAGAGGGAAGAAGAAAGGAGGATCCATTGCACTAGTTGCTGAGTTGGAAAAGGAGAAGGAAGTGAAGATGGAAGCTGTTGAATCAACTTTAAGGGTCTGTGAAGGCAAGGGAAAGGGGCTGGCAGCTGAAGATGAAGATTCATTGAGCCAAGAGGACATAGAGGACATTGATGAGCACCTAGCATTTCTTTCCAGGAGATTTTCCAAGCTCAAATTCAAAAAGAAATTTGGAGCAGCCAAGCCAAATAGAAACATGGTGGATAAGTCAAAATTCAAATGTTTCAAATGTGGCTTGGCAGGGCATTTTGCAAATGAGTGTAGAAAGTCAGATTCCAGTAAGAAAAAGTTTGAGTCTGTAGATTACAAGTAAAAATACTTTGATCTACTCAAACAGAAGGAAAGGGCTTTTATTACACAAGAAAATGACTGGGCAACAGATGGTTTGGATGAAGATGAAGATGTTAGCTATGTCAATCTAGCCCTAATGGCCAAGTCTGATGAGACAGAGACAAGTTCCTCAAGCAATCAGGTATTTACTGCAAACCTTGCACATTTATCTAAAGCTGAGTGTAATGATGCTATAAATGACATGTTTACTGAATTATATCACTTGCGTGTTACACTTAAGTCACTCACTAAGGAAAATGCTAAACTTAAAGAAAACAATTTGTTTTTAAGTGAGAGGAATAATGTGCTTGAGTCTCAATTTGTTGATTTTGAGAAATTAAGGATTGAGTGTAAGATTGCTAAGGAGGAATTAACTGAGTCCTTGAAAAAGGAAGAAATTTTAAAGAAGCAGCTCGAACGTGAACAAGAGGTGATCAAAGCATGGAAAACATCCAGGGATGTCCATGCTCAAATCACCAAAGTTCAAGGGATTGAGACTCTTTGTGATGAAAACTGGAAAAAGAACAAAGAGAAACTAGAACCCAATTTGGTAGATGGTCTGCTAACAGATGTAGACTTGACGGATGATGAGGACTATCCGTCGGATAACAAAAAATGTTATCCGTCGAAAGATGAAAATCCTCATCCGTCGGCTGTAAGCAAGCCCATTAGCAAAGCCAAATTAGTCAAGCTGAATGAGAAGTATGGGTCTGTTTCCAAGAATTTTGTTCCAGGAGAAACCAGTCAAGTAAAGAAGGAGAAGAAGGCTAATGTTGGTCATATGACAATCAAGCAGTTGAGTGAAATACTGGAGAAAATAGAGGTTAAAACAGATGCAAAAAAGAAAAAAAATAGAAATGGAAAAGTAGGAATTAACAAGCATAGTAACTACACACCTGATAATATGCCCCTAGAAAAATCTGTGTCAAGTGTGGTAGTGTAAATCATTTGTCTGTTAATTGCAAATCTGTCATGCCTACTTCCATATCTGTGCCACCTTATTTTCCCAACATGAATGTCATGCCTTCTATGCCTATGAACTCTATGCCTATGAATGCCATGCCTACACAGAATATGAATGCACAACTTGCTAACATGCCATTTGCACCTAATCCCTATTATGCTGCATATAGTATGCCTCAAATGCCATTTAGCATGCCTTACTGGAATAACATGTTTACACCAAGCATGCCATTTCCTGTTAGTCATAACATGCATGATAATTCTGTTGCAATGAATGGTTTCAAATGTCCAACCCAACTGACTAAGGATGCATCTGAAACTCCTAAGTCAAATGAGATAAGACCTAAGAAATAGAAGAAGAAAGCTAACAAGGCAGGACCCAAGGAAACTTGGGTACCAAAATCAACTTGATTTGATTTTGATGTGTGCAGGGAAACAGAAAGAATCTTTGGTACTTGGATAGTGGCTATTTAAGACACATGACTGGTGATTCTACCCTGCTCACAGAGTTTAAGGAGAGAGCTGGCCCAAGTATTACTTTTGGAGATGACAACAAGGGTTATACTGTGGGATATGGCTTGATTTCAAAGGACAATGTCATCATTAAGGAGGTTGCCTTAGTGGATGGTCTCAAACACAATCTGTTGAGTATCAGCCAGCTTTGTGACAAAGGCAATTCAGTAACCTTCAACAAAGAAGCCTGTGTTGTAACTGATAATCAAAGCAACAAAGTGGTTCTCACTGCTGTGAGAAAAGGAAATATGTACCTAGCTGATTTCAACTCAACTAAAGCAGAATCTGTAACTTGTCTTCTCAGTAAAGCAAGTCAGGATAAAAGCTAGCTATGGCACAAGAAGCTATCACATTTAAACTTCAAGACCATGAATGAGCTAGTAAAGAAAGAGCTGGTAAGAGGCATCCCTCTAGTGGAGTTTTCTAAGGATGGACTGCGTGATGCCTGTCAAAAAGGGAAGCAGATTAAAGCATCATTCAGGAAGAAACTTGATTCAACAATTGAAGAACTTTTGCAACTGCTTCACATGGACTTGTTTGGACCAGTCAATGTATTGTCCATCTCAAGAAAAAGATTTTGCCTAGTAATTGTAGATGATTTCTCAAAGTTCTCTTGGACATATTTTCTAAAGTCTAAAGATGAGGCTAGTGAAATCATCATCAATCACATAAGGAAAATCAACAATTATCCTGATTTCAAGGTTAGAAGAATTAGGAGTGACAATGGAACTGAGTTCAAAAATTCAGTCATGAGAGCATTTTGTGAAGAAAATGGGATTCTGTATGAGTTTTCAGCAGCAAGGACTCCACAACAGAATGGAGTAGTGGAAAGGAAGAACATATCACTTATTGAAGCTGCAAGGACAATGCTTGAAGAATCAAAATTACCAACATATTTCTGGGTTGAAGCTGTAAATACTGCATGCTACACTCAGAACATTTCTCTAGTAAATCAAGCAAGATGCATGACTCCTTATCAATTGTTCAAGAACAAGAAGCCAACTCTAAACTTTCTTCATGTCTTTGGGTGTAAATGCTACATTCTGAGAAATCAAACTGATCAAAATGGGAAGTTTGATGCCAAAGCAGATGAAGGGATTTTTGTTGGATATGCTGTTGGTAAAGCATATAGAGTCTACAATCTTAGAACCAACATTGTTGTGGAATCCATACATGTTGTGTTTGATGATAAAAAGATTGAAGGACTGAAAGATGGAGATTACCATGAGAGCCTCAAATTTGACAATGTGGAGATGGTTAGTGATGATAGTGAGGATGAAAGTGATCAAGAGACAGTTCCAAAGGATAATGCAGAAAAATATACTACTCATGAAGTTGTCAACACGACATCCGTCGAAGTACAAAATGCCTCATCCGTCGGTATACAATTTGCATCATCCATCGAGAGACAATCAGCCTCATCCGTCGGTACTCAAAATTCACCATCCGTCGGTTTGTCACAAGGAGCTGAGAGTCAAGGCAGATCAACTTCAGACAATCCCTCCTTTTCAAATCATAGATTCACAAACTCAGGAGGAGTTTCTAGCAATCAAAACTCAGTCACACATCAAAACAACAATGAGGCCTCTTCATCTAGAGCTAATCTACCTCAACAAAGGAAATGGACAAAGGATCACCCATTTGAGTTTATCATTGGTGATGCATCTTCTAGAGTTCAAACAAGGAGAGCAACTGAAGAAGAATGTCTATACAGCAGCTTCCTCTCTAAGGAAGAACCTAAGAAGGTAGAAGAAGCTTTGTTGGATCCTGATTGGATTTTAGCTATGCAGGAGGAGCTAAACCAATTTGAAAGGAATAAAATATGGAAGCTGGTACCCAAGCCTAAAGGAAAGAATCCAATAGACACCAAGTGGGTATTCAGAAACAAGATAGATGAAAATGGCATAGTAATCAGGAATAAAGCTAGACTGGTTGCTAAGGGCTATTGTCAGCAAGAAGGAATAGATTTTGATGAAACTTTTGCTCCTGTTGCAAGACTTGAAGCCATCAGAATCTTCTTAGCCTATGCAGCCCATGCCAATTTCAGGGTCTATCAAATGGATGTCAAAAGTGCCTTTCTGAATGGAGATTTGGAGGAAGAAGTATATGTTAGTCAACCTTCTGGCTTTGAAGATCCAAATTTTCCAGAATATGTCTATTATCTGTTGAAAGTACTTTATGGACTGAAGCAAGCACCTAGAGCCTGATATGACACTTTATCAAGGTTCCTTTTGGAAAATTACTTCACAAGAGGTACTATAGATAAAACTTTATTTTTCAGAAATGTTAATGGCTCTAGTATACTTGTTCAAATTTATGTAGATGATATTATCTTTGGCTCTACAGATGAGAAACTTTGCAAAAAGTTTGCCAAATTGATGCAAAGTAAGTATGAAATGAGTATGATGGGAGAACTAACTTACTTTCTTGGTTTACAAGTTAAGCAAGTTAGTGATGCAATTTTTATTAGTCAAACTAAATATATTTTTGATCTTTTAAAGAAGTTTGATCTAATGGATTGCACATCTGCAAAAACTCCCATGGCCACAACAACTAAGCTTGAATTAAACACTACTGAAAAGTCTGTGGATATTTCAAGTTATAGAGGCATGGTTGGATCACTTCTGTACTTAACAGCTAGTAGGCCAGATATAATGTTTTCTACATATTTATGTGCTAGATTTTAGGCTAATCCTAGAGAATCTCACTTAATAGCTATTAAGAGAATTTGCAGATATCTCAAGGGAACACCAAAACTTGGCATTTGGTACCCTAGAGATTCTGGTTTTGATCTAACTGGTTATTCAGATGCAGAATATGCAGGTTATAGGATTGATAGAAAAAGCACAGCAGGAACCTGTCAATTTCTAGGAAACAAGCTTGTGTCCTGGTTCAGTAAAAAGCAAAATTCAGTTTCTACTTCTACAGCTGAAGCTAAATATATTGCTGCTGGCAGTTGCTGTGCACAGATTTTGTGGATGAAAAATCAACTGCTAGACTATGGTTTGCAAGTTGAGAGAATTCCTATTTTTTGTGATAACACAAGTGCAATTGCCATCACTGAAAATCCAGTGCAACATTCAAGGACAAAGCACATAGATATCAAGTACCACTTCATAAGGGAACATGTAATGAATGGTATTGTAGAGTTACATTTTGTTCCAAGTGAGAAGCAACTTGCAGATATCTTTACCAAGCCACTGGATGAATCCACCTTTTCAAGGTTGGTTAGTGAGTTAGGTATGCTTAATTTCTCTTAAATCTATTTGAGTTATTTTGCAAGTTGAAATGCAGCCAGAAATTTAATTGATTTTTCAGTCTTGGATGAAATTTTGGCTAAGTCAAAATTTGCATCTCGACGGATGACCGTTATCCATCGAGTCTGGTCATCTGTCGACATACTACTTGCTAATAAAAGTCAATTATTTTTCTGGAATACTTTATGTCTCGACGAATATCAGTTTATCCTCATCCGTCGAATTGTCTAAATCTTAGCCGTTAATTTCCTGTACATTATCCATCGAGTATACATACAGATTGTAAGAATTACACGACGGATAATGAGTGGAATTTTTACAGTTTATTTATTTTAAACGGTCATTTTAGGCAATTTCTATTGGTCACTTTATTTTACTTTATTATTTTTATCAGTTATTTTTGAGAAAGTATAAAAGCTTATTTCACTGCAATTGTTTTCTTTTATCATTCTCAAATTCAACTGCTTTTATTTCATTCTCTCTCAAGCAAATATTCTTCTTCTCTTCAAGCTTTCGTTCTCTAACAATGGCACATGTAGTGAAGATTATGTCTCAAACTGGGTTCATTTATAAGAAGAACAATTTCACTGCGTTAGTTAACAAGGGTATTCAACAATCAGAGGACTATCACAAGATGATGGACTTTGTGAAGAATTGCAAGCTGAATTACGCCATGCTGGAGTCACCCACAATCTATTGTGAAGTTGTTGAAGAGATGTGGACCACTACAATCTATAACTCTGCTGACAACACCATCACCTTAATCATCAAAGGTAATGAGTTATGTATCAATAGTGATGTAATTAAAGCATGTTTCAAAATTCCTGATAATAATGTGACTTCACCACACAATGACACTGATATTATCAATATGCTTAACTCCATGCATTATACACTTCCTACCACTAAATTAAGTGATATTAGAAGATTGGGTCTTAGGAAGGAGTGGAGTTTCTTGTGTGATGTAGTGACTAAAGTTTTCTCTGGAAAAATCAGTAATTTTGACTCAGTGAATATTTCCATGCTTAACATGCTCTACATGCTAGTTACAGATAAGTTTTACAACTTTAGCGACCTTTTCATGTTTGAGTTAGGTTTTAAACTAGGTGAGTTAGCTAAAAGAGGCAAGAATGTGTACTATGCTAGATTTTTCATGCTATTGGCTAACCACCTATGTCAAGAAATTGTGCTTGAGAACCCAAACAACAAACTGGCTTGTTGGGTTCAAGAGAGAAGACTCATTGCAGATTTGAACAGAGCCAACCACCACAGGGATGTGCAAATGTTCTACTTTTCTGTAATGCAGGCACCTCAGGTAAGTGAGGTAAGTTCATCCATCCCTACTACTACTTCAATCTCACAAATTTCTTTGAATTCAAGTGTAGCCATGTCAACTGTGTCAATGACCAAACAGTTGCCTACCCAAGCTACCAAACCTACAAGTACTTCAAAATCCAAATCAAAGAAAGCCCCCTCTGGTATCTCTCAAAAGATGCAAGTTGCAAAATCCACCAAAACCAAAGAGGGGAGTGTGCAGGTGGGTAAGAAAAGTGAGGGAAGGGGTGAACATAAAAGAAACCCCAAGAATAAGGTTGGAGAGTTGAGTGAATCCCAGCCTAGCCACACTGCAGTTTCCCAACAAACTGCAGTGCTTAAAAAGGACAAAAGCTCATTTCTAGTTGCATCCTCCCAAAAGGATATAGCTATTGAACAAAGCTCTCAACCAAGAGCACATTCCAAGAGGGCTAGGGACACAAGCTCACCCCAAACTTACATCAGAAAGAAGAAATTCAAAACCCTTGGGGATGCACAGGGCTCACACACAGTGCAAACTGATGTTAAAGACACATTCACTGTACTTTCTCAAATTCAGGTTGATGTGGCTCCAATAAATGTGGAGTCACAGCCAAAATCTCTAGTTATAGAAACACCTCATACACCAAACTCACCATCAAATTCACTGGATGTGGACATGATAAACACATCAATTCCTGATTCCCCCTCTTTAACTCTGTTGGGGAAGCCAAAATCTAGTGCAAGTGAGCATCATCTTTTAGATGATTTGTTGGCTCACTTTCCAATTCTTTCAGGAACTGTTGTATCATCTGTGCCAAAAATATCTTCACTCAGCACAGAGTCAACAATAATTTCCATTCCCAGTTCATTCACTTCTACTCTCTCGATGGATATTGCTCATCCGTCGAGTAGTGATTGTATCCCGACGGATAAGCTTAACAGCAGTCATCCGTCGGATAACAAAACTGCTCAATCAACGGATATCACTCATCCGTCGAGTATCTCTGCACAATTTCAAACTTCAATTATTTTAAGTGCAGAAGATTTAGTGGTTGTACAATCACTCTTAGGACTGAGAGAGAAAAGTGTATTGAGTAAGAGGCTGGGTTGCTCCCAGGAAAAAGGAGAGGAAAAGAGTGAACCTCAGCAATCCATTTATTCAGGATTGGCAAAAGTGAATGAGAGGAGTCCCACCTTAGTAGGTGAAGGTGAGAGTGTGAGGGTGGGGAGCCAGGGTGAGACCCTGATGCAACAAAAAAGAGAAAATGAGAGAAATGCAGGTACTGGAGCTATAAGGTTGGATGTCATTGCTAGTGAGTCAATGAATGTCCAGGATGCAGACAGGGAGGGACTATCTCAGCAACCTCAAGCTGTAATAGATTCCACCCCCTTGATGCTGAGGCATTTACTCACCTTGTTCCAGCTTATCAACTTCTAGTTGAACAGGGCAATGACAATGCAGAAAAGATGCTCAACTTGGTGCACACCACTCAGTCAATGCTAAGAGCTAAGGATGCCATCACAGCTTTACCATCTACAGTTGGTGATGTGGACTATGAGACTGGTGGTTCAGCTGACTTCTTTGATGAGGAAAGTGGAGATAGTGGAAATGTAGCAATGGACATAGGGGAGAAGTAGGCTCAAGCTCAAGATCAAGTCTGCCTTCATGGGTATTCTCAAAGGAAAGTGATGAGCACTATTTTAAAACCACCTTGATCCAACTAATCAGTCAAACACATACTGCTCTTCAAGCCACTACAAATGCCAACACCAAGAAGCTCATTCAAGCACATCTAGCCTCCCTGCAACTTCATCAAATCCAAGGTCTCCAACACACTAGAGATGTACACACCATCAAGGGTACTATTGATGAGGTGAAAAAGGCTGTCTCGGATAAAATAGATTCCAAAATTCCAGATACTGCCTTGCTTGACATCAAAAAGCAATTAAGGAAGAATGTTGATCTTGCTACAAAGGTAGATGTTTTAGATACAAGGATGTCAGCCATGGAAGCATCTCTCACAGCCATTCATCTTCATCATGCCCAATAGACAAATCTACTTCAGAAATTGGTGGCTGCTCAAACTCACTCCTCATTTCCACTTGATGATAACAAAAAGGGGGAGACAGGACCAAGTGAGGGGGAGCAGCTAAACATTCAAATCAACAAGGTAATTGTACCTTCAATTGCCATATCAAAGCCAACAACTGATAGTATAGATTTGATAAAAGCAGCAGTAGCCAATTTGAGAGCGGCTGAGGAGAAGCAGTTGAGTCCACTCGACTGGGGGAAAATTGATGAGGAAATTCATAAGAAGTTTGTCCTAGCAAAGAAACTAGAAAAGTCAGCCATTCATCACTTTCAAGTCAAACAAATTTCAGTGAATGACATGAGCATGAAATATCTGGAAAGAGGCCAATCATCCTGCATCAAGTCCCCAAAGGCTGAAATAATTCTGAAACCAAGGTTGCATTACTCAAAATCATCTTTGAAGAACCCTTTGGATACTGTGTTTAAGACACCTAAGCCTGATGAAAAGAAGCTTCTGTCAAGGTCAATTGCTTTCTATAAAGATCCAACTGATTCAGTTTTGAAAAGAAGAATTGTTAAAGTGTTCAGAAATGGCAAAGAGATTTGTGTGGTGGTTGGACATCCTCAATTTGCTCAAGCAAAAAGAGAAGAGAAGGCCAGATTGAAGAAGGAAAAGAAGCAAACTGCTATAGAGGCTAAAAAGGATAAACAAAAGAAACAGCAAGTTGCTATCCTGACCAAACTGAAATCTTCACAACAAATTCCTGCACAACCATCTGAAACCATTGAACCTCAGGATCAAGAAATGCAAAATGCACCTCCACAGACAAAGAAGCCAAGGTACAAGCAAAGAAGCAAGAGGAAGTTGGACTTCAGTGATGAGGAGATGGAAGGGTACTTTCCTAAAGAGTCTATATCTGCAACAATTCAAACATCCATGCCCTTTGTGGCACATGAAGAATTCAAGATAGATCCGTCCAAGAACTTTCATGGTGAACCTATCATTCCAAAGGATGAGCCAATAGACTGGGATAGTCTACCAATACCTGAACTCAATCTGCCTCTATTCATGAAGTCAAAGAAGACAAAAACAAAAGCAGTCAAGAATGTGAAGCCATCAATTCTCAAATCCAAGTCTCTAACTAAAGCTAAAACCAAGGTCAACAAGGGAGACATAATGTACATCCGTGATATCATAGAATTTTCTGATCTAAACCTCTACCTAGATGAACTAGATGAAGTGAGAGGGATTGATGCCTACAGGAACCTACCTGAAAGGTTAGTGTTCAAGTACAAAGGAGGAAAGGAGATTACATGGCCACTTCACATGATTCTTCTGGAAAGCCAATCTGTACTGATAAAGGTTTTTTCATCCTTCATGAAGAACTTTGGATTCAATGTAACAGCAAGAAGACTTGTTCTAAAGAAGATTGAAGAACTAAGGAGCACTAGAGCCAAAGATGCACTTCCAAAGACTCTAACCATTCCTTTCAAAGTAAGTAGAGTGCATCTAAGGCCCTACTGGCTGATGGAGTTCAAATATGAGAAAGGAGTCAGGAGATTTTTCAGACTAGAGGATCAATTGAGTATTTCTAGCAATGAAACTCTTTTAGAAATGCAAGAAATGTTAGATCTATCAGAATCTGATGAACTGGAATTCCACAGACAGCTCCAAAATCAAATAGAAGAAAACAACAGAAGGCTTGGGAAGAAATCCAGATCTTCAAGGAAATAAATTAATCTGCTCAGACTAGAGGAGCACCTTGAAATGACTGTGAGCAAAATTTCAATTGAAGCACTTTGAGTATTATCTACTTGTCTTTAAAGCTGTATGTTTAGGATGTTTTGTTATCATCAAGTATCTCTTAATTTATGGCTACAATTCCAGTAGACATAAATTGGGGGAGATTGTTGGGGCACATGTTGTGTGCTTGATGATTACATAAACAAAACACCTAAGTAGATCTTACTTAGTGAAATAATGTAGCACTCGACGGATAAGAAGTATAGTCCCGACGGATAACTCATTTTGGTCCCGACGGATGATTGACTTATTATCCATCGAGTGAGTAGCTTATGTAATAATAAGTCTGTAGCACAGTTCTGTATACACACTTTGTTTAGAATCTGTAGTAGCATATCAGTCATGTTAACTTTAACTAGATATGCAGAATAGGTTGATTAATTGTACATAAGTGATGTCTTGTAATTCTGCATAAGTGAAATGAAGTCAAGTGCTAAACTAGCTACCAACGGATGATTAACAGAGCCATCGACGGATGATTAAATGACTATCAACGGATGCTTAATTCAGCAGTCGACGGATGATCAATGAAGCCATCAACGGATGTTCAGAAAGTTGACGGATGATCACATATCCAACGGATAATCAAATAAAGAATTCAAGTAGCAGTTGGAACAGTGAAAGCTGAGCACATCCGTCGAGATGTGTACAATTCTACTGTGGTAGCCCATTAACTGGGTAATAGATGACGAAAAGCAGCAAAGCTTAAGACTGATAGTTTTTAATTTATCTAGTCATTTTGACTTTGTAATCTTGGTAATATATAAACCAAGAATGTAGCAAATAGAAAAACTAACTGAGAGAGCTAAAATACATAAAAACAGAGAAATCTTCGTAAGCAGAATTATTAGCATTTCCTATATTCTTAGCAGTTCAATTTGTAAGCAGCTGTGAGCATTCTTGCACACAGAGTCCTCTCAATATATAATATATATCTCTGGTGGAATTGTTTAAATCCACCAGAAAGTTTTTAAAGACTCTTGTTTTTAATTACTCATGTTTTGATTCAATTAAGTTTTTATTCCGCATTGTGCTAATCAAAACACTTATATTTATAATCGAGTTGAACATTTTTATTTCGAGAAAAAGGTTCAAGAATTCCATTCAACCTCCCTTCTGTAATTCTTGCTATATTGTTAAGGGACTAACAATTCTTGAATAGGTAGCTTCGCATCTGGGGATGAGATAATAGCTTAAAAAGGTGCAACCGTCGTAACATGAGGTGATATAGCTAACACCAGTGGAAGAGCAGGGCATGAATCAAATGATGGTCCTCCGACTGAAGGTTCCCAATGATCAGATGATCCCGGGATAAAAGAATCTGTCATCGCCGCTATCTGACAATCGCGTCGCTAGATAAGAATCTCGAATCTCATCACGAATCATACCAAAACCTATTGTATAGTCGCATTCAACCTCTCGACGTTCTATCTTTCTATTTCCTAATCCTAGTCTTAACCCTCTATCCATTCCCGACAATCTAGGCTTGTTTCAGTGACTTGTAACCTGTGGCTCTGATGCCAAACTGTAATGCCCTCCAAACCCGGGTTAGAAGTTTGGGGCTCACAACACACACACACAATATATAAACATGTATATAAAATATTATATGCATCGACCCTTCTTTTCACAATCATGGATCGCAACAGGTTCAAGTATGAAAATAAGCGATAACCTTATCTTTTATTACATCGTACCAAATCCCAACTAGTTCACCTTACCACTGATAATAATATCGTTCTTACAATCTTGCATAACTCATCTACAATATAAAGCTCCTGCTAGCTCGATCCAACTTATCCTGGAATCCTAGCTCGCACACTGGACTGGGAATCCTCATTACCAACAATTTCCTTTTCAACTGTTGAAAACATAAAAAGTTTGCAAGTGTGAACTAACTAGCTCAGCAAGTCATAATAGCAATAACGGAGGTTAAACAATAACCAATTGAAATGATTCAGAAGAATCAAGTTTCTGAGTAAGCAATGATTAGAATTGGATATTCACTTTTTATTTTTAAAACCAAGGTTAGGCTGCTGATCAGTCACGCACTAACCCCGAGCAAGGCTCCCAGTTTTGCTCTATATATTGGATCCAAGGCACGCATTGGCCTATTACGACCACAAATCTGGTCCGACCATGATCGGGTCCACATTTATAAAACCATCCAATTCTAAAACAATTCAATATGATAACCAGTGTAATTTAGTAAGCTGAATCATAAACAACATTTATTTTGAAGCATAGGGTGTTTCACAATACCATGGATGTGTAACAAGGAATTCAAAAGATTTGCTTTCAATTAAGGAAAGAATCAGAAAGTAGAAGACCAAGGGTTCCAAGGATTGGTCTTCTGTTAAACAAGGAATAAGGGTTGGTATGTCAAGCAATTCAATATCAGAAATCGGTATGTGGTAGATATGTTTTTGTGGAGTAGTATCGTATGTGTCTGGCTCGTATCTGGGAATTCAACAATCAATGGTTTATGAAAAATAAGGCTTATGGCTCAAGATCAATAAGAATCAGGGTTCAAGGTTGAATAACTTAACGCGCTTGCAATCTAAAACAAGATTTATTTTGAATACTCGCAACATGTTATGAGAAAGTTTGAAAATATTTGCAATATATCTTGAAAAAAGTTCAGAAGTACTTGCCTTATCACCGATGATTTCCAACTTTACTGGTACCCATCTAACAATTTTACTTTTCCATCACTTTCTTTCTTTTTCTATGCCTTGCTTCTATTCATCGATAATTTGCTTTCTTTTTCTACACTTCAGTTCTATTTACTGATCACTGGACTTCTTTTCTATGCCTCGCTTACTCTGCTAGGCATCACAAGTATCTATCAATACTCAATCTCATATCATTCTAATCGTCACATAGACGTCATAAGCTTTTATCTACCCTTCGTTTTACCCAAATCCGATTTACGGATTGAAAGTTATGACTAAAACAGTCAAACAATAACCATATAGGCATATAACACATCAATCAGATAGCACGTAGCACATAGCACGCAAGATATTCAATCAAAATAATTTTTCAAAGAAGATTCGGGGTCAAAATGATTTTCCAGGTATTTATTACGAATTTTTAAACATTTTTCGGAATTAAAACGGGTCTCCGAATTAATTTGTAATTAAATAACAGGGTTCGAATACCCAAATCTGGCTTTAAAATAATTAAATAATAATTATCGAGGTTTAAAAATAATTTAAAATAATATCTTAAAGCTAGAAACTATTTTTCAAAATTTTTAAATCAAATTAAACAATTAAATCTAATTATTAAATCAATTAAAATCAATTAATAATTAATTAAATTAATTAATAAATTAATATTAAATTAATCGATTAATTGAAATAATTAAAAACTAATTAATGTTAATTAATAAAATAAATCAGATTTATTTTTTTTAAATAAACAAATCATTAAAACAATTTTCTGAATTTAAAATAAATAAATACACATTTTCTGATTTTTAAAAATAATAAACAAATCATTTTTCAAAATAATTTAAACAATAGGGGTCAAATTGCAAATTTTTAAAAATGAAATATTAAAAATGCAAAGTTTGCAAAAATTCGGGGCTAAACTGTAATTGTTACAGTTGTCTTCCCCGGTCGCTGGAGAAGCCATGACCGCCATCCAGAAGCTTTTCCGGCGACGACCACAACTCTCCAGAAATGCACCAGTTTAACAAGGTGTGTTCTTCTTGCTGCCAAGAATCGATCTGCAGAGTCAATACAGTCGAAAAATCAACGAGTCGAACGGAATATCAATCTGAAAATTCCGCCGCCGCTTCAACCCGTTTTTCGATCATCCCCTTCCAGTAATCATTTGTTTACCACGTATATATCATTCGAATCATCTTTTGACGATCTACAAATCTGTGTAATCAATTCCAAACAATAACCCTAAACACAGAAATACCCAATTTCTAATTAAGAACATTCAACCTATAAACCCTAATTTAAATTTCCAAAATCAAACATCATTTTCTCTATGTTATTGAACTCTGTTTTTGACATATAATATACCAAATTGACCAGAAAAATATTACCTACACGATGGAATCATCAAATCATATCAACAACATCAAGAACAAATTTTCATAATTTAATTCATAAATTATTCGAAATAAAATAATTAAATCAGAAAAATACCTTGATTTCTGCACCAAAAGAGATGGTTGATTCAGAAAGGTCTTTTCGAGAGCTTCAATTTGATATATTGCACGCCCGAATCGGAGTTCATTAACGCATTCGTTCGTGCGTTTGCTTTTCAAAAACGCGACATGAATTCGACATTTTCTCTGTATTTTACGGGGGTTTACTGACTGAATATGATTATACCAATAAAATGAAATGATAAAAGGGCTATATATATTTTTGGAATATTGGTTTGTTTTGGATCCTTAAATTAGTTACTTAGCCGCTAAGTAACTGCGAAAACGATCCTATTTGATACCCGTATTGGATAATTATCCAAACCGGGCTTATTATAAAATATTTTATATGAAAATAACGTAATAATATCCCGTCTTTCGAGAATACGGGTTTTGTTGATTCACCGAAATGATTATCGTATCGAAAATCTTGCGCCGGGCTGCGCACGGGTCAAACCGTAATCCGGATTGAAAAAGTCAAAACATGGAAAATGTCCGGAATTACCAGATTAGGTTAGAAAGGAGTTTTCGGAAGAGTTTCAGGTTGTAAAAACGTAAAAACGGTTGAAGTCGGATAATTCCCGGCTTTATAAAATAATTTTGTAATTATTCAGAAAATAATTAATAAATTCATAAATCAATATAAAATCATATAATACTCTAAAAATTACCAGAAAATACCTTAATTATTTGTGTTTTATTCTGGACATAATAAAATTAACATACTTATACTTTACCACATATCAACATCCACATAACAACACCAATCGTCAAATAATTCACCAAAATTCACTTAATAATCATTTATGGATAAAAATAATCACACGCTATGTCCCGGATATTACAACACTTATATTATATTTCTATCTATAATATTATATTAAAGACGAAATATTGAAAATTTGGTTGTCAGTCGTTGTTGACCGTTAGATTTATTCTTAAAAATTAGTATTATTTAAGAGGTATAAGGTTCGAATCCTGTCGGCAACATATTAAAATTATAAAAAAAATTAGTATTCTTTGAGATGTATAATCAAAATTAGAATTTACAATATATATGATAAAAATAATTGTGCATCGCACGGGTTATATACTATATCATTTAATTATGAAGTATCAAAAAATTTATATTAACATAATTTATTACTTTCTACGAATGCACCATTGCAAACATACATCAATCACTTATGCTCATATGCATAAATAAATTATTCATCCATTAAGTAATAACATAAGCATATCATCAACAATTATAGTGAAAATAATTTAAATTAGCACAATTTAGAGTATGCTTGTGCATTGCACGGACTATAGAGCTAGTATATAATAATAGATGAAATAATAAAAGATTTTGTTGGTACACTCCTTCGTTAAATTACTTGATTATATTTACTTAATTATTCTAATTATAATTATAGTCATTTACTCCGTTAAAATTGACTAATTATAGTCATGTGCAATGACCGGGACACCAATTTAAACTTATTGTACCAACCTACGTTGGTATTAGCGAATTCAATAAATGAAATTTTAAAAATTTAGTTGATACGTTGCTTAATTAATTTATTTAACTTTCCTGATTTAATGATCTCATTATTTTACTTGATTACCTTTACTTAATTAGTATATAATTAAATTACCTTTTTTAAGTAAAACACCTTTCTTTTGATTATCTCTACCTAAAATTTTTCTTTTTCCAAAAAAATTATGAGCAATTCTATATTATTTTAATTACGGGATTATTCCATTATTTATATTATTCATACTATCTTATTAAAATAAAATTAGAGATAATTCGTTGGTCAATATATAATAATCTCATGCTAAAATGAAATAATATATATTATTCGGTCGTGCTAAAAAAAGGATTAAAACAAAAACAAAAATTAAAATATAATTATTTGTTTGGTATAATGGCCTCACAAAAACAAAATAATATACGCTTTCATACTAGTTACAACAAAATTACAACTAATGATCCGGACTAAAATAAATTAAAAGCAAACCAAAAATAATTAGTGAGATTTGATCGAAATAGTCTAATGGGCCCTAAGCTAAAATAAAATAATAAATACAAGTGATCTGTACAAAATAATTGTACTATTAAACCATGCTAAAAAATTAAAATTGAAATATAAATCGTTGGTCAGTATAATGACCTCGGGCTAAAACAAAATAATATGTAAAATTCATCAAGACTAAAATAATATGATATTCAACCGGATTAAAATAAAATTAAAATATAATCAATATAACTAGTTGGGCCAATTTGGTATAATGGGCCCCGGGTTAACATAAAATAATGTATATTATAAATTCAAGCTAAAACAAAATTAAAATCAAACTAAAATTTATTCGTATACTATTAATATTAGTTAAAACTACATACAATATTAAGTTAAACATAAGTATCTGTTAGGAATCAAGCCTATATCCCGATGATAAACAAAGCACATTGTATAATTATGTTAAGATAAATTTGTAACCTTCAATAGCTAGCCATCATAAGGGATAACCGTTGAAGAAGTAGCATATCAACTGATTAGTATTTACTCTTTAGTTGATAATGATTGTTGTAACATTGAAAATGAGAATTCTGTAAACAGATAGCAATGCAATTATTCATTCATAAGTCATACTGACTCAGTGGATAATCCAGAATACGATGGTTAAGTATAAATATTCAGTGTCATGATTCAGATTAAGTGAAGTGAGTCATCGACTACTAGTGAAGACAAAGAATCAACATCTATTTATATCAGCCCATCAACTGCTAAGCAAGTGACTATCAATGGTTAATGAAAATTATAGTAAAAGACCTTCAACGGCTATGAAGGTTCAAAATATGGGATTATCACAACACATGGGTTGATAAGAATCTCTATAAAGAAAATGAGAAGTCAAGACATACTTGCATGTGATTTTGGTTTCAGAAGAAGAAACATTCAATTTTCATGCATGACAATTTAGAGGGATATTCAAACCAATATATCAGGACGCAATCCAGCCTCAATTGTCAAGCCTCATGGGAAAGAGAATGAAGAAACAAGCTGGCTAGACCTCGAATACCGTGTTATATATTGTCTAGTAAGCATTGTAATTTGGTGGTTTATGAACCAAGTAGAAGCAAATATTTCACTTAAGAAATAGAATTTTCATTTTTAGAGAGTTTGAGAGAGATATACTCCTTTGAGTGAAACACTGTAAAATGAAGCTGTGAGATTACACTTGTAATTGTAACAAATTATTTCTTTAAAAAAACTCATGTGGCAAGTCCAATAAAAAACCACCTGAAAATTTGGAACATCGATGTTCATGTTCTATCTCCCAAGTACAAATTAACTTGAAAATTTTAATTTGTATTCAAGTTTCAACCCCCGCTACAAATTAACTTAGTTGATCGTTAGTGAATAACATTATCTTTTGCAAACACAACAATAAATATCAATAAAATTATATATTTCAATCGATAATAATGCCTTTCTCAAACTAAAATACCTTTTATTCTGAAAATATCGCGAACTAACATAAACATGTATATATATTGTTATCAAGTCATATCATTTACTTTTAAAAATTTTAAGGTAACAAATTTAATATCTTAATTAAAAACTTAAATTCAAATAAATTAAAAATTTATATAATATTAAAAAATACACCGTACATAGCACGGGGTTTAAGCTCGTATCATATAATATACGAAACCATAAGAGTTTGGTTTAATTAAAAACTAAAATTCAAATTAATTAAAAATATATATTATATTAAGAAATAAACCGTACATGGCAAGAGTTTTAATCTTGTATCTTATAATGTACGAAAAATTAAAAATTTGATTGATACGATCCTTCATTAATTTACTTGATTGCCTTTATTTAATGATTTCAATATTTTATTCTATTATCATTACTTAATAAGTATATAGATTAATTAATTAAAAATCAAAATACAAAACCAATAACTCAGTTCATTACCGTCGTATTATCCACACCATGTCAACTAAGTTTCAGTTCAACTATTATCCACCTATACCTGATTATAGTTGAAAGTTTGTTACATATATAAAAAAATTCTTTCTTGACAACTCAAGTTGAACTACGTACCCGGTAAAAAAGTTATAATTACATAAAAACTTATAAGAAATTAAATGTGATTTGAACTCGGAAACAATAGTATTTATAGTATAAAATATTCGATTTAAGTTGAATGTACACAATAATATAATAGGAAATTTGACAAATATACCAATTTTTGTAAAATTTGGGTATTTATGAAAAAAGCCCTAATATATATATATATATATATATATGCCTTAGTAAAAAGAATTATTTAGCAAGTTCTTTTCCAAATAACAGGTTTTATTTGCTATATTTTTTAATAAAAAATATTTAGATAAGCCGTACTAGGAGTATAATCGAGCCGAGCCGAGTCGAACACTGCAAGGCTTGGCTCGAGCTCGACTTAATTGTCCAGACTTGAGATCAAACTCGACCAAACCTTTAATTTCTTAACTGATTTATTTTGTTGCAGTTTTACCATCATTAAGTAAGAGGATGAGAAGTAAAATAAAGTCAAATATGGAAATTTTTGGTAATATGAATTTAGATTAATAAAACTGTTCTAAAATTTTACAAAGCATATAATGTTTATCATGTTTTTTTATGAATGTAGCATTGAGCAATACAATACTTGATATAGGTTGTGTTGATAAAATTTGTTCTAACTGTGGGGCTCTTATATGGAAGTTTGAACAAACGGCAAGGCAACAACAGTTAAGATCAAACAAATTTTTTTTATGTTGTAGCAATGGAATGGTTCTTTTGCCATTATTAAGGGACACTCCACATGAATTAATATCGTTGCTTGATGGAACAAATGAAAGATGTACCATTTTCAGAAAAAAATGATTGTACAACGGTGCATTTGGATTTACGTCTGTAGAAGATAACATGGATAAAATTATTAATAACGGGTGTGGACTTTTTTCTATCACGTGCATGGTGTGATCTATCATCAAATGGGGACTTTGTTTCCTCAAGAATCTAAAAAGGCAGATTTTTCACAAATTTATATGTATGATAATAAGGAACAACTTCACGCACCTTTGAATTTCCCAAATAGTGAGGAGACACTTGAAGTGAAATCACAGAATCTTTATCTTCAATATTACATCGAGAAAACGCTTTGGTGGATATTTATCTTTAGGTTCGAGATAGGTTTATGGCGTCCGAAATTATTTCTCGAAGGTTAAGTTTGATTGAAAATCGAGAAACTGATGGTCGAGAAACTAATGTACCAACCAATGCGTATGAATTTGCAACTTTGGTTGTAAATGATAATCTACTTGATGAGAGGGTATAGTTGTAGACCCTAAGATTGGCCCTTTGCACATGATCTCAATACTTCATCCATGTTATATGTCCCTTCAGTACCCACTTTTTTTCCCATACGGAGAACATAGTTATATTATTGGTATCTTACATGCGAGGCTATGTACCAAATTGGAAAATAAAAGAGATGTAGTAAGTATTCGACAGTATTATTGTTACAGACTCCGGTGTAGAGATAAAGAAGGCCATACTTTAATTGTTGGGGGAAATTGTTCTTGTAATTTGTCGTAAGTGCATGGACATGTATTGAGCATGCTAGGCTTACATGGACATGTATTGAGATCTGATCTCTACAATAATTTTGTTGATTCCGTTAATAGAGGAGATACGGATGCTTCCACAGTTGGAAATTGACTTATTTTGCATGCCTCATTTACAGGAAGCCCACGTTACATGCAACAAAACTATCAAGATAGCCCGAATTTATTCATCACATTTACATGCAACCCACAATAGACTGAGATCAAGAATTATTGTGATAAAGTGCCAAATTGTATCCCGGCTAACAGACCCAATGTATTGGCTAGAGTTTTAAGTTCAAGTTGGACTTACTTTTAGAAGATTTGACATATAACCATGTCCTTGGGAAAGTAATTGGAGGTAATCCCCTATTTCACACATACTTTAATTCTATCTTATCATCTAATTTAACAAATTTTATCAAAATAAAACTCTAATTGTATGCATGTGTATGTTTAAAATGTTTTTAGTTATATATGTGTTTTAAGAACTGGGTTTTAACAAAAGAACTCTTTTTACCCCTTTGTAGATTATGAGAATGTTATAATCTTATAGATGAAGTGATGAATGCTAAATCACCTTATTTATTTATGACAATACCTACAAAATTTGAGTAATTGTTTAAATGTTACAATCATGATGGAAATGAATTAGTTACATTTTTATAAAGAATTATAAAAGAAATATTTGAATGATATATTAAAATATATAAAGAATTGAATAGTTGGATCCTGTATTAAAATAAAATAAGCATATACCAAGAATTAAACATACCAAGGATTAAACAGTTGTTAGGTTCCTGATAATTTTAGTGTCATTTTATCTTCTTTTTTTGTTTCATAAGTTAATAGTTCATGGTCGTTTTAAGGTATTGTGTGCGAATCAAAAAATCCAGATACACGTAAGCTCATAAAATAAGCTAACCTTATGAGCTGTTTAAGCATCTTACAACTGTATTTTTAGTTCTTTGTTGTAATTATTAAGAAGAAATTCCGTCTTTCTGTTATCTTCTACTTTGATTAATTTTGTAGGCTGACCTCTTTCTTGTGTATAAAAACCGATACAACTTCGAAACTAAAGTCAGTATTAGCAAGCTCCGTATTTGGTACTTACGAACATAACATCTTTTTAGTCACCACTTTAATAACAATCAAAATAAGAACTTTGAATGGTAATTTCTTTTAAGTTTCTTATATATATATTTACATGGACTTATTTCATCTCAATAAGACTTACTCCAGTATCCGACACTATGTAGCACATGTGTTTAGTTTAATGGAGTGAAAACTACCAAACTTTAATATTTAAATAATCAATGAAATAGTATATTTATAACTATTAGTGATTGAGAAAACTTGAACTTAAACAGTTGACATGAAAACTTGAGAATACACTAAACAGTTCAAGTACAATGCACAATTAGCAAAAAAATATAAAGAAATCTGAAAAACTAAAGCCCGACTAATTTAAGTGTAAAAATACATTTGGCTTCACAAATACTATGCACAACATTATATTTGTTATCACAATAAACAAATAACTTAACAAGACAAATATTATATATATCGAACGTTACATATATTTTTATCTTAGAATACTAAACACCACCACATAGTTAATATTTTGAAAATTTTGTACAGCTATACAAGATTTATATCGCATATTAGCATTAATTTTTGGAATGATATATACATTTTTACTACCGTCATTCAAAGTCAACTATAAGTTTATTTTCTAAATGATGTTACCACCCTCAGATAATATTTTGTTGCATTAGTTTATTTTCATATCTTGATCATTATTATTACTTTTTACAGTTGCATATACCATTGAATTCCATATAAGGGATTTAACTCATTCACACATAATCGGGTGGCTGGAAGAATCTGCCAAGTGTCATTTACCGATGAAACTGACCAAATAGTATGCGCATAAATTTCTGACACGAAAAATGATTTAATTGGATATGATGTTGTTTCAAAGCACATGATTCATGGACCATGTGGTCCGTATAATAGGAATATCCCATGTATGACGGATGGAAAATGTAAATGTTTTATCCGATAGATTTCAGGACTGAAACTATTATAGACAAGTTCTTTCTTAGTGTTATTATAATCAAATGGCTGCCTATGAATCCTTATTATGCCTTATAAGCTCATTTAATTAGTTGATTTTTAATATAATATTGTTTTTTTAAGATTTGTTGTTTCGTACAATAAATGACTGCTTGTGAAATATCAAGGACATATCAACATAGAATGGTGTAATCAGGGACGCTTTATTAAGTATATGTTCAATTATGTAAATAAAGGTTGTTGTGCATATGTTGTGTACTTGATGATTTCATAAACAAAACATCTAAGTAGATTTTACTTAGTGAAATAATGTAGCACTCGACGGATAAGAATCATAGTCCCGACGGATAGCTCATCATAGTCCCGACGGATGTTGACTTATTATCCATCGAGTGAGTAGCTTATGTATAATAAGTCTGTAGCACAGGTCTGTATACATCTTTGTTTAGAATCTGTAGTAGCATATCAGTCATGTTGACTTTAACTAGATATGCAGAATAGGTTGATTAATTGTACATAAATGATGTCTTGTAATTCTGCATAAGTGAAATAAAGTCAAGTGCCAAAACAGCTACCGACGAATGATTAACAAAGCCATCGACGGATGATCAAACAGCAATCAACGGATGTTCAATATAGCAGTCGACGGATGATCAATGAAGCCATCAACGGATGATCACAAAGTCGACGGATGGTCATGTACTCAACTAATAAAGAATTCAAACAGCAGTTGAACAGTGAAAGCTGAGCACAACCGTCGAGATGTGTACAAATCAACTATGGAAGCCCATTAACTGGGTAATAGAGGACGAAAAGCAGCAAAGTTTAAGACTGATAGTTCTTATATATATTCAGTCTTTTTGACTTTGTAATTTTGGTGATATATAAACCAAGATAGGAGAAAATAAAGAAACATAGCTGAGATACAAACACAGAGAAATCTTTGTAAGCAGAATTATTAGCATTTCCCTGTATTCTCAGTAGTTCAATTTGTAAGTAGCTGTGAGCTTTCTAGCACACAGAGTTCTCTCGATATATAATATATATCTCTGGTGGAATTGTTTAAATCCACCAGAAAGTTTTTAAAGACTCTTGTTTTTAATTACTTATGTTTTGATTCAATTAAGTTTCTATTCCGCATTGTGATAATCAAAACACTTATATATATATTCGAGTAGAACATTTTTATTTCGAGAAAAAGGTTCAAGAATTCCATTCAACCCCCCTTTTGTAATTCTTGCTATATTGTTAAGGGACTAACAATTGGTATCAGAGCAAGCTCTTAATCTACAAAGAGTTTAAAGATCAAAACAATTCAGTAATGTTAGATATATTTGATAATGTCATGTTTTATGTGTTTCATGTTTAGTCTTACAGATCTTACTTAGCAAGGAAGATCAGTACTTAACCTGAAATCAGCATTTACTGGAGTCAGAACTTAAGGATATCAGAACTTAAGATATCAGAAGATAATTATCAGAAGATAAGATATCAGAACTTAAGTACTGAAGTACGAACAGAGAAGGAAATGTTGATTGAAAGGAAAGAGGATCAAGACAAACATAAGAAGAAATATGCATGAAGAAGGAATTCTAGGAAGAATAGAAGACTTGGAAAATAAGATATCTGATTGATATATTTTAGGAAGCGGAATTATATTCCATATCAATTAGAAAATCTTGTAACTGTGTACTATATAAACACAGACATAGGGTTTACACTAGATATGTTGTTAATCGAGAATATTATACATATAACCCTAGCAACTCTCGTGATATTTGTTCATCACTGAGAGGTAACAGTTCCATACTGTAACAGAGTTTATTGTTTTAATAAAGTTTGTTTTCTGTTACTTGATATATTAAAGTTCGATTTGATTGTAGTATGCACTGTATTCACCCCCCTCTACAGTGTGTGTGACCTAACAAGTGGTATCAGAGCTAGTCTGTTGACACACATACAGTTAAAGATCCAAACACAATCATGTCTGACACAGAAACTTCAACTAAGTCTACCAAAACTGAAGAACCTCCAAAGACACAAATTCAGAGTCAGTATGAAACCATCAGAGTTCCCATACTGAGACCATCTGAATATCCCATATGGAAGGTGAGGATGACCATGTTCCTGGAAGCAACAGATCCAGAATACCTTGATAGAATCAAGGAAGGGCCTCACAAACCAACCAAGCTCGTTGTTGTAGTTGCAGGTGAAGCAGCAAAGACCGTACCAAAGGAGAAGAGTGATTATACTGCTGAAGATATAGCATCAATTGCTAAGGATGCTAAGGTACGACACTTACTGCATAGTGCCATTGATAATGTAATGTCAAACAGGGTAATCAACTGCAAGACTGCTAAGGAGATATGGGATGCTCTGGAAACAAGGTGTCAGGGAACTGACACAATTAAGAAGAACAGGAAGACAATACTCACTCAAGAGTATGAGCACTTTGACTCAAAGTCTGATGAATCATTAACTGGTCTATATGACAGATTCTGCAAACTCTTGAATGATTTGTCACTAGTTGACAAGGAATATGCTCTTGAAGATTCAAATCTTAAATTCCTGTTGGCTCTTCCTGAAAGTTGGGATTTGAAGGCCACCACTATAAGAGATAACTATGCTCTTGATGAAACAACTCTTGATGAAATCTATGGAATGCTCAAGACTCATGAACTTGAGATGGAACAAAGAAGCAAGAGGAAAGGAGGAAAGTCAAGGACAGTTGCTCTTAAGGCTGAAGAAGAATCCCCCAAAGCAGCCTCCTCAAGGAAAGACAAGAGTAAAGCTCTTTTCATAAAGTCTGATACTGAGTCATCAAAGTCTGAAAGTGATGATGACTCAGATTCTGAAAGCTTTCCTGAGACTGATGCTGATGAGGAGATGATGAAGCTGTGTGCTCTTATGGTGAAAGGAATCACAAAGATTGCATACAGGAAGTTCAGGAAGGGAAAGAAGTTTTCCAGGAAAGGCATAAGTTCTGATAAGAAGAATTTCAAAAGATCTAAAGGCAGAGGAGGAAAGTCTGACAGAGGAGATTATACCAATGTTAAATGCTATAATTGTGGTGAGAAAGGCCACATATCTCCTGATTGCAAGAAGGTGAAGGTTGACAAAGGCAAGGCTCTTGTCACAAAGCAGAAAAGCTGGACAGACACAGACTTTGAAAGTGAGAAGAACTATGCATTGATGGCAAACGCTGATAAAGAAAGTGCTGAGAGCAATTCTGAAGCTGCTAAAACAAAGGTACCTCAGATTACTTATGCTTTTCATTCTGATGATATTAATGAGTTGAGAAGATATCTTAAAACCATGTTTGTTAGTTATAGAGATCAAACTTTAACATGTGAAAGATTAACTTCTGAAAATCTTGCCTTTAAGAAAAGAAATGATTTCTTAGAAAAAGAGTTAGTTATGTTCCATCAAACTCAGAAGGATAAATATGATGCTTTTTATGTTAGGGATGAAGTGCTAAAAATGAATGAATCTCTAAAAACTGAGTTAGAAAAGGAAAGAGAGATAATCAGGACTTGGACTAACTCTGGCAAAACAGCTCAAAATTTACTAAGTAGTGGAAACTGGAAAGAGGGCTTAGGTTATGGAGAAGATAAGAATGATAAAGGAACTGAAGAAATTAAGCCTGTTGTTAAACAAAAGTCAAAGTTAAAACCTGTTAAGTTTGTAACTGTAAAGTCTGAAAGTGAGAAATCAGAAGTTAAAAAGGAATTAACTTCTGACAAACTAAAACAGGAAAAGACAGCTGAAGTAAACATAGGCTTAATGACAAAGAAGCAGCTTAAGCATAAGCTGAAAGATGTTAAGTATGCAAACAAGGTAAAATCACCTAGGAAAAATAGGAATGGAAAGGCAGGTGTGAATAAAAGCAATGATTATAAACCTGTTCCTGATGCTCCTAGGAAAACATGTCATAACTGTGGAAGTTCTAACCATCTGGCTTCTTTTTGCAGGAAGAATAAGAATATTAACTCCTTGCCTTCAAAATCAGGAGTTAAAGAGTCAGTCTGTTAGATATAAGCCACAAAATCCTTGTTTTCATTGTGGTAGTTTATGGCATTCCATTTATACTTGTAAGGAATATCATAGTTTGTACTATGATTATTATCAAATAAAACCTTCTTTGAAGAAAGTTTCCATTGTTCCTTCTAGTATAAATTCTAATTTAAAGTCTGATAGTGTAAGTTCTGATGAGAAAAATGTTAACATAAACTCTGATGCTAAATCCGCTGCAAATGTTAACAAACTTAATAAGGCCAAAGGATCCAAGCAAGTCTGGGTCCTTAAAACTAATAATTAGTGGTCTTTGTGATTGCAGGGCAACAGGAAGAATATTCTAGTTCTGGACAGTGGATGTTCAGGACATATGACTGGAAATAAGGCCCTGCTATCAGACTTTGTGGAGAAAGTTGGCCCAAGTGTTTCTTATGGAGATGGCAACATTGGAAAAACATTTGGATACGGCAATATCAATCTTGGAAATGTCATAATTAAAGAAGTAGCTCTTGTCTCAGGACTTAAACACAATCTGCTAAGTGTGAGTCAAATCTGTGACAGAGGTTATCATGTTGATTTCTTTGAAGAACACTGTGAAGTTGTAATCAAATCTACAGGCAAAGTAGTTCTGAAAGGATACAGACATGGTAACATTTATGAAGCCAAACTTTCAAAAAGTTCTGATGGTTCTGCAATCTATTTGCTGGGCAGAGCATCAATTGAAGAAAGCTGGGATTGGCACAAGAAACTCTCTCATTTAAATTTCAATAATATAAATGAGCTTGTCAAGAAAGATCTTGTGAGAGGATTGCCAAAAACAGTATTTGCTCCTGATGGCCTTTGTGATTCCTGTCAGAAGGCCAAACAAAGAAAATCTTCATTCAAGAGCAAGACTGAATCATCAATTCTTGAGCCTTATCATTTACTACATGTTGATCTATTTGGTCCAGTGAATGTCATGTCTATTGGAAAGAAAAGGTATGCTATGGTCATAGTAGATGAGTTCACCAGATACACATGGGTGTATTTCTTGCACACAAAAAGTGAGACTGCATCTATCTTGATTGATCACGTCAGACAGCTGGATAAATTGGTCAGAGATTCAGTAAAAATAATAAGAAGTGATAATGGCACTGAGTTCAAGAATTTGATAATGGAAGAGTTCTGCAAAGCCTATGGAATAAAGCAGGAATTTTCTGCTCCTGGAACTCCACAGCAAAATGGAGTTGTTGAAAGGAAAAATAGAACTCTCATTGAAGTTGCACGAACTATGCTTGATTAAGCAAAGTTACCAACCTATTTCTGGGCTGAAGCTGTGCAGACTGCTTGTTTTACTCAAAATGCAACACTCATTAACAAGCATGGAAAAACACCATATGAGATGGTGAAGAAAAAGAAGCCAAATCTGAAGTACTTTCATGTATTTGGATGCAAGTGTTTTGTTCTCAAGACTCATCCTGAACAGTTATCCAAGTTTGATCTAAAAGCTGATGAAGGAATCTTTGTTGGATATCCACTTTCCACAAAAGCCTTCAGAGTCTATAATTTGAGAACAAAAGTGGTCATGGAATCTATCAATGTCTCTTTTGATGACAAGAAGATTATTGGTCTTGAAGATTTCATTGATCATGATCAGCTGAGATTTGAAAATGAAGACTCAAATTCTGATACTGAAAATCCTAAAAGTCTAAGTCCTGATACTGTAAACTCTGATGGATTAAACTCTGATGTGATTGAAACTGTGGTGACTACGTCAAAGGAAGATGCACCAATGCAGGGGGAGCATACTCAAGATCCTACCACATCTCAAGAAACATCAGAACATACATCTGGCTCTTCAAGCTCTGATTCGTCAAGTTCTGATAAGCCAAGTACTGATAATGCTGAAAATATAAATTCTGCAGAATCCAACTCAGAGAGCATAGTTTCAGGGGGAGCATCAGATAATGAAAATGAAGACAACATGGATCATGGGGGAGCATCCAGTTCTAGAGAAGACCTTCCATCTGCAAGGAAGTGGACAAAGTCACATACACCTGATTTGATAATTGGAAATCCTGATGCAGGTGTCAGAACTAGAACAGGTACTTTAAATGAATGTCTTTACAATTATTTTCTCTCTCAGACTGAGCCAAAGAAAGTGGAAGAAGCTCTTCAAGATGCTGATTGGGTGCAAGCAATGCATGAAGAGTTAAATGAATTTGAAAGAAACAAAGTCTGGACCCTAGTACCAAGACCAAAGAATAGATCTGTTGTTGGTACAAAGTGGGTATTCAGAAACAAAACTGACAGTGAAGGCATAATTACAAGAAATAAAGCTAGGCTGGTTGCAAAAGGCTACTCTCAACAGGAGGGAATCGACTATGATGAAACATTTGCACCAGTTGCAAGATTAGAAGCCATAAGAATCTTTTTGGCTTATGCTGCTCACAAGAAGTTTAAAGTCTTTCAAATGGATGTTAAGAGTGCTTTTCTCAATGGGGAATTGGAGGAAGAAGTATATGTTGAACAACCTCCAGGCTTTGTAGATCCAAAGTTTCCAAATCATGTCTACAGGCTTGATAAAGCACTCTATGGCCTTAAGCAAGCTCCTAGAGCATGGTATGAGACATTAGCTAAGTTCTTACTGGAAAGTGGATTCACCAGAGGAACTATTGACAAAACATTGTTCTATCTCAACCATGGAAAGGACTTACTTCTGGTTCAGATATATGTTGATGATATCATCTTTGGTTCTACAAATGACAAACTTTGCAAGAAGTTTGCCAAAATGATGCAGTCAAGATATCAGATGAGTATGATGGGAGAACTTAGCTATTTTCTGGGCCTTCAAGTCAAGCAGAATGATGAAGGTACTTTTATCTGTCAATCTAAGTACACCAGAAATTTGTTGAAGAAATTTGGAATGCAAGATTGTTCAAGTGCATCCACTCCCATGGCCACAGCAACTAAATTGGAAAAAGATACTGGTAAATCAGTAGATATTACTGATTACAGAGGTATGATTGGTTCACTACTCTATCTTACTGCAAGTAGACCTGATATCATATATGCTACCTGTCTTTGTGCAAGATTTCAAGCAGATCCAAGAGAACCTCATTTAATAGCTGTAAAAAGGATTTTCAAGTACCTTAAGGGTACAACTGATCTAGGACTGTGGTATCCTAGAGAATCAGACTTTAAGCTAATAGGTTACTCAGATGCAGATTTTGCAGGTTGCAAAATTGACAGGAAAAGCACAAGTGGAAGCTGCCAATTTCTTGGAGGCAGATTAGTTTCTTGGTTTAGCAAGAAACAGAAGTCAATTTCCACATCAACTGCAGAGGCAGAATACATTGTTGCAGGAAGCTGTTGTGCACAGATTCTTTGGATGAAGAATCAGTTACTGGATTATGGGTTAGAACTTTCTAAAATCCCTATTTACTGTGATAATCAAAGTGCTATTGCTATGACAGGTAATCCAGTTCAACACTCCATGACAAAGCACATCAGCATAAGGTATCATTTCATCAGGGAACATGTAGATGAAGGTACAGTGGAATTGCATTTTGTTCCAACAGATCAACAACTGGCAGATATCTTCACAAAACCACTGTGTGAAGCTACTTTTACTAGACTGGTAAATGAACTTGGAATGATTTCAGGTTCTTTCTCTAAATCTGTTTAGTTTATGTTCTGATGCATCAGATATTATAATCAGTATTTACAGATATTACTCTCTTTGTGTATTCTGTGTTTTCATGAAAATGTTCTAAGTACTGATTGTAGTTATCTGATGTGAATTTCTTAACTCTGATAGTGATATGAATGTTTCTGTGATTATTCAATCCGATGAGGATAACTGTGTTAGATGCTGACTTAGTAATCTTTAATTTACTAAAAATCCCATGTTTGAAGTAATTGTTTATGTGGAACCTTCTTAACACAGGCAAATTCTGATACTGAGCTTAGTTCAAGTTTACTTTGTGTATCTTATTACTAAGTCAAAAACTAGAATAATGCTTCTTATATGTTAAGTTCTACTGTTAGTAAATCTGATGGATGTACTAAGTGCTGATAAACCTCACATATCAAAAGAAAAAGAAAACAAAAGAAAAGATTCAATATCAAGTACTCCTTTGAGATCTAGAGAAAAATACTGTGAAAGGGACGACCCAAGTGCATTGCTGGTATTAAGTAATATGCATTAGAAAAGCAAAATGAAAATTTCTTGGTGACTTTTCACAATCTCTGATTACTGGAGAAATACTTTGATAAATAGCATAAGTTCTGATAAGCAGTCGTGACTCACTTACACTGAGAAGCCACTGTAAAAAGGAATTTCAAAAGATGCATAAAATTAGCACAAGACTGTTGAGGTGGACTCATGCATGACCTTATCCTAAAGTAGACTTCAGACTTATGACAGATTTTAAGCATAGTCCTTAGTTATGCCTTATTTCTAAGATGTATTGAAGTGAATCAGACTTAACTCTTTGTCTGATATTTAGCTTAATGCACACACTTACACTCCATATGAATGATGAAAATTACTGTGGTGATCAATGTTGTTATAGATGAACAGTTCATGTGTCAATTGCATATATTCTGAGGACAAGTACTGATGGAAGTTCTGATGATTAATTTCTGATGAAAACATATCAATACGTGTATGAAGAATTTCAGGAATAAACATTCACTTTTCGAGGTAAGACGTCATATTCTGATGACTGTCAATTTCTGATATAAGTCTAAGTTCTGATAATAAATCCTGATACCTTACTTGACTTATTTACGGTTAAAATCTGAAATAGTCATGTCATAAGTCAGAATCTGTATGGGTAAGATATTAACAGTCAGTTCAATTAGGGTTAATGGTACACGTTTTTACACAGTAATGATTACTTGTTCCTTGTGCGCATTAAACTCTATTTTACACTACCAATGACTGTTTTTATTTTCCTAAGTCTAGGGAGATGAGGTATAATTACTTTTACCTATGTCCTTTCATATTCTTTGCGTCTCCTGATATTCAGTTGGCTATTTAAACCAACATCTCATCTCAGTCAACACATTCTTCACTTTCCTGAATACTCATTTTCTCTATACATTCTTAACCATGGTTCTTTTCACTCTTTTCTTGAACTATGGCACATACAATGTAGTATTACGATGTGCTGACTGGCAGCAGGAGTGGCACATCACTGCCATTCCTGAACAGTTGTGGAACTCTGTTCCACAAGAGGTTCATACTGATCTCCTGTTCTTTGAGATGGACTATCAGCTCCATCTTGACCGGCTGGAAGAGGAACGAAGAGAAGCTCTCCGGCAGCAAGAATGGATTATTCGTCTTGCAGTGCTTTTCATCAATAGCAGGAGGAATTAGTCGACTAGATCTTTTAGGCTAGGACTAAGGCTGTTGATGTTAAGTTTTGTAGCATAGAACTATCTTGTAATGTTTGCATTCAATAGCTAAATTTCATGAAATGTATTTCTCTCATATATAAATGGAATCTCTTTTATTTGCAAGATTTGTTCTGTGATTCTCAAATTATTTGCTTGTTCAATGTTATTATTCTTTACTTCATCAATTTTAACTTTATCTACTGATGACTGTTTTGATTAAATTTTGTTGATTTGAGAAAAATTTTAGCAGCAACAGGTTGTCTTTTGAAAATGAAGCAATATTCCGATGACCTTTAAATTCTGATAATAGTCAAGTTCTGATGCAGACGGTGGTATTTTTACTTGATTTATTTGTTGGTCATTTAATAAAACATTTTTATTTGGTCAGAATATTGGGTTTGTGGTGCTAATAATGTGTGTGAGGGAACGGTTTTAATTCTTCTACTGCCTCGATTAATGGGATTACTTGGTAAGTGGAACAGTTTTTTTTAAAAAAAACAAACTGCTGCATGTGTTGAGTAATGATTACTGTTTTCACGTGCCCATTAACCATTTTCACACGCTTGTTTGACAGCTGTCCCAACGGTTACTTTTTGTGTAAAAGTAAAAGAGAGGAAAGATTGTACAATCTTTTAATTTACTTTCATATTTTCTCTTTCTCTTTACTTTTGTTTTCTCTCATCTGCTGACGTTGTTTTTCAAACAGATATTTTCTCAAACACCTTACAGGCACAATTTAACTCTCGATTTTTCCTCACTAATTTCTGATGGCGCCTAAAGATGTTATCTTTAATGGAGCAAAGTTTGTTCCAAACAACTATACAGCTATTCTCAGCAAGAATGAAGCTCCATCAGATCTTCATTTTGTTCAAGACTTACTCGCAAACTCTGAGATAGGATATGCACTGACTCAACCCGAAAAATTCTCAGGAGCTCAAGTGCTGGAGTTCTGGAGGTCAGGTGTATATGATGATGGTGGTGCAAATGGGTCCCCAAGTATTGTCTTTACTATAGGGGAGGATGCCCATGTGGTGACTTTGGTCACAGTGCGACAAACACTTCATTTGCCAGAAAACTGTACCTATTCAACAGTTGAAGAACCAGTTCTTCAACAACTCATGGCAAATATGGGCTATGAGCAATCTCTGGCGAAGCTGGGACAGTTAAAGAGACCCCATATAAGGAGGGAATGGAGTTTCTTTTTCGACTGTATCATCAAGGCCTTTGCAAACAAGTGTTCTAACTTTGATGCAATTCCAATCCTAAGTCAGCAAATTGGGTACGCTCTGATTACTCAATCTCATTTTGATTATGCTAGTGCTGTGCTAGGATTTATTGGTGATAGAATGACAGAGGACAGAAATACTGTATATTTTGCTAGATTTTGTCAACTTCTTTACAGTTTCTGTAGCTCTACTACGGACCAATTAGCTAGTACGATGATTTCATCATTCAAACTTGCTAAGAGAGCTTTTAATGACTTATTATCTGCTGATAATAAGAAAACTGTTTTAAGACCCCTCAAAATTCCACAATCTGTCAAACAGTTCTTGGTAAACTCTGATCCAGATACCTATACATCTGTCTATCCTGATGTACATCCAACCACTTCTTAACAACCACATATCACCTCTACACAACCACCTCAATCCTCTTCCTCTCGACCTTCAGAATCTACCCTCAAGCCTTCCTCTTCCAAATCTAAGAGGACTAGGAATGTATCTCAGCCAAAACAGAAGAGAAGGAAATATGTCTTGCGGGATGACTCTGATATTGAAGAAGATGTACAGGTTCCTGTTTCTGAACCTGTCACTGAAGAAGCTGAGAAGATATCTTCTCAGAAAGATACTGCAATTGGGGGATCTAAGCTTCTCAAAAGGCTTAGAAGAATGATTTCTGATGAACCTCCTAGGGTATCTCCACCTTCAAAAAGAAGGACGAAGCAGAGAGCTCACAGGCCAGTTACAGATGATAAGGATGCAGAAGCTAAGGAAGGAGATCAGGAATCTCTGATCTCAACAGAGCCAGATATTATTACATCTCCAGCTTCTACACCTGTATTGTCACCAATTCAGGAAGCTGTTACACCACCTGTGTCTCCTATTGCTGAACAAGTAACTACTGAAGACCCAGGCCTAAGTGCTGAAATTGATGTTCACAATTTAGATGTGCCTGCGGTTCTTTACTTAGAAGCTTCACACATCATTTCATCATCAATTTATACTCCTGATGCTACTAATACTGCAGATATGGCTGCTACATCTTCTCTGTCTCCAGTTGTTGAGGATCAGACTTTAGATGAGAATCAGGATTTAGTTGATGATCAGAACTTAAATACTTTTCAGATGGTAGAGGATGACAATGATCTTTCTATTAATTCTCATACTATTCTTTTATCAGAAGATGATGCTTCTGTAAGTTCTGATGCTGCGAATGATGATTTTACTGGTGCCGCTGTAAATGCTGATACAGCTGGTCCATCAGGTCATGCTCCTCCACAAACTACTTTTAAAGCTGAATTGGTTAAGAAGTTTGTTAAAGGAGAAGGACAAATCCCTTGGAGTGAAACTTCTGCTGGACAGGAGTGGACTAAGGAATGGAACTCGGTTAATTGTGTTCCTTCTGCAAAGAATCTTTCTGAACAATTGACTAAAGCTGATGAAATGTTAATTGCTGATGATTTCAGAACTCAGCTTAGAGTCACTGCATTGAGTACTAAACACCTACAGGGTCTTCATTCAGCTACTCATGCAGAGTTACACAAAATACAGGAAGAATTGATCAAACAAGATCAAATTCAGAAAGTTGACAAGAGAAAATTCTTCCAACCTAC
Source organism: Apium graveolens (assembly GCF_009905375.1). Classification (NCBI taxonomy): domain Eukaryota; kingdom Viridiplantae; phylum Streptophyta; class Magnoliopsida; order Apiales; family Apiaceae; genus Apium; species Apium graveolens. The sequence goes on along the minus strand of NC_133653.1, from coordinate 264,510,398 downwards.
CTTTGACAGAATTGCTTATATGGAGAAGATTCAAGAGAAACAACAATCTCAGATTGATGTCATTTTTCAAAATCAAACTTCTCAGCAATCTCAACTTCAAGAAATTCAAACCTCAGTGGAATTGCTTGTCTCTCTTCTTTTAAATGCTGCTGCCAAAAAGGGGGAGAAAGTAATTAAGTCCAAGTGCAAGTTAGTTAAGCCACTGGAGGGAATGGATGAAGAACATGATGACCAGGGAAACTCTGGAATGGGTGGAGGTCATGGTCAAGGTAGTAGTTTCTCATCAAGAAAAGCTGACATTACAAATCAAAGGACAAAATCTGATATTGGGAAAAGAATTCGTTCTGATACTGGTAAGAAGATAAGTTCTGATGAACTTTTTGATCTTGATGAAGAAATTTCAAGACAGTTATTTCTCAAAGAAAATCCAGGAATTGACTTGGAGAGTTTAATGGAAGAAGAAGCCAGGCTTGAATCAGAGAAAGTCACATCTAAATCTGAAGCTTCTGGTAAAAAGTCACTTCCAAAACTCAAAGGCATTGTGATCAAAGAAAGGACACATACTGAAGCAATATTGGCTAGATCACAACCACAGATAGATTCAAGGTCCAAGGGCAAGGAGAAAATTGGTGAACCTATCAAGGTTTATGTGCCTCCTGTGATTGAAGAAATTTCTGCTAAAGACATTGATCTTACTCTGAGCTCAAAGAAAATTTCACAAACAACCTCTGACATAGCTCAAGTTGTTCAGAGTAAAGGCAAAACAAGTTCTGATACAATATTGAAGCAAGCAACCTCTGACATTGCTCAAGTTGGCTTGGTATCAGAAATTAAGAAAAAGGAAACCTCTGACATTGCTCATGTTAAACCTTCAAATGTACTCCTACCAGGATTCACAAGGGCTAAACAGATTCAACCTTTGAAAGCTGCATCAAGTGATTTTAAAACAAGGGTTGTTACAGGGAAGGAAGCTACAGATAAATCTGGATTGGGTAGTTTCAGAGAAAGAAGAGTAAGTAACACTACAAATGATCCAACTTCCTTATGTGAACCAGGTATTGGAGCAACTCCTGAAAGTTTGAACTCACTGGAATCTGTACAGATGGTTTACCATACCTACTTGAAAGAATACATCATGGTGTATTTCATGACAAATGGTAGGGTTTATCAGATAAGACAAAGAGATATACCACTGAAGTATTATGAAGAATTGGAACATATTTTATTCTTACTTCAGGTGAAGAACAGAATTACAGAAAGTGCTGCAGATTATTTGAAGACTCAAATTGAGAGACAGAAAAGGCTCTATTCTGTAAAGTCTGATGGCTTTTATTGTCCTAAGTACAGAAACCATAAGGGTGATATTGAAAGGATGAAGCCTAATACTGCTGTGATTAGAACAATTCTTGGTATTAAGGGGCTTGAGTTCAACTTAGAGTCTGATAAAGCTTTTGTTATCAGATTATATCAGGAGTTAAGAAAGACAAAAATAAATGATCTCAGGTATGCTATCTTCCAAACTGGTGAAGATACTACAGAACTTAAAGATGTCAAAAGGAAGATGATTGATGAACTTAGATATGCTGAGAGATGTTTGTTGAAGAACTATCTCAGAACAATTCCTGACATCAGAGAGATTGATGATTGAAGCCAAGTCAGAAACTATAACTGCTCAGATTTTGATTTGAATACAGACTGAAGTTGTTATCAGAAGTTAAAGATTGGTAAAGCTTTAAGGACTGTAAGTTGTAGTTATCTAGTCTAATTCTCATGCATTTGTACTTAAATGTTTTTGACATCATCAAATATCTATTGAACTTGTATATTGTGTTAATTTACAAGTTGGGGGAGATTGTTAGATATATTTGATAATGTCATGTTTTATGTGTTTCATGTTTAGTCTTACAGATCTTACTTAGCAAGGAAGATCAGTACTTAACCTGAAATCAGCATTTACTGGAGTCAGAACTTAAGGATATCAGAACTTAAGATATCAGAAGATAATTATCAGAAGATAAGATATCAGAACTTAAGTACTGAAGTACGAACAGAGAAGGAAAGGCTGATTGAAAGGAAAGAGGATCAAGACAAACATAAGAAGAAATATGCATGAAGAAGGAATTCTATGAAGAATATAAGACTTGGAAAATAAGATATCTGATTGATATATTTTAGGAAGCGGAATTATATTCCATATCGATTAGAAGATCTTGTAACTGTGTACTATATAAAAACAGATATAGGGTTTACACTAGATGTGTTGTTAATCGAGAATATTATACATATAACCCTAGCAGCTCTCGTGATATTTGTTCATCACTGAGAGGTAACAGTTCCATACTGTAACAGAGTTTATTGTTTCAATAAAGTTTGTTTTCTGTTACTTGATATATTAAAGTTCGATTTGATTGTAGTATACACTGTATTCACCCCCCTCTACAGTGTGTGTGACCTAACAAGTAAGATGAACAAGAAAGATGTTGGAGTCAAGATTCCTTTTCTAGATAAAGATAATTACCATCATTGGAAGGTAAAGATGCATCTTCATATGCTTTCTCAAGATGAGGCCTATGTGGACTGCATAGAAAGAGACCCTCACGTTCCAATGAGAGCTGCAACAGGAAACGAGCCATCAGTTCCCAAGCCAAAGCATGAATGGTCTGATCCTGACATTGAACAAGTCAGGAAGGATAAAAAGGCCATGAACATTCTGTTCAATGGAGTTGATGCAGACATGTTTGACAATATTATCAACTGCAAAACTGCCAAGGAAGTCTGGGATACTATACATCTGTGATGGCACTGAGCAAGTTAGAGAAAATAAGATGCAGCTCTTGATTCAGCAATATGAGCATTTTCATAATGAGGAAAGTGAGTCTCTCACTGACATTTTTAGTAGATTTCAAAAACTACTAAATGCTCTTAAGTTGCATGGAAGAGTCTATCAGACTAAAGACTCTAATATGAAATTCCTTAGATCTCTTCCAAAGGAATGGAAACCAATGACAGTCTCATTAAGAAACTCACAAGATTATAAGGAGTTTACTTTGGAGAGACTGTATGGCATCCTGAAAACCTATGAGCTTGAAATAGAGCAGGATGAAAGGATGGAGAGAGGAAAGAAGAAAGGAGGATTTGTTGCACTAGTTGCTGATTTGGAAAAGGAGAAGGAAGTGAAGATGGAAGCTGTTGAATCAATTTCAAAGGTCTGTGAAAACAAGGGCAAGGGGCTTGCAGTAGAAAGGGAAGATTCATTGAGCCAAAATGACATGGAGGACATTGATGAGCACCTAGCATTTCTTTCCAGGAGATTTGCCAAGCTCAAGTTCAAAAAGAACTTTGGAGCAGCCAAGCCAAATAGAAACATGGTGGATAAGTCAAAATTCAAATGTTTCAAATGTGGCTTGGCAGGGCATTTTGCAAATGAGTGTAGAAAGTCAGATTCCAGTAAGAAAAGGTTTGAGTCTGTGGATTATAAGCAAAAATACTTTGATCTACTCAAACAAAAGGAAAGGGCTTTTATTACAAAAGAGAATGACTGGGCAGCAGATGGTTTGGATGAAGATGAAGATGTCAGCTATGTCAATCTAGCCCTAATGGCCAAGTCTGATGAAACAGAGACAAGTTCCTCAAGCAATCAGGTAATTACTACAAATCTTGCACATTTATCTAAAGCTGAGTGTAATGATGCCATAAATGACATGTCTACAGAATTATATCATTTGCGTGTTACACTTAAGTCTCTTACTAAAGAAAATGCTAAAATCAAAGAAAATAACTTGTTTTTAAGTGAGAGGAATAATGTGCTTGAGTCTCAGTTTGTTGATTTTGAGAAATTAAGAATTGAGTGTAAGATTGCCAAGGAGGAATTAACTGAGTCCTTGAAAAAGGAAGAGATTTTAAAGAAGCAGCTCGAGCGTGAACAAAAGGTGATTAAAGCATGGAAAACATCCAGGGATGTCCATGCTCAAATCACCAAAGTTCAAGGAATTGAGTCTTTTTGTGATGAAGCCTGGAAAAAGAGCAAAGAGAAACTAGAACCTAATTTGGTGAATGGTTTGCTAACAGATGTAGACTCGACGGATGATGAGGACTATCCGTCGGATAACAAAAAGTGTTATCCGTCGAAAGATGAAAATCTTCATCCGTCGGCTGTGAGCAAGCCCATTAGCAAAGCCAAACTAATCAAGCTAAATGAGAAGTATGGGTTTGTTTTCAAGAACTTTGTTTCAAGAGAGTCAAGTCAAGTTAAGAAAGGGAAAAAGGCTAATGTTGGTCACATGACTATCAAACAGTTAAGTGACAGACTTGAGAAAATTGAGGTAAAAACAGAGACTAAAAAGAAAAACAACAGGAATGGTAAAGCAGGGATTAACAAACACAACAACTACACACTTGATAAATATGCTCATAGAAAAATCTGTGTCAAGTGTGGTAGTGTAAATCATTTATCTGTTAATTGCAAATTTGCTATGCCTACTCCCATGTCTATTCAGTCTCAATTTCCCAACATAAATGCCATGCCTCCCATGCCTGTTAATGTTATGCCTACACAGAACATAAATGCACAGTTTGCTAATATGCCATTTGCACCTAATCCTTATTATGCTACATATAGTATGCCTCAAATGCCATTTAGCATGCCTTACTGAAATAACATGTTTACACCAAGCATGCCATTTCCTGTTAGTCATAACATGCATGATAATTCTGTTGCAATGAATGGTTTCAATGGTCCAACCCAATTGACTAAGGATGCATCTGAAATTCCTAAGTCAAATGAGATAAGACCTAAGAAACAGAAGAAGAAAGCTAACAAGGCAAGACCCAAGGAAACTTGGGTACCAAAATCAACTTGATTTGATTTTGATGTGTGCAGGGAAATAGAAAGAATCTTTGGTACTTGGATAGTGGTTGTTCAAGACACATGACTGGTGATTCTACCCTGCTCACAGAGTTTAAGGAGAGAGCTGACCCAAGTATTACTTTTGGAGATAACAACAAGGGTTATACTGTGGGATATGGCTTGATTTCAAAGGACAATGTCATCATTGAGGAGGTTGCCTTAGTGGATGGTCTCAAACACAATGTGTTGAGTATCAGCCAGCTTTGTGACAAAGGCAATTCAGTAACCTTCAACAAAGAAGCCTGTGTTGTAACTGATAATCAAAGCAACAAAGTGGTTCTCACTGGTGTGAGAAAAGGAAATGTGTACCTAGCTGATTTCAACTCAACTAAAGCAGAATCTGTAACTTGTCTTCTCAGTAAAGCAAGTCAGGATGAAAGTTGGCTATGACACAAGAAGCTATCTCATTTAAACTTCAAGACCATGAATGAGCTGGTAAAGAAAGAACTGGTAAGAGGCATTCCTCTGGTGGAGTTTTCAAAGGATGGACTGTGTGATGCCTGCCAAAAAGGGAAGCAGATTAAAGCATCATTCAGGAAGAAACTTAATTCAACAATTGAAGAGCCTTTGCAACTGCTTCACGTGGACTTGTTTGGACCAGTCAATGTATTGTCCATCTCAAGAAAAAGATTTTGTCTAGTAATTGTAGATGATTTCTCAAAGTTCTCTTGGACATATTTTCTAAAGTCTAAAGATGAGGCTAGTGAAATCATCATCAATCACATAAGGCAAGTCAACAATCATCCTGATTTCAAGGTTAGAAGAATCAGGAGTGACAATGGAATTGAGTTCAAAAATTCAGTCATGAGGGCATTTTGTGAAGAAAATGGGATTCTGCATGAGTTCTCAGCAGCAAGGACTCCACAACAGAATGGAGTAGTGGAAAGGAAGAATAGATCACTTATTGAAGCTACAAGGACAATGCTTGAAGAATCAAAATTACCAACATATTTTTGGGCTGAAGCTATAAATACTGCATGCTACACTCAGAACATTTCTCTGGTTAATCAAGCAAGATGCATGACTCCTTATCAATTGTTTAAAAACAAGAAACCAACTCTAAACTTTCTTCATGTCTTTGGCTGCAAATGCTATATCCTGAGAAATTAAACTGACCAAAATGGGAAGTTTGATGCTAAAGCAGATGAAGGAATTTTTGTTGGATATGCTGTTGGTAAAGCATACAGAGTCTACAATCTAAGAACCAACATTGTTGTGGAATCCATACATGTTGTGTTTGATTACAAAAAGATTGAAGGACTGAAAGATGGAGATTACCATGAGAGCCTCAAATTTGACAATGTGGAGATGGTTAGTGATGACAGTGATGATGAAAGTGATCAAGAAAAAGTGTCTAAGGATAATGCAGACAAATCTACTACCAATGAAGCACAAAACTCTACATCTGTCGAGTTGCAAAATGCTTCTTCCGTCGGGAGGCAATCTGCGTTATCCGTTGGAAGACAACCTGCCTCATCCGTCGGTATTCAAAATTCACCATCCGTCGGGTTATCAAGAGGAGCAGGAAGTCAAGATAGATCACCTACACAAAGTACCCCTTTCTCAAATCAAAGATCCACAAACTCAGGGGGAGTTTCTAGCAATCAAAACTCAATCACACATCAAGACAACCATGAGGTCTCTTCATCTAAAGCTAATCTACCTCAACAACGGAAATGGACAAAAGATCACCCCTTTGAGCTTATCATTGGTGATGTTTCTTCTAGAGTTCAAACAAGAAGAACAACTCAGGAAGAATGTCTATACATCAGCTTTCTGTCAAAGGAAGAACCAAAGAAGGTAGAAGAAGCTTTGTTGGATCCTGATTGGATTTTAGCTATGCAGGAGGAGCTAAACCAATTTGAAAGGAATAATGTATGGAAGATGGTACCCAAGCCTAAAGGAAAGAATCCAATAGACACCAAGTGGGTATTCAGAAACAAGATGGATGAAAATGGCATAGTAATCAGGAATAAAGCTAGATTGGTTGCTAAGGATTATTGTCAACAAGAAGGAATAGATTTTGATGAAACTTTTGCTCCTGTTGCAAGACTTGAAGCCATCAGAATCTTCATAGCCTATGCAGCCCATGCCAATTTCAAGGTCTATCAAATGGATGTCAAAAGTGCCTTTCTGAATGGAGATTTGGAGGAAGAAGTATATGTCAGTCAACCTCCTGGTTTTGAAGATCCAAATTTTCCAGAATATGTCTATTATCTGTTAAAAGCACTTTATGGACTGAAGCAAGCACCTAGAGCCTGGTATGACACTTTATCAAAGTTCCTTTTGGAAAATCACTTCACAAGAGGTACTATAGATAAAACTTTATTTTTCAGAAATGTTAATGGCTCTAGTATACTTGTTCAAATCTATATAGATGATATTATCTTTGGCTCTACAGATGAGAAACTTTACAAAAAGTTTGCCAAATTTATGCAAAGTAAGTATGAAATGAGTATGATGGGAGAACTAACTTACTTTCTTGGTTTACAAGTTAAGCAAGTTAGTGATGGAATATTCATTAGTCAAACTAAATATATTTTTGATCTTTTAAAGAAGTTTGATCTAATGGATTGCACATCTGCAAAAACTCCCATGGCCACAACAACTAAGCTTGAATTAAACACTATTGAAAAGTCTGTGGATATTTCAAGTTATAGAGGCATGGTTGGCTCGCTTCTGTACTTAACAGCTAGTAGGCCAGATATAATGTTTGCTACATGTTTATGTGCTAGATTTCAGGCTAACCCTAGAGAATCTCACTTGATAGCTATTAAGAGAATTTTCAGATATCTCAAGGGAACACCAAAACTTGGCATTTGGTACTTTAGAGATTCTGGTTTTGATCTAACTGGTTATTCAGATGCAGATTATGCAGGTTGTAGAATTGATAGAAAGAGCACTACAGGAACTTGTCAATTTCCAGGAAACAAGCTTGTGTCCTGGTTCAGTAAAAAGCAAAATTCAGTTTCTACTTCTACAGCTGAAGCTGAATATATTGCTGCTGGCAGTTGCTGTGCACAGATTTTATGGATGAAAAATCAATTGCTAGACTATGGTTTGCAAGTTGAGAGAATTCTTATTTTCTGTGATAACACAAGTGCAATTGCCATCACTGAAAATCCAGTGCAACATTCAAGGACAAAGCACATAGATATCAAGTACCACTTCATAAGGGAACATGTAATGAATGGTACTGTGGAGTTACATTTTGTTCCAAGTGAGAAGCAACTTGCAGATATCTTTACCAAGCCACTGGATGAATCCACCTTTTTAAGGTTGGTAAGTGAGTTAGGTATGCTTAATTACTCTTAAATCTATTTGAGTTATTTTGCAAATTGGAATGCAGCTAGAAATTTAATTGATTTTTCAGTCTTGGATGAAATTTTGGCTAAGTCAAAATTTACATCTCGACGGATGACCCTTATCCATCGAGTTTGGTCATCCGTCGACATATAACTTGCTAATAAAAGTCAATTATTTTTCTGGAATACTTTATGTCTCGACGGATATCAGTTAATCCTCATCCGTCGAATTGTCTAAATCTCAGCCGTTAATTCCCTGTACATTATCCATCGAGTATACTTACAGTTTGTAAGCATTACACGACGGATAACGAGTGGAATTTTTACAGTTTATTTTTTTCTTAACGGACATTTTAGGCAATTTCTATTAGTCACTTTATTTTACTTTATTATTTTTATCAGTTATTTTTGAGATAGTATAAAAGCTTATTTCATTGCAATTGTTTTCTTTTATCATTCTCAAATTCAAGTGCTTTTATTTCATTCTCTCTCAAGAAAATATTCTTCTTCTCTTCAAGCTTTCACTCTCTAACAATGGCACCTGTAGTAAAGATTATGTCTCAAACTGGGTTCATTTATGAGAAGAACAACTTCACTGCTTTCGTCAATAATGGTATTCAGCAATCAGAGGACTATCACAAGATGATGGACTTTGTGAAGAATTGCAAGCTAAATTATGCCATGATGGAGTCACCTACAATCTTCTGTGAAGTTGTTGAAGAGATGTGGACCACTGCTATCTACAATTCTGCTGACAAGACCATCACTCTAACCATCAAAGGTAATGAGTTCTGTATCAATAGTGATGTAATAAAAGCATGTTTCAAAATTCCTGATAATAATGTAACTTCACCACACAATGACCTTGATATTATCAATATGATTAATTCCATGCATTATACACTTCTTACCACTAAATTAAGTGATATTAGAAGATTGGGTCTTAGGAAGGAGTGGAGTTTCTTGTTTGATGTAGTTACTAAAGTTTTCTCTGGAAAAATCAGTAATTTTGACTCAGTGAATATTTCCATGCTTAACATGCTAGTTACAGATAATTTTTACAATTTTAGTGACCTTGTCTTGTTTAAGTTAGGTTGTAAACTAGGTGACTTAGCTAAAAGAGGTAAGAATGTGTATTATGCTAGATTTTTCATGCTATTGGCTAACCACCTATGTCAAGAAATTGTGCTTGAGAACCCAAACAACAAATTGGCTTGTTGGGTTCAAGAGAGAAGACTCATTGCAGATTTGAACAGAGCCAACCATCACAGGGATGTGCCAATGTTCTACTTTCCTGTAATGTAAGCACCTCAGGTAAGTGAGGTAAGTTCATCCATCCCTACAACTATTCCAACCTCCATAATTTCTTTGAGCTCAGGATTAGCTATGGCAACTGTGCCAATGACCAAACAGTTGCCTACCAAAGCCGTCAAACTTGCTACCATTTCCAACTCCAAATCAAATAAAACCCCCTCTGGTATCTCTCAAAAGATGCCAGTTGAAAAATCTACAAAAGTCAAAGAGGGGAGTGTGAAGGAGGGTAAGTCAGGTGAGAGAAGGGGTGAACATAAAAGAAACCCCAAGAATAAGGTTGGAGAGTTGAGTGAATCCCATCCTAGCCACATTGCAGTTTCCCAACAAACTGCAGTGCTTAAAAAGGATAAAAGCTCACTTCTAGATGCATCCTCCCAAAAGGATGTAGCTATTGAACAAAGCTCTCAACCAAGAGCACAAGCCAAAAGGGTTAGGGACACAAGCTCACCCCAAACTTATACAAGAAAGAAGAAATCAAAAACTTCTGGGGATGCACAGGGCACACACAAAGTGCAAACTGGTGCTAAAGACACAGTCCCTGCACTCTCTCAAATTCAGTTTGATGTGGCTCCAATAAATGTGGAGTCACAACCAAAATCTCTAATTATAGAAGCACCTCATACATCAAACTCACCAACAAATTCTCTGGATGTGGATATGATAAACACATCAATTCCTGATTCCCCTTCTTTAACTCTGTTGGGGAAGCCAAAATCTAGTGCAAGTGAGCATCATCTTTTAGATGATTTGTTGGCTCACTTGCCAATTCTTTCAGATACTATTGTGACATCTGTGCCCCGAATATCTTCAATCAACACAGAGTCAACAATAGTTTCTCTTCCCACCTCATTCATTTCTACTCTCTCGATGGATATTGCTCATCCGTCGAGTAGTGATTGTATCCCGACGGATAAGCTTAACAGCAGTTATCCGTCAGATAGCATTACCACTCACTCGACGGATATCACTTATCCGTCGAGTATCTCTGCACAACTTCAAACTTCAATTATTTCAAGTGCAGAAGATTTAGTGGTTGTACAGTCACTCTTAGGACTGAGAGAGGAGAGTGTATTGAGTGAGACGCTGGGTTGCTCCCAGGCAAAAGGAGAGGAAAAGAGTGAAAATCAGCAATCCATTTATTCAGGATTGGCAAAAGTGAATGAGAGGAGTCCCACCTTAGTAGGTGAAGGTGAGGGTGTGAGGGTGGGGAGCCAGGGTGAGACCCTGATGCAACAAAAGAGAGATTATGAGAGAAAAGAAGGTACATAAGTAATAAGGGTGGATACAGCCATTGCTCATGAGTCAATGAAAGTGGATGATGCTGAAAAGGAAAGACAATTTCAGCAACATTACAAAGCTGTAATTGATAACATTTCCTTGGATGCTGACACTTTTACTCATCCTGTGTCAGCCTATCAATTGTTGGCTGCTCAGGGCAACGAGTGAAAGGAATATGTCCTAAGTCCAATCAGGTATTAGGATTTAGGAATAACTCTTTATGTAATCTGTTTTGATTTCATTAATATTAATAAAAGACTTGTTTTGTTTTTATTACGGGCTTTATCTATTTAAGTGTTTAAATAAGATATACCATAGTTTAGAGTAAAGCTTTTTATGGATTATGATGAGATCATAATAGTGAGACCTAAAAAGATGATAACTCTAAACTTAAATAGTTCCTGATCATAGGATTACTAACTGGTAATTAATAATCCGCAAAGATCGGTACATACTATGCTTGCTTCATTATGAAGGATGTCTGTTCTCATAGACATTTGTGTGGTGACACTATAGCTAGTATGTAGGTGCTTATTATGGAATAAGTTCACTGAACATGACTCGCACAGCTGAACAACTGATGGAGTTCACTCACGTGTCAGCAGTTGTTCACATAGTGATAGTTGTACAAGTATCCTTAGACTTGAGGTCATCATAGTCATCTTGTGTACACTGAACTATGCTTTGGTTTAGTTCTTAGTCTCCAGGGACAATTATTAGGGCTCTTCTGGGTATAGGAATTTGTACACGAAGATAGTGTATGATCAATAAAGGATCTACCCCTTCCAGTGAAGGAAGCGAATGTTCAAGGCTGATCCACTTATGCTAGTTCAGGAATCTCTGGCCAGAGTGAATGAAATTAGAAAGGAGTTTCTAATTTGCATAGAACTACGCATAGTAAATGGTAAGCAAAGTGATTGAATTAGATAGGCTTGACACGAGATCCATGCCTTGTATTTAATCGGGACATCGTAGGGTAGAAGGAGTTTATTGTACGGTAACTATTCACTAACAGGTTCTTGGTATTCTAAGCAGTGAATTCATATTATCCGGATAGTCGCGATATGTTGAGAAGCATCACTCACGATGTAGAATAAATGTGATTAATTAATTAATCATATTTAATAAATTAAAGAATTTATATAAATAATGATAAAATAGTTTTATTATTATTTATTTCTACTACCGGCTTAATATTGAACCTACAGGGTCACACCATAAAAAGAGAATGATTTTATGGTGGAGGAATTAATTAATAATGGCTAATAATTATTTATTTGTGAAATAAATAATTAATTGGCAAATTTAATAATTGATTAAATGAGATTTAATTGATTATAAATTAATTAAGAAAAGTTCTTAATATTATTAATTAAAGGATTTAATTTTGGAAATTAAATCAAGAGAGAGAATTATTTCTAAAGTGTTTAGAAAAAGGATTAATAATTAAAAGGTGTTTTAATTATTAATGAGAATAATAAATGGGATAATAATATTATTTATGGGAAAAATTTCAGCTGAAAATTTTGCCTATAAATACACTATTATAGACCCTATTTTATTGGAACCCTAGTGATAGGGATAAATAAGTCCTGATTTTATAATTAATGGGCTGCTAGGCCCAATAAGAAGATGTATGATATTCAGACCAGAAAGGTTAAGCCTGATGGACCAGATCAGGCCTGGTGGAATAAAAAAGGCCCAAAAGCCCTGATTATTAATTAATTTCGTAATTAATTAATAAGGAAAAAATCAGCTATTGAGAAGAGTCCTGATAAGGATATAAATTATATCCTTATCGATTAGCCTCAAGGGGACCTAAAAGGATAAGGAATCAGTTTCCTACTATCTAGGACTCCAAAGTCCATTCTAATTATGAGACTTACCCACCAAGTCTCCTATACCAAGTCCAATTCAAGGACCACCAACATCTATATAAGGGGCCTCACCCCACAAATCAGAACTACGTTTTAGACTTAGTCCTTGGAGGACATGAAAGTCACTACGTCCTTGGTGAGCCCTCGCCGCCATAGCCCCGAGGGCAACTATCACCAAGAACTACGTTTTTTGGCTTGATTCTCTAATTCACAGAGATACGTAGGCATCTCGTAAAGGCAGATTGAGCCACGAAACACGAGAGCAGCCATTAAAGGCCTTGAGCTCCCGAATCTTAGTAATAAATAAAGCAAATAACAACCTTAGTTTTTTATCCATAACATTTGGCGCCGTCTGTGGGAAAGCACAACAACAACCATGGCGAGAACACGGAGAACAATTAGAGCTCTGGAGGAAGGAATACCATCCGGGACAACTCAGGTGATTTCGTCCACCGTGGAGATTCCTCCCCACTCAACTTATGCATCTGCTCAAGGGGAAGCCCAGACAGGGACAACTCCCCCGACTATTCAAGAGGTTGGAGGAAGCGGATATGCTGGGTGAAGCGAAGCACGAGGGCAGTCGCCCCCCTATATACGAGGTTTGGGTCCTATCCCTGAGGATCGGGAATTTTCTGGTCCTTACACTGAAAGAGACTCCGAATCTTCGGATGATGAAGTGGCCCCGAGAAGGAGGCGTCCTGGCAAAGAGCCAATGGCTGATGGAAGGCAATGCCCTCAAAGCACCCCAGGGGCGAATCCCCAAGAAGTGCAGGAAAGGATTAGAGCTCATGAGGCCGAGATCCAAAGGCTAAGGCGTGATTTGGAGGCTCACCAGGCCGCCAGACCCCAGATACCTCCTAGGGGGAGAAATCCTCCTCCTGTCATAGACCTGGATGGTCCAGTGCGAAGAAGGGTTGTTGTTCCAAGAACTGATCCAAGCAACCTACTTCCCCTTGGAGATCCTGATGATCCAACTCCGCCCTTCACCGAAGAGATAATGAATGCCCATATCTCAAGAAAATTCAAGATGCCCACTATCAAAGCCTATGATGGCACGGGCGACCCCGCAAATCATGTTAGGACATTCTCTAATGCACTGCTGCTGCAACCCGTGAATGATGCTATAAAGTGTCGGGCCTTCCCTCAAACCCTGTCGGGTATGGCTCAAAGATGGTACAGTCGCTTGCCCCCAAACTCTATTGGATCGTTCAGGGAGTTAAGTCAGGCTTTTATTAAGCAGTTCATCAGTGGGAGAGTCCATGAGAAAAGTTCAGCATCTCTCATGAGTATTGTGCAAGGAGCAAAGGAAACTTTGAGAGACTACCTAAATCATTTTACAAAGGAGGCTTTAAAAGTCCCATACCTTGATGATAAGGTAGCCATGATAGCACTGCAACAAGGAACCAGGGATGAGTTTTTCAAGATGTCCTTGGCCAAACGTCCCCCTGAAAATATGTTGCAGCTCCAGGAGAGGGCAGGGAAGTATATCAAGGTTGAAGAAAGCATGAGGAAGACCGCAGTAAGTAATGAGCCCACTGGAGGCAAGAAGCGAAAAACTGATCTGGAGTATATCGCTAAGGACAAGTATCCTAGAACCGAACAAAATCCTGATTCAACCCCCAAGAAGGGAGGACCTGGGCAAAAGTTCACTGAATACGCTAAGCTGAACGCTCCTAGAAGTCAGATTTTGATGGAGATTGAGAAAGACAGAGATATTCGCTGGCCTAAGCCCTTGAAAGCTGATCCTGCCAAGCTAGATAAGAGCAAGTACTGCAGGTTTCACAAAGATGTTGGCCATGACACCGATGAGTGTAGGCAATTGAAGGATGAAATTGAGTTCCTCATTCGAAAAGGAAGATTGAACAAATACACTGGAGAAGGAGGGGACAGGAATAATAGTGGAAGGAAAAACTTTGAAGATCGTAGGAGGGACCAAGACGATCAGGGGCGAAATCCCCAGCCTAGAGGACCTGTTATAAACACCATTTATGGAGGGCCGAGACCTTGAGGGCATGTGATAAACACGATCTTTGGAGGTCCAACTGCTGCTGGATTGTCCAAAAATTCCAGAAAGGCATATACTAGAGAGGTTATGCATATTGTAGGAGAAGCCCCGAAAAGGGCCAGGACAGAGGTAACATTGGCTTTTGATGATTCTGACTTAGAGGGAGTCAAGTTTCCTCATGACGACCCGCTGGTCATAACACCGATAATAGGAAACAGCCCGGTCAAGAGGGTCCTTGTTGATAATGGCGCTTCTGTGGATATCTTGCTCCATGATGCCTTTCTAAGGATGGGGTATAACGATTCCCAGTTAACACCAACCGATATGCCGATATATGGATTTGCTGGAGTAGAGTGTCCTGTAGAAGGGATAATCAAGTTTCCAACCACCATAGGTACGGAACCAAGGCAAGCAACGCAGATGCTGGATTTCGTGGTGGTAAAGGCTAGTTCAACCTATAATGCTATCATGGGGAGAACAGGGATACATGCCTTCAAGGCAGTCCCCTCTTCCTACCATTCAGTCATGAAGTTTCCTACCCGAAATGGGATTGGAGAAGAGAGAGGAGATCAAAAAATGGCTAGAAGCTGTTATGTGGCCTCTTTGAGGGCGGACGGAGTTGGGGGGCAGGTTCTTCCTATTGAAGATATGGATGTTCGAGAAAATGATGAGAATAGAGGAAGGCCGACAGAAGAATTGGTTTCGGTTTCTTTAGACCCCGAGAATCCTGATAGGATGACTTTCATTGGAGCCACATTAGAGGAGCCCCTTAGAGGGAAGTTGGTGAAATTTTTGCAAGAAAATAGTGATGTGTTTGCATGGTCAGCAGCTGATATGCCAGGCATAGACCCGGAGTTAATTACTCACAAGCTAAACGTGGATCCAAGCCGGAAGACAGTGAAACAGAAGAAAAGAAATTTCGCCCCGGAAAGACAAGAGGCTATAAAACAGGAAGTAGAAAAGCTCTTAGAAGCTGGTTTCATTGAGGAGATCCAATTTCTGGAGTGGCTAGCCAACCCTGTAATGGTGAAGAAGGCTAATGGAAAGTGGAGGATGTGTATAGACTTCACTGATCTGAATGATGCATGCCCCAAAGATTGTTTTCCGTTGCCGAGAATTGATACTTTGATTGATGCCACTGCTGGACATGAGATGCTGAGTTTCATAGATGGATTTAGCGGATACAACCAGATCAAAATGCATAAGGATGACATTCCAAAGGTATCATTTATCACTGACTTTGGTGTTTATTGTTATCTTGTTATGATGTTTGGTCTCAAGAATGCAGGAGCCACCTATCAAAGGTTGGTAAACAAAATTTTTAAGGATCTTATTGGTAAGACTATGGAAGTCTATGTTGATGACATGTTAGTCAAAAGTCTAGTAAAAACTGATCACATAACCCATTTGACGGAAGCTTTTGAGATCCTGAGGTACCACAAGATGATGTTGAATCCTACGAAGTGTGCTTTCGGAGTAGGATCTGGAAAATTCTTGGGATTGATGGTCTCAAAGAGAGGAATTGAGGCTAACCCCGATAAAATAAAGGCAATCCTGGACATGGAACCCCCAAAAACTGTCAAGGATGTTCAGAAGCTCACAGGAAGGGTTGCTGCGCTAGGACGATTCATCTCCAAGTCAGGAGACAAGTGCTTGTCATTCTTCAAGTCACTAAAGAACATCAAAGACTTTGTATGGAGTGAGGAAAATCAGAAGGCATTTGAAGAGTTAAAGAAGTATATGGGCCAGGCCCCGTTGTTGGCCAAGCCAGTTCTGAATGAAGTTTTATTTCTGTACTTGGCTGTTTCAGAGAGCGCCTTGAGCGCGGTGTTGGTTAAGGAGGAACTGAAAGTCCAGAAACCCGTATACTATGTCAGCAAAATTTTGCATGGTGCTGAGTTGAATTATTCAACTATTGAGAAATTCGCTCTAGCCTTGGTAATGGCTTCGAGAAAGCTGCGTCCTTATTTTCAGGCTCACCGGATTGAGGTGCTAACGAATCAGCCCCTGAGAAACATCATTCACAGTCCCAAGGCAAGTGGGAGATTGATTAAGTGGGCAATAGAGCTGGGAGAGTTCGATCTCAAGTATAAGCCACGTACGGCGATAAAAGCCCAGGCACTAGCTGACTTCGTGGTGGAATGTACCATACCCAACCAAGAAGTCGGGGGGTAGGAAGATACCATACCTCAAGACAAGGGAGTTGATAATGAAAGCAAAGAGAAGGACGATAAAGAGTATTGGGTTCTCTATTTTGATGGAGCATCAAAAACAAACTCCAGTGGAGCAGGATTGGTTTTGCAAAGCCCTGATGGGTTCTTAATTGAGTATGCTATGAAGCTAGACTTCCCAACCACAAATAATGAGGCAGAATATGAAGCCCTGATAGCTGGCCTTGGTCTAGCTGGGACACTTAGAGTCAAAAATTTAAAGGTCCGTGGAGACTCGAAGCTGATCATATCCCAGGTAAAGGGAGAATTTGAGGCAAGGGATGATACGATGGCTAAGTATGTCCGCCTAGTAAGAGCTGTGATGACCCAATTTAATGAATGTCATGTTGAACACATTCCAAGGGAAGAAAATGTTAAGGCAGATGCGCTATCAAAGTTTGCTTCATCTGAGATAGAAGAAAGTTCAGGAAGTGTATACTTCCGTGTTTTAAAGATGCGAAGCATAGATATTAAGCTTGTGGCTCCCATAGGCCTGGGGACGTCATGGATCGATCCCATTAAGGCTCACATTCAAACCGGATGGTTGCCAAGCGATGCAACTGAAGCACGAAAGTTAACTGTTCGAGCACTAAGGTACTCTTTGATAGATGGGATTTTGTATAAAAGATCTTTCGTGGTTCCTTACTTAAGGTGTCTCAGGCCCGATGAGGCACGCTTGGCTCTTGAGGAAGTGCATGAAGGTATTTGTGGACAACACTTGGGGGGCAGGGCCTTAGCTCATAAAATAACCCGTTTAGGCTTTTATTGGCCAGAAATGATGGCTGATGCCAAACAATATGTAAAGAAGTGTGATCGCTGTCAGAAGCATGCACCAGTTGTTAGACAACCCCCCGAGATGCTGACCTCTATCAACTCGCCTATTCCCTTTGCAATGTGGGGGATGGATATTCTAGGGCCTTTTCCTATGGCCACGGCACAAAGGAAGTTTCTGATTGTAGCCATTGATTATTTCACCAAGTGGATCGAAGCCAAACCTTTGGCCAAAATCACAACTAAGCAGGTTGCACAATTCCTGTGGGAAAACATTATGTGCCGATATGGAATTCCCCGTATCCTCGTCACTGACAATGGAACACAATTTAACAACGAGGAATTTAAGAAGTATTGTGAAGAAAATGAAATTGAGTTACGGTTCACCTCTGTGGCTCACCCACAAGCTAATGGGCAAGCAGAAGTTGCAAATCGAATAATCCTGGATGGATTAAAGAAGAGGATCGAGAAGTCGAGAAATAATTGGGTGGATGAGATACTTCCCATATTATGGGCCTATAGGACTACCTGTAGAGTCACGACAGATGCAACTCCTTTCATGTTGGCATATGGGGCGGAAGCAGTAGTTCCCGTGGAGATATCACATTCCTCTCCAAGGATTCAGGCTTTCGATGAGAAAGAAAATGAGGAAGGGCAGAGATTAGCCCTGGATTTAATTGATGAAGTGCGAGATAAAGCACATGCAAAGATAGTAGAATATCATAAAAAAGCTTCATTCTACTACAACCTAAGGGTTAAAGAAAGGTTTTTAAAACAAGGCGATCTAGTCTTGAGGAAGATAGAAGCATCTGGTGTAGGACAAAAAGGGAAGCTTGCCCCAAATTGGGAAGGGCCGTACAGAGTCAAGAGTGTTCAAGGTAGAGGAACCTACAAGCTCGAGACTATGGATGGTTTTGAAGTCCCGAGGACCTGGCACGCACAAAACCTGAAGGTTTACTACGTGTAAGATAGGCGAAGTACGATTCTCACTTGTCATTGTGACAAGTAGGTTTAAAAGCACCTGGAAGCTTTGCTTGCGTAGGATTTTATATTCCAGTAGAATTTACATTATTATTGATTAGGGTCGAACCCATGCTATGTAAGGTTTTGAAAAACCAGACTTCATATTAAAGAGTTTGAAATTATTTCAATCCAAGGATGTTTAAGGCTCAAATGCATATTAAACAGAAAGAGGCAAGAAAAGCAACATATAAAATATAAGCCCCGAAGGGTAATAAGTTTTGAATACAATTAAGTCAATACAATAAGACAAGTCATGCAGGGCTGAAAAAGCTCTAAGGAGCTGAGGTGCCCTCGGCATCCATATCATCGTCCTCTCCGCTCTCGCTAGATGTCTCCGTCGTCTCGAAGGAGGAGGAAGAGCTGTCGTCCTCAGCAGGTCTGGAAGAAGACTCGGGAGGAGGAAGGAGTGGATCCTGAGGAACATGGTCCGAGACAACTACTCGGGTACGAAACCTCTGTAGCAAAGCCTCGTCATCAGGGTAGATATAGTCCATCGGGTTAATGTCAGGACAAGCCTCGTTCACGGTCCCAAGGGCCGTGTCCCAACCAGTCCTAAAAAACCCGGGAAAGACTGAATCGTCCCTAATCCTTATGGATTGGGTAAACTCCTCCGAGTCCAGATAGTTGTCTATTGCTTTATCCTTCTCCGCTCGAAGTACCACCAGCTCGGCGTTGGACTCTCCGAGTTCTTCCTCCTTGCGCTTGAGCTTCTTTTCCAGGGCAGCATACTTCTTCTGTTGCCTCCTAAGGGCATAGTCGGCCTTATCAGAAGCCCGCTTCCATGACTCGGCTTGCCTCACCGCGCCTTGAAAATAGGCGTTAGACTGAAACAAAGCAATCAACAAAGTATAAGGTGAGAAAACGCTACAAGAATGAAAGATAAGTTCAAAAGAGAAAAGGCATACCGAAGCTAGAGATTGGGCTCCCATGAGCTTAATCCTCTCAAGGTCAGGGGTAGCCACCACGTCAGTGAAGTCCTTTGGAGTCACGCTATAATAGGACCAATCCCAAGCGTGTTTCGTGGAACCAACCACGGTGTCCCCTCGGCGGAATCCCCAGAGAGGCTGAAAGGCGCCTGTGGCAGCAGCAGTAGGGGCAGCAGCAGTAATAGGAGCACTATGGCCCCCAGCTCCTTCAGTTGAAGCCTCCCCTATAGGCTCTTTCTGCTTCTTCAAAAAGCTAGGCTCCGTGGCCTTTCCCCGGGTGTCTAGGCCTGCGAGCTGAGCTTTTTTCATCCTAGCTGTCTCCTCAACCAAAGGAACATTGTCCTCATTAATCTCCTTAGCAGCTGAAACAAAGCAAAGGACAAAATAAGTGATGTTAATAATGCATAAAATGAAGTGAAATTGAGAAGGGAAGAAAAATACCCTGTTGAGAAACAGAGGATAGTCCCACATGAATCAGGGAAAACTCCTCTAAGAGAGTCCAGCTGGTGGTCGTGCCATCATCCTGAGTAAGCCCATTATAAATAATAGTTTCTTCGGGAGTTAAGTGAATGGATTTGAGGCTACCATCACTAACCTTCCCAAAGGAAGATCGAAAAAGTGTGCCCCAGTCACCATTCTCCCAACATAACCCGACGAAGCTATTCCTCCAATTTTGGTTATTATCAGGAATAGAGGCGCTGTTAAAGATATGTTTGCTTTTGGGCCTTTGCTTGACATAGACCCAGCCGCAGATACTGGAAGAACTATTGTAACACTGAAAGACTTTCCTAAAAATAGCTACAGAAAGAGGAAAGCCCTCCCTAAGACAGCAGACCATAAAACATAGAATGTTCCTCCAGGCGTTTGGAGGAAGCTGACACGGGTTGATTTGTAAATCAGCCAAAAGATGAGGAATAAAGGGGTGAAAAGGAAACCTAAGCCCAGCATTAAGGGCATCCGTGTAAATGAAGAGAGTATCGGGTCTCCAGTGGCAAGTACGATCACCACCAGAGACTGGAACTAATCTAAGAGGAGGAAGGACGTTATAACGAGCATTCAGTTTATTGAAATCTATGTTGTGCCAAATATTACAATGATTAAAAAAGTCGAGATGTGCAGTGGAGGGATATTCATCCCCCCTAGTGTTAATCATATCAATTAAAGACATATATGAAGAGCGGATCTCGATATCCTTACCTCGTTTTGAAGCCGAGGCTATCTTGGCCGCCCTCTCGGAACTCTTGTCAGCCATTTAGTAAAGATTGGAAAAGAAGGTTGGGAGCTAAGGGAGGAGAAAGATTGGAGAATTTTAGAAATGAATGAAGTAAAGGGAGAAGAGTGTGAAGAGAATGCACACTCCCCCCACCTATATATAGGAAGAATAAGTGGATAATGGGCCTTAAAAAGCCCATTTGGGCCCAAAAGTTGGAAGGTTCTGGAATTATCCAGGAAATTCCTGGAAAATTCAAGAGAATTCTAGCAAAAATCAGAAGAAAACTTGAGTTTTTTTTGAAAAATCTGGAAGGATCCAGAAAAATCCAGAAAGATTTGGAGCTTGGGCTTAAAATTAAAAGCCCAGTTGAATGAATATGGGCCCAATAAAAACAAAAGCCCAGAAAAAAGCCCAGGTATTTGAGGTTAAAAGCCCATAAGCCAAAATCCAGTCATAACGGGCCAAAAGAATAAAAGCCCAGGGAAAAGAGAAGGTGGCCCAAAAATAAAGCCCAGGTAAAAGTGGATAAAAAGAACAGGAATATGACCCCATTCGACCAGGAATCATGAGGAAATCCTGGTCGAAATACTGGAGGTCGAAATTGCTTCGATCAAGGCACGAAATGATGCTTAAATCGGTCAAAATATTAGTTCCTGACCGAAATGATCAGAATTCTGATCGAAAATAAATAAACCAGAAAAACTGTCGACCAGAAAGCAAGGCAAGATCCTGGTCGAATGGATCCTGCTCGAAATTGCTTCGACCAAGGCAAGAATGATGGCTAATTCGGTCAAAACAAAGAATTCTGACCCAAAATCCTGACCGAAAATTTCCTGCTCGAAAAAGAACAAGGGGTAGGAAAAATCCTGGCCGAAATTCGACCAGGAATTCTGCTCGAAACACTCCTGCTCGAAAGGCTGTCGACCAGGGCAATATGGAGGATAATTCGACCAGGATCCTGGTCGAATGGATTCCTGGTCGAAAATTGTATTAAAAAAAAAGAGAGAGAAAAAAGGAAGAAAAAAGGAAGAAAAAGGGAAGAAAAATCCTGGAAAATTACAAAAATAAGGAAATTCCTTAAATAGTTTCTGAAAAATGTTAATATTTTCAGAAATAAGGAATAAATCCAGAAATTAAGGATAAATCCCAGAAATTAAGGGAAAAATCCAGAAATTAAGGATAAATCCCAGAAATTAAGGGAAAAATCCAGAAATTAAGGATAAATCCCAGAAATTAAGGGAAAAATCCAGAAATTAAGGATAAATCCCAGAAATTAAGGGAAAAATCCAGAAATTAAGGATAAATCCCAGAAATTAAGGGAAAAATCCAGAAATTAAGGGAAAATCCAGAAATTAAGGATAAATCCCAGAAATTAAGGGGAAAATCCAGAAATTAAGGATAAATCCCAGAAAATTAAGGATAAATCCCAGAAAATTAGGGAAAAATTCCTGGGAATTAAGATAATTTCTGAATAAAAGGAAGATTCGTTGTAAATGTGTAGGTCGCTCCACACTTTACGCAAAAACGAAACCTTGAAAGGGAACGAGTAGATTTAACTTCTGCGAAACCTAATCAATGTTTCCCAAAAGTTGGGGGGCAAATGATAGGGATAAATAAGTCCTGATTTTATAATTAATGGGCTGCTAGGCCCAATAAGAAGATGTATGATATTCAGACCAGAAAGGTTAAGCCTGATGGACCAGATCAGGCCTGGTGGAATAAAAAAGGCCCAAAAGCCCTGATTATTAATTAATTTCGTAATTAATTAATAAGGGAAAAATCAGCTATTGAGAAGAGTCCTGATAAGGATATAAATCCTTATCGATTAGCCTCAAGGGGACCTAAAAGGATAAGGAATCAGTTTCCTACTATCTAGGACTCCAAAGTCCATTCTAATTATGAGACTTACCCACCAAGTCTCCTATACCAAGTCCAATTCAAGGACCACCAACATCTATATAAGGGGCCTCACCCCACAAATCAGAACTACGTTTTAGACTTAGTCCTTGGAGGACATGAAAGTCACTACGTCCTTGGTGAGCCCTCGCCGCCATAGCCCCGAGGGCAACTATCACCAAGAACTACGTTTTTTTGGCTTGATTCTCTAATTCACAGAGATACGTAGGCATCTCGTAAAGGCAGATTGAGCCACAAAACACGAGAGCAGCCATTAAAGGCCTTGAGCTCCCGAATCTTAGTAATAAATAAAGCAAATAACAACCTTAGTTTTTTATCCATAACACCTAGAAACCCAAAAGTTTCAGAAAACCAAATTCTCTCCACCTCCTCCTCCTCCTAAAAGTTGTTTTCTTGGTGGATACCGGTGGAGTGCTTCACACTTGAGGAGCAACTGCTAAGGATCTCTGATCGTTGTCTCCGAATTAATTTTAAAAGGTTAGATTCGATCCCTCGAATTTTTATTCACGATTTATATGCTTTTAATTGGATTTTGTGTGTGTAAAAGTGTTTTTCCACGCCCCGTTGTGATTAAAAATCCTTTAACGAGGAGGCAGAAAAGACATTAAATTTGGTGCACACTTCAGAATCTCTACAAAGGGACAAAGCTGCTGTCAATTTAATGCCTTCTATAGCTGGTGAGCCATCTGAGGAATTTGGAGTAAATTCTAATGATGATGACTCTATTTTATTTGATGGAAGCATGAACTTAGGGGGAGATGAAGGCCCAAGTTCTATTCCAGATTTACCTGAATGGGCCTTGACAAAGGAGTCTAAACCAGGACAATTTAATGTAGCCCTGTTCAAGCAAGTCATGTCTATTCAACAAGCCATTCAGAAGAGCTCAAATGCTGGTACCAAGGCAATTCTACAATCTCATCTAGATTCTCTACATTTAATGAAACTACAGCAATTGAGATAGAATATGACTGTAGATGAACTCAAAAAGGATATAGCTGACTTGAAGACCTACAATTATGAGAAGCTGGATTCAGTCATGCCATATGGTACCATGCAAGATCTATTACTGAGACTGAGAAGAGAATCAGATTCTGAAAAGAAGCTGGCCAAGCTGGAAGATAGAGTTCAAGTTATTGAAAATTCTGTGGCCACCATTCTTCAAAATCAACAGTCTCAGACAAACCTTCTACTGCAACTGGCTCAAGCACAAGGCCTGACTACTCAACTTGATGAAAACAAAAAGGGGGAGAGAGAACCAAGTGAGGGGGAGAAACTTCAAGTACAAATCAGCAAAGTAATTGTACCTTCAATTACTGTCTCCAAGCCACCAGTTGCAGATGGTATAGATCTGATTCAAGCAGCAGCAACCAACTTGAGAGTTGCTGAGAAAGAAAAGTTGAGGTTGATCAACTAGGAGAAGATTGATGAGGAGATACAGAAGAAGTTTTAACTTGTCCAGGAGCTAGTTAAGTCAGCCATCCATCACTCTCAAGTCAAACAAATCAGTGTGAATGAGATGAACATGAACTATCTGGAAAAAGGACAATCTTCCTGCATCAAGTCTCCAAAGACTGAAATGATTCTTAAACCAAGGACAAACTATTCAAAATCATCCTTGAAGAACCCCTTGGACACTGTGTTTGAGACACCCAAGCCTGATGAGAAGAAGCTTTTGTCAAGATCAATTGTCTTCTATAAAGATCCAGCTAATTCAGCTTTAAAAAGGAGAATTGCTAAGATATTCAGAAATGGAAAGGAAATTTGTGTGGTAGCTGGACATCCACAATTTGCTCAAGCAAAGAGAGAAGAAAAAGCCAGATTAAAGCAAGAAAAGAAACAAGCTGCTCTAGATGCAAAGAAGTCTAAACAAAAGAAAGAGCAGATAGCTATCTTGGCCAAGCTACAGGTTGTGAATTCATCTCAACAAATTCCCTCTCAACCATCTAAAACTGCTGAATTAAAGAAGCAAATTGAAGAACAGCAGAAATCTTCAAGAAAGAAAGAATTGGCTAAAAGAACAAAAAGGAAACTAGATATTGTTGACAAGGAATTGGGAGATCAATTTCCTAAGGAATCCACACCAACTACAACTCTAGCATCAAAGCCCTCTGTGGTATTTGAAGACATAAGGGTGGTGGATCCCTACAAGAATATTCATGGTGAACCTATTGTGCCAAAGGATGAGCCAATAGAGTGGGATAACATACCAATTCCAGACTTCAGTCTACCAATCCTTAGCAAGCCAAAAAGGACAAAGTCAAGGGCAGTCAAGAAAGTGAAGCTGTCTCCTCTCAAATCCAAATCTGTAGTCAAAGCTCAACCCAAAGTCAACAGGGGAGACTACTTGTACTTGTGTGACATCAAAGAGTTTTCAGATCTAAATCTCTATCTGGATGAACTAGATGAAGTAAGAGGAATTGATGCATACAGAAACCTACCTGAAAGGTTAGTGTTCAAGTACAGAGGTGGAAAGGAGATTGTGTGGCCACTTCACAGGATTCTTCAAGAGAGCCAAGTTGTACTGATTAAAGTTTATTCATCCTTCAAGAAGAACTTTGGGTTCAATGTCACTGCAAAAAGACTAGTATTGAAGAAGATTGAAGAACTAAGGAGTATTAGAGTTAAAGATGCACTCCCAAAGACTCTAATCATCCCATACACAGGGAGAAGAGTGCATCTAAGGCCCTACTGGCTGTTGGAGTTCATAGATGACAAAGGTGTGAGAAGATTCTTCATATTAGAAGACCAATTGAGCATCTCTAGCAATGAGACTCTCTTGGAAATTCAAGAAAAGCTAGATCTCTCATAATCTGATGAACTGGAATTCCACAGACATCTCCAAAATTAGATTGATAAAAACAACAGGAAGCTTGGAAGAAGATCCAGACCTTCAAGAAACTAGAAAAATCTGCTCATGCTACAGGAGCATCTTGAAATGAATGTGAGCCAAACTTTGTACATTTTGATTAATTGAAGCACTTTCAGTATTATCTACTTGTCTTTAAAACTGTATTTTAGGATGTTTTGTTATCATCAAGTATCTCTTAATTTATGGCTACAATTCCAGTAGACATAAATTGGGGGAGATTGTTGTGCATATGTTGTGTACTTGATGATTTCATAAACAAAACATCTAAGTAGATTTTACTTAGTGAAATAATGTAGCACTCGACGGATAAGAATCATAGTCCCGACGGATAGCTCATCATAGTCCCGATGGATGTTGACTTATTATCCATCGAATGAGTAGCTTATGTAATAATAAGTCTGTAGCACAGGTCTGTGTACATCCTTGTTTAGAATCTGTAGTAGCATATTAGTCATGTTGACTTTAACTAGATATGCATAATAAGTTGATTAATTGTACATAAATGATGTCTTGTAATTCTGCATAAGTGAAATGAAGTCAAGTGCCAAAACAACTACCGACGGATGATTAACAAAGCCATCGACGGATGATCAAACAGCAATCAACGGATGTTCAATATAGCAGTCGACGGATGATCAATGAAGCCATCAACGGATGATCACAAAGTCGACGGCTGGTCATGTACTCAACTAATAAAGAATTCAAACAACAGTTGAACAGTGAAAGCTGAGCACAACCGTCGAGATGTGTACAAATCAACTGTGGAAGCCCATTAACTGGGTAATAGAGGATGAAAAGTAGCAAAGCTTAAGACTGATAGTTCTTATATTTATTCAGTCTTTTTGACTTTATAATTTTGGTGATATATAAACCAAGATAGGAGCAAATAAAGAAACATAGCTGAGATACAAACACAGAGAAATCTTTGTAAGCAGAATTATTAGCATTTCCCTGTATTCTCAGTAGTTCAATTTGTAAGCAGCTGTGAGCTTTCTAGCACACAGAGTTCTCTCGATATATAATATATATCTCTGGTGGAATTGTTTAAATCCACCAAAAAGTTTTTAAAGACTCTTGTTTTTAATTACTTATGTTTTGATTCAATTAAGTTTCTATTCCGCATTGTGCTAATCAAAACACTTATATCTATATTCGAGTAGAACATTTTTCTTTCGAGAAAAAGGTTCAAGAATTCCATTCAACCCCCCTTCTGTAATTTTTGCTATATTATTAAGGGACTAACAAAGGTCCGGACAGCGCAACCAAAGCAGTTGAGCAGGCTGATAATTCATTAACCGACGAGAACAACGAATGTAAAAATATTAATGAAGTTGAAGATTATGTAGCATGTCGCTATCTTTCTTCTGTAGAGGCATGTTGGCGAATCTTTGAATTTTCAATTCACTACCACAAGCACGTTGTTGAAAAATTAGTGTTTCATTTGGAAAATGAACAACCAATTTATTTTCGAGACAATGAGCCACTGCCATCAGTTGTAGACAAAATAGACTCTGAAGCAACTATGTTCATCCAATGGTTTCTGAGAAATAAAGAAGATTCATCCGCGAGAGAGCTAAAATTTGTAAAGTTTCCTGAAAAGTTTCTAGGGGATAAAACACAGAAGATTTGGAAACGTCGAAATAATAAGATTTCTGTAATTAGTCGTATGGTTTGTGTTCATTCCCAACAGGTTAGTTGACTTATTGTAATAATTATAAATATATATTTTACATTATCATATATGTAGTTATTTTATTTAAGAACATATATGTACATAAATGTATATATGTACGTAAAAGATTTCCCAAGACATGTGACTTTAGTTTAAAATATTTTATTAAAATGTAAATATGTTATATGATAATCATATATACACAAAGGTTTAAAATAATAAAGAATTATTAAATTATTCATAAAATATGATTTATGAAGTTTGCGTACTATATAAGACCTACAATCTAAGAAGAACTACTAATATTTATGTCATTTTAAGAAAAAAGCGCATGATGTTTATTTTAGATATTAGTTGAAATTTAGTAAATTAACATTCAATAAGTACATGATTTAAATAGTTTAGAGAACATAAACTATAACATCTGGTCCCTCGCCTTTGTTTTATTCTTTTTCGTTCCCTTATAAATTTATGTCAATTTTATAAATAAGTTGTTAGATTTCTATTTGCTCATTCTCATATGTTATACACTGAACTAAATTTGATGAATATAATTGAGCTCCGTCATAAATGATATTGTCCGCAACATTGTTCAGTACTGGAATATATTTCTCCAAGTTGAAAGACTATTTCCAGAATTCCATATTTTGAAATAATTTTTTGACAAATTTTCCAGTGACTTAAATTTGTAGTTATAATTTTGAGATTTTTGTTGTTAGGTCACACACACTGTAGAAGGGGGTTGAATACAGTGTATAGTACAATCAAATCGATTTAAAGAACACAGATAATAAAACACAGATCTTATTTAACTCAATAATCTCTGTTACAATTATGAAACTGTATTCTCTCAGTGATGAATGAATATCACGAGAGCTGCTAGGGTTATGTGTATATTATTCTCGATTGATAACACATCTAGTGTAAACCCTATGTCTGTGTTTATATAGTACACAATTACAAGATCTTCTAATTGATATGGAATATAATTCTGCTTCCTAAAATATATCAATCAGATATCTTCTTTTCCAAGTCTTCTATTCTCAATAGAATTCTTCTTCATGCACATCTCTTCTTATGTTTGTCTTGATTTTCTTTCCTTTCAATCAGCCTTTCCATTCTTGTTCGTCCATCAGCACTTAAGTTCTGATATCCATCTTTTGATAATTATCTCCTGATAATTTAAGTACTGATATCCTTAAGTACTGACTCCAGTAAATGCTGATTTCAAGTTAAGTGTTGATCTTCCTTGCTAAGTAAGATCTGTGAGACTAAACATGAAACACATAAAACATGACATTATCAAATATATCTAACAATCTCCCCCAACTTGTAAATTATCATAATATACAAGTTCAACAGATATTTGATGATGTCAAAAATATTTAAGTACAAATGCATGAGAATTACTAAATAACTACAACTTACAGTCCTTAAAGCTTTACCAACTTTAACTTCTGATAAAAACTTCAGCCTGTATATAAATCAAAATTTAAGCAGTTGCAGTTACTGACTCGGCTTCAGTTTCTTCATTTTATGATCTCTTTGATGTCAGGAGTTGTTCTGAGATAATTCTTCAAAAGACATCTCTCAGCATATTCAAGTTCATTAACCATTCTCCTTTTTGCATCTTTTAATTCAGCTGTATCTTCACCAGTTTGAAAAATAGCTGCTCTGAGATCATTTATCTTAGCTTTTCTCATCTCCTGATCTAGTCTGATTAGATATGCCTTGTTAGACTCTAGATTAAATTCCACAGCCTTATAACCCAGAAAAGTAGTTATGATCTTAGCAGAGTTAGGCTTCATCTCAACAATATCACCTTTGTGATCTCTGTACTTAGGACAGTATGTGCTGTCAGACTTTACAGAATAAAGCTTCTTCTGTCTTTGAATTTGTGACTTTAAATATCCTGCAACACTATCTGTTAATCTGTCCCTCACTTGAAGCAGAAATAGAACATGTTCCAGTTCTTCAAAATACTTCAGTGGTACAACATTCTGCCTAATATGGTATACCCTTCCATCTGTCATAAAATATAACAATATGTGTTCTTTCAAAAAGGTATGGTAAACCATCTGTACAGATTCAAGTCGATTTAATCTTTCAGGAGTTGCACCTACACCTGGTTAACTCAAGGAAGTTGGATCATTGGTAGTGTTGCTCATTCTTCTTTCTTTAGAACTACCCAATCCTGATTTATCTCTTGCTTCCTTTCCTGTAGCAACTCTTGCTTCAAAACCACTAGTTGCAGTGTTCAAAGGTTGAGTCTGTTTAGCTTTGGTGAAACCTGGTAGTATCTTTGAAGGTTTAACATGAGCAATGTCAGAGGTTTCCTTTTCCTTAACTTCTGATATCAAGCCAACTTGAGCAATGTCAGAGGTTGCTTGCTTCAATTGTAAATCAGAACTTACTTTGTCTTTACTCTGAACAACTTGAGCTCTGTCAGAGGTTGTTTATGAAATCTTCTTTGAACTCAGAGTAAGATCAATATCTTTAACAGAAATTTCTTCATCCACAGGAGGCTCATAAACCTTGATAGGTTCACCAACTTTCTCTTTGCCCTTGGACCTTGGATCTATATGTAATTGTGATTTAGCCTTGGTTTCTTCAGAATGTATCCTTTCTTGTATCACAATTCCTTTGGCCTTTGGAAGTTTCTTTTTGCCAATAGAAGCTTCAGATTTAGAATCAAGTCTTTCTAACTTAAGTCTAGCTTCTTCTTCCATCAGACTTTCCAAGTCCATTCCTGGATTCTCTTTCAGACATAACTGTCTTGAAATTTCTTCATCAAGATCAAAAAGTTCATCAGAACTTATCCTCTTACCAGTATCAGAACTAATTCTTTTCCCAGTATCAGACTTTGTCCTTTGACTTGTAATGTCAGCTTTTCTTGATGAGAAACTACTACCTTGACCATGACCTCCACCCATTCCAGAGTTTCCCTGGTCATCATTTTCTTCATCCGTTCCCTTCAGTGGCTTAACTAACTTGCATTTGGACTTAACTACTTTCTCCCCCTTTTTGGCATCAGCAGGTAAAAGAAGAGAGACAAGCAATTCCACCGAGGCTTGGATTTCATGAAGTTGAGATTGCTGAGAAGCTTGATTTTGCAAAATTGCATCAATCTGAGATTGTTGTTTCTCTTGAATCTTCTCCATATAAGCAATTCTGTCAAAGGGAGGTTGGAAGAATTTTTTCTTGTCAATTTTCTGAACTTGTTCTTGCTTTATTAATTCTTCCTGGATTTTATGTAACTCCGCATGAGTAGTTGAATGAAGACCTTGTAGATATTTAGTACTCAATGCAGTGACTCTAAGCTGGGTTCTGAAATCATCAGCAATTAATATTTCATCAGCTTTTGTCAATTGTTCAGCAAAATTCTTTGCAGTAGGAACACAGGTAACTGGGTTCCATTCCTTAGTCCACTCCTGTCCAGCAGAAGTTTCACTCCAAGGTACCGGTGCTTCCCCTCGAAATATCGCCACGTCAGTATCAGAACTTGATTTGTATCAGAATTTTAAAGGTCATCAGAATATTGCTTCGACTTCAACAGTAAAACCTGTTGCTTCAATTCTTTTCTCAAATCAACAGAAGTTAATCAGAACATTCATCAGAAGATAAAATGAAAATCGATGAAGTAAAGATTAATAATTTGGACAATTATAGAATTTGAGAAACACAGAACACATCTTGCATGTAAAAGAAATTTCATTAAGATGCTTGAGGATTACATTTCATGAAATTAACAGTTAAAAGCAAACATTACAAGATAGTCCTATGCTACAATACTTAACATCAATAGCCTTAGTCCTAGCCTAAAAAGATCTAGTCGAATAATTCCTCCTGCTGTTGATGAAAAGCACTGCAAGACGGATAATCCTTTCTTGCTGCCGGAGAGCTTCCCTCTGTTCCTCTTCCAGCCGGTCAAGATGGAGCTGGTAGTCCATCTCGAAGAACAAGAGGTCTGTAAGCACCTCTTGTGGAACCGAGTTCCTGAGTTCTTCAGGAATGGCAGTGATGTGCCATTCCTGCTCCCACTCAGCACATCGTAAAACTACATTGTATGTGCCATAGTTCAAGAAAAGAGTGAAAAGAACCATGGTTGAGAATGTGTAGAGAGAATGAGTATTTGGGAAAGTGAGGAATGTGTTGGCTGAGATGAGATGTTGGTTTAAATAGCCAACAGAGTAGCAGGAGATGCAAGGAATATGAAGAGGTACATGTATAATTAATTATACCTCGTCTCCCTAGACTAATGAGTAATTATAACAGTCATTGAAAATGTAAAGCCGGATTTAATACGCACACGAAACAAGTAGTAATTACTGCTCATATTCAAGTACCACTAATCCAAAAGATGTGACTGTTTATATTTTACCCAAAGTGTAAGTCAAGTCCAGAAAGACTGTTCCAGATTTTAACCACAAATAAGTCAAGTAACAAATCAGAATTTATTATCAGAACTTAGACTTATATCAGAACTTCACAGTCATCAGGACATGACGTCTTAACTCGAAAAGTGAATTGTTTATTCCTGTGTTTCTTCATACAAATACTGATATGTTTTCGTCAGAACTTAATCGTCAGAACTTCCATCAGAACTTATCCTCGGAAGTTATGCAACTAACACATTAACTGTTCATCTATAACAACATTGATCACCACAGTAATTTTCATCATTCATATGGAGTGTAAGTGTGTGCATTAAGCGAAATATCAGACAAAGAGTAAAGTCTGATTCACTTCAGTACATCTTAGAAATAAGACATAACTAAGAACTATGCTTAAAATCTGTCATGATTCTGAAGTCTACTTTAGAATGAGGTCATGCATGAGTTCACCTCAACAGTCTTGTGCTAATTTTATGCATCTTTTGAAATTCCTTTTTACAGTGGCTTCTCAGTGTAAGTGAGTCACGATTGCTTATCAGAATTTATGCTGTTTATCAGAGTATTTCTCCAGTAATCAGAGACTGTGAAAAGTCACCAAGAAAATTTTCATTTTGCTTTTCTAATGCATATTACTTAATACCAGCAATGCACTTGGGTCATCCCTTCCACAATATTTTTCTCTAGATCTCAAAGGAGTACCTGATATTGAATCTTTTCTTTTTGTTTTCTTTTTCTTTTGATATATGTGAGGTTTATCAGCACTTAGTACATCCATTAGATTTACTAACATCAGAACTTAACAGATAAGAAGCACTATTCTAGTTTTTGACTTAGTAATAAGATACACAAAGTAAACTTTAACTAAGCTCAATATCAGAATTTGCTTGTGTTAAGAGATTTCCACATAAATAATTACTTCATACATGGGATCTTTAGTAAATCAAAGACTACTAAGTCAGCATCTAACACAGTCATCCTCATAGGATTGAATAGTCACAGAAACATTCATATCACTATCAGAGTTTAGAAATTCACATCAGACAACAATAATCAGCACTTAAAACATTTTCATGAGTACACAGAATACACAAAGAGAGTAATATCTGTAAATACTGATCATAATATCTGATGCATCAGAACATAAACTAAGCAGATTTAGAGAAAGAACCTGAAATCATTCCAAGTTCATTTACCAGTCTAGTAAAAGTAGCGTCACACAGTGGTTTTGTGAAGATATCTGCTAGTTGTTGATCTGTTGGAACAAAATGCAATTCCACTGTACCTTCATCCACATGTTCCCTGATGAAATGGTACCTTATGCTGATGTGCTTTATCATGGAGTGCTGAACTGGATTACCTGTCAAAGAAAAAGCACTTTGATTATCACAGTAAATAGGGATTTTAGAAAGTTCTAACCCATAATCCAGTAACTGATTCTTCATCCAAAGAATCTGTGCACAACAGCTTCCTGCAGCAATGTATTCTGCCTCTGCAGTTGATGTGGAGATTGACTTTTACTTCTTGCTAAACCAAGAAACTAACCTGCCTCCAAGAAATTGGAAGCTTCCACTTGTGCTTTTCCTGTCAATTTTACAGCCTGCAAAATCTGCATCTGAGTAACCTATTAGCTTAAAGTCTGATTCTCTAGGATACCACAGTCCTAGATCAATTGTACCCTTAAGGTACTTGAAAATCCTTTTCACAGCTATTAAGTGAGGTTCTCTTGGATCTGCTTGAAATCTTGCACAAAGACAGGTAGCATACATGATATCAGGTCTACTTGCAGTTAGATAGAGTAATGAGCCAATCATACCTCTGTAATCAGTAATATCTACTGATTTACCAGTATCCTTGTCCAATTTAGTTGTTATGGTCATGGGAGTGGATGCACTTGAACAATCATGCATTCCAAATTTCTTCAACAGATTTTTGGTGTACTTAGATTGACAGATAAAAGTTCCTTCATCATTCTGTTTGACTTGAAGGCCCATAAAATAGCTAAGTTCTCCCATCATACTCATCTGATATCTTGACTGCATCAATTTGGCAAACTTCTTGCAAAGTTTATCATTTGTAGAACCAAAGATGATATCATCAACATATATCTGAACCAGAAGTAAGTCCTTTCCATGGTTGAGGTAGAACAGTGTTTTGTCAATAGTTCCTCTGGTGAATCCACTTTCCAGTAGGAACTTAGCCAATGTCTCATACCATGCTCTAGGAGCTTGCTTAAGGCCATAGAGTGCTTTATCTAGCCTGTAGACATGATTTGGAAACTTTGGATCTACAAAGCCTGGAGGTTGTTCAACATACACTTCTTCCTCCAATTCTCCATTGAGAAAAGCACTCTTCACATCCATTTGAAAGACTTTGAACTTCTTGTAAGCAACATAAGCCAAAAAGATTCTAATGGCTTCTAATCTAGCAACTGGTGCAAACGTTTCATCATAGTCAATTCCCTCCTGTTGAGAGTAGCCTTTTGCGACCAGCCTAGCTTTATTCCTTGTAATTATGCCGTCACTGTCAGTTTTGTTTCTGAATACCCATTTTGTACCAACAACTGATCTGTTCTTTGGTCTTGGCATAAGGGTCCAGACTTTATTTCTTTCAAATTCATTTAGCTCTTCCTGTATTGTTTGCACCCAATCAGCATCTTGAAGAGCTTCTTCCACTTTCTTTGGTTCAGTCTGCGAGAGAAAGGAATGATAGAGACTTTCATTTGATGTAGCTGTTCTAGTTCTGACACCTGCATCAGGATTTCCAATTATTAAATCAGGTGTATTGCTTTAGTCCACTTCCTTGCAGATGGAAGTTGATCTCTAGAACTGGATCCTCCCCCATAATCCATGCTGTCTTCATCAACATTTTCTGATGCTCCCCCTGAAGTTATGCTCTCTGAGTTGGATTCTTCAGCATTTGAATTTCCAGAATTATCAGAACTTGACTTATCAGAACTTGACGAATCAGAACTTGAAGAGCCTGTTCTTGGTTCTGATGTTTCTTAAGATGTGGTTGAATCTTCAATATGCTCCCCCTGCACTGGTGCATCTTCATTTGGCGTAGTCACCACAGTTTCAATAACGTCAGAGTTTAATCCATCAGAGTTTGCAGTATCATGATTTAAGCTATCAGAATTTATAGAATCAGAACTTAGGAGTTCATTCTCAAATCTCAGCTGATCATGATCATTGAAATCTTCAAGTCCAGTGATCTTCTTGTCGTCAAAAGAGACATTGATAGATTCCATGACAACCCTTGTTCTTAGATTATAGACTCTGAAGGCTTTTGTGGAAAGTGGATATCCAACAAAGATTTCTTCATCAGCTTTTAAATCAAATTTGGATAGATGTTCAGGATGAGTCTTAAGAACAAAGCACTTGCATCCAAATACATGAAAATACTTCAGATTTAGCTTCTTTTTCTTCACCATCTCATATGGTGTCTTTCCATGCTTGTTGATAAGTGTTGCATTCTGAGTAAAACAAGCAGTCTGCACAGCCTCAACCCAAAAATAGGTTGGTAACTTTGCTTCATCAAGCATAGTTCGTGCAGCTTCAATTAGAGTTCTATTCTTTCTTTCAACAACTCCATTTTGCTGTGGAGTTCCAGGAGCAGAAAATTTCTGCTTCATTCCATAGGTTTTGCAGAACTCTTCCATAATCATATTCTTGAACTCAGTGCCATTATCACTCCTTATTATTTTCACAGAATCTTTGACCAATTTATCCAGCTGTCCGATATGATCAATCAAGATAAATGATGTCTCACTCTTTGTGTGCAAGAAATACACCCATGTGTATCTGGTGAACTCATCTACTATGACCATAGCATATTTCTTCTTTGCAATAGACATGACATTTACTGGACCAAATAGATCAACATGCAACAGATGATAAGGCTCAAGAATTGATGATTCAGTCTTGCTCTTGAAAGTAGATTTTCTTTGTTTTGCCTTTTGACAAGAGTCACAAAGGCCATCAGGAGCAAACACTGACTTTGGCAGTCCTCTCACAAGATCTTTCTTGACAAGCTCATTTATATTGTTGAAATTTAAATGAGAGAGTTTCTTGTGCCAATTCTAGCTTTCTTCAATTGATGCTCTGCCCAGCAAACAGATTGCAGAACCATCAGAACTTGTTGAAAGCTTGGCTTCATAAAATTTTACCATATCTGTATCCTTTCAGAACCACTTTGCCTGTAAATTTGCTTACAACTTCACAGTGTTCTTCAAAGAAATCAACATGATAACCTCTGTCACGGATTTGACTCACACTCAGCAGATTGTGTTTAAGTCCTGAGACCAGAGCTACTTTTCCAATGATGACATTTCCAAGATTAATATTGCCATATCCCAGAGTTTTTCCCATGTTGCCATCTCCATAAGAAACACTTGGGCCAGCCTTCTCCACAAAGTCTGATAGCAGGGCTTTATTTCCAGTCATATGTCCTGAACATCCACTGTCCAGAACTAGGATATTTTTCCTGTTGCCCTGCAATTACAAAGACCACTAATGGTTAGTTTTAAGGACCCAGACTAGCTTGGATCCTTTGGCCTTATTAAGTTTGTTAACATTTGCAGCGGATTTAACATCAGAGTTTATGTTAACATTTGTCTTATCAGAATTTACACTATCAGACTTTGAGTCAGAACTTATACTAGAAGGAACAATGCTAACTTTCTTTAAAGAAGGTTTTATTTGATAATAATCATAGTACAGACTATGATATTCCTTATAAGTATAAATAGAATGCCATAAACTACCACAATGAAAACAAGGATTTTGTGGCTTATATCTAACAGACTGACTCTTAACTCCTGAAGTTGAAGGTAAGGAGTTTAAGTTCTTATTCTTCCTGCAAAAAGAAGCCAGATGGTTAGAACTTCCACAGTTATGACATGTTTTTCTAGGAGCATTAGGAACAGGCTTAAAATCATTGCTTTTATTCACACCTTCCTTTCCATTCCTATTTTTCCTAGGTGACTTTACCTTGTTAGCATTCTTTACATCTTTCAGCTTATGCTTAAGCTGCTTCTGTGTCATTAAACCTATGTTAACTTCAGTTGGCTTAACCTGTTTTAGTTTGTCAGAAGTTAATTCCTTTTTAACTTCTGATTTTTCATTATCAGACTTTGTAGTTACAAACTTAACAGGTTTTACCTTGCTCTTTTGTTTAACAACTATAGGCTCAATTTTTACAGTTTCATCTTCATCTCCGTAACCTAAGCCCTCTTTCCAGTTTCCACTACTTAACAGATTTTGAGTTATCCTGCCAGAATTAGTCCATGTCCTGATAATATCTCTTTCTTTTTCTAACTCAGTTTTAATAGATTCATTTATTTTAAGTACTTCATCTCTAACATAGAAAGCATCATCTCTCTCTTTCTGAGTTTGATGGAACATGACTAACTCTTTTTCTAAGAAATCATTCCTTTTCTTAAAAGCCAGGTTTTCAGAAGTTAATCTTTCATATGTTAAAGTTTGATCCCTATAACTAATGAACATGGTTTTAAGATATCTTCTCAACTCATTAATGTCATCTGTATGAAATGCATAAGTAGTTTGAGGTACCTTTAATTCAGCAGTTTCAGAACTGCTTTCAGCATTTTCAATATCAGCATTTGCCATCAAGGCATAGTTCTCCTCACTTTCAGAATCTGAGATGTCTAACCAGTTGATCTTCTTTGTGACAAGAGCCTTTCCTTTTTCACTCTTCACCTTTTTGCAATCGGGAGATATGTGGCCTTTCTCACCACAGTTGTAGCATTTGACCCTTGAGTAATCTCCTTTGTCAGACTTTCCTCCCTTGCCTTCAGATTTTCTGAAATTCTTCTTGTCAGAACTTGTACCTCTTCTGGAAAACTTCTTTCCCTTCCTGAACTTCCTGTATGCAATCTTCGTGATTCCTTTCACCATAAGAGCACACAACTTCATCATCTCTTCATCAGCATCCGTCTCAGGCAAGCTTTCAGTTTCTGAATCATCATCACTGTCAGAACTTGATGATTCAGTATCAGACTTTATAATGAGTGCTTTCTCCTTGCTTTTCCTTGAGGTAGGTGCTTTGAGTGATTCTTCCTCAGCCTTAAGAGCAACTGTTCTTGACTTTCCTCCTTTTCTCTTGCTTCTTTGTTCCATCTCAAGTTCGTGAGTCTTGAGCATTCCATATATTTCATCAAGAGTTGTTTCTTCAAGTTTGTAGTTGTCTCTAATTGTTGTGGCCTTCAAATCCTAACTTTCAGGAAGAGCCAATAGGAATTTGAGATTTGAATCTTCAAGAGCATATTCCTTATCAACTAGTGACAAATCATTCAAGAGTTTGCAGAATCTATCATATAGACTAGTTAATGACTCATCAGACTTTGAGTCAAAGTGCTCATACTCTTGAGTGAGTATTGTCTTCCTATTTTTCTTAATTGAATCGGTTCCCTGACATCTTGTCTCCAGAGCATCCCATATCTCTTTTGCAGTTTTGCAGTTTATTACCCTGTTTGACATGACATTATCAATGGCACTGTGCAGTAAGTGTCGTACCTTTGCATCCTTAGCAATTGAAGCAATATCTTCAGCAGTGTAGTCGCTCTTCTCCTTTGGTACATACTTAGCTGCTTCACCTGCAACTGCAACTGCGAGCTTGGTTGGTTTGTGAGGCTCTTCTATGATTCTGTCAATATATTCTGGATCAGTGGCTTCCAGAAACATGGTCATCCCCACCTTCCATATGGGATATTCAGATGGCCTCAGAATAAGAACTCTGATTGTCTCATAACGACTATGAGTTATAGTCTTTTAAGTTTCTTCAGTTGGGGTGGACTTGGTTGGTGTTTTAGGTTCTTCAGACATGATTGTTTTTGGATCTAAACTGTTTGTGTGTTAACAGAAGGCTCTGATACCACTTGTTAGGTCACACACACTGTAGAAGGGGGTTGAATACAGTGTATAGTACAATCAAATCGATTTAAAGAACACAGATAATAAAACACAAATCTTATTTAAATCAATAATCTCTGTTACAATTATGAAACTGTATTCTCTCAGTGATGAATGAATATCACGAGAGCTGCTAGGGTTATGTGTATATTATTCTTGATTGATAACACATCTAGTGTAAACCCTATGTCTGTGTTTATATAGTACACAGTTACAAGATCTTCTAATTGATATGGAATATAATTTTGCTTCCTAAAATATATCAATCAGATATCTTCTTTTCCAAGTCTTCTATTCTCAATAGAATTCTTCTTCATGCACATCTCTTCTTATGTTTGTCTTGATCTTCTTTCCTTTCAATCATCCTTTCCATTCTTGTTCGTCCATCAGCACTTAAGTTCTGATATCCATCTTCTGATAATTATCTCCTGATAATTTAAGTACTGATATCCTTAAGTACTGACTCCAGTAAATGCTGATTTCAAGTTAAGTGCTGATCTTCCTTGCTAAGTAAGATCTGTAAGACTAAACATGAAACACATAAAACATGACATTATCAAATATATCTAACATTTGTGCTTGGTCTTCTTAGGCAACGAAATGTTTCCCGCAGCTAAGTTTTCTGATTTTATTATTAGAGAGCTTACAATGATTTTGTTATGCATTGTATAATTTGCTATAAACTTTTAGAAAATAATTGCAATAATTTATGTCTGATCAGTTAAACTATTATTAGGAATCAAACCTAAATCCTGATGATATTTAAATTACATTGCATAATTATGTTAAGTCAAATTATAGCTTTCAACGGCTAGCCTTCCTAAGGGATGATCGTTGAAGGAGTTGCCCATCAACTGATGAGATTTTTATAAAACTTTCTGTAAGATTTTCATTATAGATAGAAATATTGTTATTCATTTAGATGTCATGTTTGCTTAATGAATAATCTAGAATAGGGTGACTAATTGTAAATACTCGTTGCCATGTAATTTTGATTAAGTGAAAGTGAGCTACCGGTGTAATGACCCCAAAATTTTGAACTTTTTTTTGTAACCCTTATGAATAGTGTTTTTTCTGATTATGCTGAATAAGAAAACTTTTCATGCCACACTATGTAGGGGTTCTTTTATTGATATTCTGAGATTTTATTAGTATTCTATATGGTATATAAGTGTATGTAAAGATCGTCAGAATCCAATTCCGAACACTTTGATTTTTCCCGGAAATCCACCAGATACAGAAAGAATTGAGTATAAGGTAACAGGATAAAAAGAATTTAAATTAAAGGATTATAAGAGAGGATCATAAAAGGAATTTAATGTATTGAGAAAGGTTAAGGGAACCCAAGTGATAAGATCCCGGGTATGATCCCTCAAACGATAAACGAGAACGAAAGTTAAGCGAACCGTATAACAGATCAGCGGTCATTAGCCAAGTGATTAAGAGTTAATCAAAGGGTTAGAGGGGAGTGATGTCACCTCACCAACAAGAAGAGGACAAGTGTGGGAGGATGACATCACATGATGACCTAAGCATGACATAAGGGAAGGAAGTGTGGTTGATTAACAACCACACAAATTTTCATGGTTAAAAATGATCAAAACAAAACAAAATCAACCAACCAACAAATCATTTCACCAAAATACAAATTTTATTTCCCTTTTCTTCATCAAAGCTCTCGGCTTTCTTCTTCTTCAAAGAAAGGAAAATTCAAAATCCTAGTTCGAAGCTTCATTAATTAGTGAGGTAATTATCTAAGGTTCCTTATGTATAGATATAGATATCCTATAAGTTTAAGCTTCAATTTAATTCACAATCTCTTCCTAAAAATCATGGAAGAAGAGGATGAATAGTGTTTTTCAAGAACTTAAACTTTTGTTCTTGAGTTTTTGTTTAGATTAAGCTTTGGCAAGGACATTCAAGGGTGATTCCAAGCTCCTTAGTTACTTTTACTCACCAAGGAAGGTATAATCTCAAACCCTAGCCCTACTTTTGTATATTTAGAGCTTTTATGTTGTTATGGTTCATGAGAACCTTGATTATTGTGTATTTAGAGATGTGTAGGTTTTGTGATGTGTTGGGGTTATAAATCTTGTTGATTAGTTAAAGAACTTAAGTAAGCTTTTAGTTCATGATTGGGAAGTAGTATAAGTTGATAATATTGAGTTGTTGGGGCTGTTATGGTGAATTAAGGATGGATTTTGGTTGTGATGTTGATCGTGGGTTGATTTGGAGTGGTATAAATTGGGTAATCGCGTAAACATAGCCGTCGTAATGCCCGATTTACTTTAGACTGTTTTTGTTCTTAACATCAGGACCCTTGAACTCACTGTTAGGTTTTGACCACTGCCATGTTTAGATAGTTCATGTTACGAGCTTCGTTTTGATATATGGTTCGTTTGATTCCGATGTACGGTTTAGGAGAAATGACAGTTTTAAGTAACGGTATTTCGCGAACGAAACATTTCCCCTCGCCTTACTTTGAAACCTTGGTTAAGGACCTTAAATGACTAATTGGAGTATGAAACAATTATGTTAAGTGGATTAGGCATTTGGTAAGGTACTCGCGAAAGAATCGCCTTAAAACTCTTAATGGGTAATTTATTAAAAATGGTGGAGCCAAGGGTACTCGAACTACTTACGTGATTCATTAAGCGTAGAAGTGACCATAAGCGAACATTAGGGTTCAATTGGTTAAAGTCTAGTTTCTTAAGCGATCGGGGTTTAATTCCGATTTATGATTGTTGTTCATAGGTTATCGGACCCACTCTAAGCTTAAGTGTTAGGTCCCAATGTGTTTATAGAAGGGGGGTTGAATACAAACAGCTCCGAATAATCGATAAAATGCGGAATAAAAAATATGAAACAAAATTCAAGTTAAATAAGAATATTATTAAACTTGAAAGGTGTTACAACAACTGTATCGATTACAAGGAATTAATCTCAAATTAATTATCACAAATTTAGAATAAATTCGACATGAACTTTTTCTATTTTTGTAATAATTAGAATCAAATGCTAAACGCAATTTGAGATTAAGTTCTAGGGATTTTGATCCGCTAGATTGTTACACAAGAACAAGATAAATAATTCTAGTGGTTTTGATTTAACTTTACAATCTAGAATTTTGATCTTGAATAAAGCAGATGAAGGATGTAATATTTCTTTTCTTTTCTGCTGTTCTTGACTTGTGTTCTGTGTCTGAGATATTGTAATGAATTGTTGCCTCTGCTTCTTTTATCAAACAGCCGAATGAAAATAGAGCTGGTATGACAATCCTTTGGCTCAGCAAGACAATCGGTAGGACTATCTTTAGAGCTAGCAAGACAATCAGAATGAACTAGCAAGACTTTTGGTATGACTATCAATTGTCATACCGATTGTCATATTAGTTCAAATCAGATTGTCTTACCGAATTAATAAGTGATTTTAATCTAATAATAATTCTGATAAGACAATCAACTGAATTAGCATGACTTTCGGTATGACTAGTGATTGTCATACCGATTGTCATACTAATACAATCAGTTGTCTTTTTTGAATTTAAATAGATTTTAAACCAATTAAAATTCTGAAAATCCTTAATATTAGTTCTGAATTAATTAATCAATTAATTCAATTAATAAATAAATTAATCTTTGCAGATATAATTTATTTTCTTAATTAAATTATATGACTTAATTAATTAATAGAGAATTAATACTAACCCTGAGCAGCATCCATTCTTCTGACAATCTTCTGAAAATCACTGAAATATATGAATCAATTCCACCACTTCAATGTTGACACTCGATGTAAAGTCTGGTTCATGAGTGACTAACTTCCGTGATGTTTCTTCATGTCTTGACTTTGATACTCTGATTTTCTTCAGATTAAATCCTTGTAATTAATGATACTCTGACGAGATCTCTGTCACTTGATTAAATCCACGATCTTGATTTATATCACTGAGGCTTGATCAATTCCTTGAGCTTCTTCCAGTGAAGTACTTCGTCAAGTCTGTAGATGAACCTTGTTTCTGAATCCTCTAACAGATGTTACGTTGCGAGATCACTCTGACGGTCGATCCACTATTTACTTATTACATTCTTATTTGAGTTGAGTTAAATCCTCGAATATACAAATAGGCTATGACATATACCTTTCAATCTCCCCCTATTTGTTTGTTAGACAATAACACACAAATACCTAGAGGATAACTCAACTAACAAATAAGAAAAAGATATAAAAAGAAATGCAAAGTAAATAGTAGAGAAATTCTGGAATACATATAACATTTTCCAGATTCCAAAGTAGATGTTCCTCTAGACTGAACATATCTTCAAGTAGTTCCATCTTCATTTGTACAACCACATTTCCTGTTGAGAAGCACATATCTCTCTTGCTTCCCCCCTATGAGAATCAACTTCTTAAAGGAAATCACCTTGTGTTTACCACCTCTCCCGTACAATAGGATCCGT
Organism: Apium graveolens; assembly: GCF_009905375.1. Lineage (NCBI taxonomy): Eukaryota > Viridiplantae > Streptophyta > Magnoliopsida > Apiales > Apiaceae > Apium > Apium graveolens. The sequence goes on along the minus strand of NC_133653.1, from coordinate 264,467,329 downwards.
AGTTACAAATAATGTTGTGGTGTAGTGTACATGTTCTTTTACCTTTTTCTTACTCCCTGCAATTTCTCCCCCTTAGTTGAGGAATCCTCCAAACTATTACTTAAGCTTTTATCTCCCCCTTAATGAAGGAATGTATGTCGTCGTCCGAAGGAGTTCTCATATTCCACTTGGTTGGAAAAGAAATAACAAGCAGTTTCTTTGTTCCTCACTGTGAGTGTGTGATTCTGTTTAGTGTACCTCACATGTGTTTCACTCTTCTCTCCACTCGTGTTTACACTCATTCTCACAAGTGTATCACTCCTCTCATAGCTCCAAACTTCAGCTGTACCTGCAAGGAAAATCACCTTAGCCATCCTTAAGGAGGTCACAAGTGGTGCAATAGGATTTCACAAATCCCCATCCTTGTTAAACTCGTCAGATGAATCTGAGTCATAATTTACAAGTTGCTAGTTTCCCTTTTTGGGTTCCATATTTGAATTCTGGGAAGGTAAACAATGATCCAACGAATTTAGCATAAAGATCAAAGTTCCCTTCTAATGCCTGTGAAGACATTTCCTTGTGACTCATCGGGTAATATCTGAATCTTTGTCAACAAGTTGCCGATCTGCACCTATGTCAGATCCACTATCCGCAGATGCATCCAGGGGATTTAAGCATGGGGAGGTAGACACTGACCACTGACATATGGCTTTTTGGATCAGTATCCTCTCCTAACACCTGTAAAGGCAATTGGTCCATTAACGAACCTTGAACAATCGAATCTGACCTTAAAATGGTCGAAACTCTTGTTTCCGTCAACTCATCCTTTATGTGTGTAACCTTTCCTTGTGCATTAAGAATTGTTTATATTTGAGGTGGTGACACTACATAGGATACCCTGGCTGACAGGCAAATTTCAATAGACGCACCCTGTTGAGAGAATGAATCTAGTAACTGTTTTTTAGCCTTTTCAACCATTACATCTTTTTGAGAAGATGTATGGGGGGTTAGCAGTTGTCTCGGTTTAAATACTACTCATCTTTGTAGGAGACAGAGCTACTGAGTTGACTACAGAACCTTCCTTATGTGGTGCACTAAGGCACTATCTCCCTCACGCTCATTCATACTACATTTAGTGGTAAGAGAGTGTTGGTTGGTTCTGTTTTTGTATTTGTCTTTACAGTCTGGGATAGACGTTGTGGGTTTTCAACCTCATGACTGTCAATGAAAGAAAGTCATTGGAGACTGAACCTGTAACACAGAATAAATGGCACTATAGAGAAAATGATGTACAATAGTGATTTCAAAGGATTTTACATGAAATAAGAAATCACTAATGTAGAAAGAAGTTTGATTTTGTTTTTCGATATGAATGAGTTTTTGATAAAACATTGATCACTTAGGGTAAAGTCTAAGTAATTCTCATTCATGTCAAAAGCTTACAAATATCTGCAACATAATGTTAACAACATATCATTGACCGATACTTGTCAGGTACTTTAGATACCAACGGTTATGTTGCATAAAATTTAAAATAAAAAAAAATACAATACAAATAATAATAATAAAAACAAATATCAATGAATTAAATACCAAATATCTATCAACAAGATATCAGCATTCAATTTCATATATCATACAATATTTATAATTACAGAAAATACAAATAAACACTTATATAAATATTGCAAAAATATAGAAACTATTTACAAGTTCAATGATAACATTAACAGCTTGCACACAGCCATATCCCTCAAATACACCTTTGCTGTTATCTCTAAAGGTAACCAGGGGGCCTGCTTTCTCAATCCACATTTGATAGAAGGGCTCTATCTCCGGTCATATGTCTTGATGATCCACTGTCAAGAATCCACATTCACGGTTTCACCTGTTTAATGCCCTGCAACACAAATGGATTAACCCTTCTTCGGAACCCAAGCTTGGTTGGGCCCGGCATACTTGTAGAACTGACCTTTGTCAGGAGAAACAACATTTTAATTTTAATTGTCTCAACTTTCTCACTGACTGAACATTTGACCTTGTAAACAGCCTTGACAAATTTCTATTTAGGCTTAGGCTCAAATGTCTCCTTTCTAGCCTTAGAAGGACTAGCAGTCTTAGACCTATCATGCTTTCTATTATTCACATGCTGACGAGGAGTAGTCTTATCACTGGAAACATGCTTACCATTAAAATAAGCATACATCAATTTAAAAGCACAAGACATACAATTAGAAACACCACATGCTTTATGAGAGTGATTAACAGCAGGCAATTTATGCATGGCAGACATGACATTTTTATTATCCAAATCATGTGTGTCTGAGTTAGTCTCAGTTGCTTTCACAACTTTGACTGGAACTTTCGACTCACTTGACTTGGAAACAATCTTCTCATTAGCATGATCCTCAGCATGTATTTCTTCTTGAATAACAGAAGAGGTCCCATCAAATGGTTCAGCAATTGATGGTTTATAGAGGGGTTCATCAACACCCTTAAGCACATGTGGTACTTCCCTCCCTTTAGCACAGACATGAGGAGGGGAGTTTATGCCTAATTCTCCAATAGCAATACTGTAATCATAACCTATTCCGGATGTTTTATTAACAGCTTGCTTACTGTAGAACTCTTTAGCCTTCGAACAAGAATTAAAGTAGGCTCTAACCTTAGTCTCAAGACCGGTGATCTTGTCTTTGAGAATAGTTTTGAGTTTTCTATAACATTCAACTCTATTCTCTAGAAAAGATACTTGTTCTTTTAATTTGTCTTGAATAACATGCACAAGTCTTAATTCATTGACCTCTTTCTCAAGGTCTGTGATCTGTAAACTTAACAGTTCATTATCACGACGTGCATTCTCTAAGTTGCCTCCTAGATGATATACTAATTCAGCATCGGTATATTTTACCTCTTTTCTTGATGATGAAGCATTTCCCTCAACAGCCATAAGAGCAAGATTCCCTTCTTCTTCATCTTCACTATCAGTATCATCCCAGCTTCTTCCCTTTGCCAGATAAGCCCTTTCAGAGTTACTCTTCTGATTGGAATCATAAGAGTTCTTCCTTACTTGCTTTGGCTTCCTGCATTCTGTGGCAAAGTGTCCCAACTCATTGCAGTTATAGCATCTAATGGTGCCCCGATCAACCATCCCTGTTTTGTATCCACCACTGCTGGTGTTAGAGGATGAAGATCCACCTTTCTGGAATTTGTTGTAGTTGGACTTGTACTTAAGCTTGGGATTCCTCCTGAATCTGAAATTTGAGAATCTCTTGACAATTTGGGTCATTGACTCATCTTCTAATTGCTTCAGCTCTTCCAAGGAATAAAAATCATCACTTGATTGATTTGTAGTAGGAGGATCATATTCTGCTACTAACTCATTTTCCTCACCCTTGGAAAACTGTCCCATTCTCTCTGACTGTTGAGATTGTTGTTGTTGTTGACTTCAGCTACAAGTGCAATAGATGTGCTGACCATTCTATCCTTCCTGTAGACTTCCTTCTGTTGAATCTGCTCCAACTCATAGGTTTTTAACACTCCATAGAGCTTGTGCAAAGAAATCTCACTCAGATCTCTAGCTTCTCTAATGGCAGTGATTCTATGTTCAAGATGAGTTGGCAGTGTTAAAAGGAACTTTTTGTTGACCTCCCTGATTGAGTAATACTTTCCATTTATGTTCAGGTTGTTGATCAACGCATTGTACCTCTCAAACACTTCAGTAATTCCTTCTCCTGGATTGGATTTGAAATGTTCATATTCGGAGGTTAGGATCTCCAACTTGTTCTCCCTAACTTCCTCTGTGCCTTCATTAATTACCTCAATAGTTTCCCACATGTGTTTAGAATTTTTACAGTTCATCACATGTCTGTTCATCAAAGGATCAAGGGAATTAATTAATATTAATTGAAGCCTGGCATCCAAGGAGGCTTCTTCCTTCTCAGCAAGAGTAAAATCTTCGGGCTCTTTTGGATAGGTTTTGGCTTTGGTAATCACCACATCATCTACTATCACCTCCGGTTCAATAACCATCGGAGTTTTTATACCCTTCTTTAACAAGTTTGAATATTTGGGATTTGCCACTTGTAAAAACAAGAGCATCTTCTTCTTCCACATAATATAATTCTCTTTATCAAATTGTGGAATTTTAACGGTTCCAACTTTTTGTGAAGTCATTATGAATTTTTGAATGAACAAAAATTCAAAGAGTTGAAAAATCACAAAAGTCTAGGATCTTGATTTGTTTGTTAATCAGAAGGCTTTGATACCAATTGTTAGGTCCCAATATGTTTGTAGAAGGGGGGGTTGAATACAAACAGCTCCGAATAATCGATAAAATGCGGAATAAAAAATATGAAACAAAATTCAAGTTAAATAAGAATATTATTAAACTTGAAAGGTGTTACAACAACTGTATCGATTACAAGGAATTAATCTCAAATTAATTATCACAAATTTAGAATAAATTCGACATGAACTTTTTCTATTTTTGTAATAATTAGAATCAAATGCTAAACGCGATTTGAGATTAAGTTCTAGGGATTTTGATCCGCTAGATTGTTACACAAGAACAAGATAAATAATTCTAGTGGTTTTGATTTAACTTTACAATCTAGAATGTTGATCTTGAATAAAGCAGATGAAGGATGTAATATTTCTTTTCTTTTCTGCTGTTCTTGACTTGTGTTCTGTGTCTGAGATATTGTAATGAATTGTTGCCTCTGCTTCTTTTATCAAATAGCCGAATGAAAATAGAGTTGGTATGACAATCTTTTGGCTCAGCAAGACAATCGGTAGGACTATCTTTAGAGCTAGCAGGACAATCAGAATGAACTAGCAAGACTTTCGGTATGACTATCAATTGTCATACCAATTGTCATATTAGTTCAAATCAGATTGTCTTACCGAATTAATAAGTGATTTTAATCTAATAATAATTCTGATAAGACAATCAACTGAATTAGCATGACTTTCGGTATGACTATTGATTGTCATACTGATTGTCATACTAATACAATCAGTTGTCTTGTTTGAATTTAAATAGATTTTAAACCAATTAAAATTCTGAAAATCCTTAATATTAGTTCTGAATTAATTAATCAATTAATTCAATTAATAAATAAATTAATCTTTGCAGATATAATATATTTTCTTAATTAAATTATATGACTTAATTAATTAATAGAGAATTAATACTAACCCTGAGCAGCATCCATTCTTCTGACAATCTTCTGAAAATCACTGAAATATATGAATCAATTTCACCACTTCAATGTTGACACTCGATGTACTGTCTGGTTCATGAGTGACTAACTTCCGTGACGTTTCTTCATGTCTTGACTTTGATACTCTGATTTTCTTCAGATTAAATCCTTGTAATTAATGATACTCTGACGAGATCTCTGTCACTTGATTAAATCCACGATCTTGATTTATATCACTGAGGCTTGATCAATTCTTTGAGCTTCTTCCAGTGAAGTACTTCGTCAAGTCTGTAGATGAACCTTGTTTCTGAATCCTCTGACAGATGTTATGTTGCGAGATCTCTCTGACGGTCGATCCACTATTTACTTATTACATTCTTATTTGAGTTGAGTTAAATCCTCGAATATACAAATAGGCTATGACATATGCCTTTCATTAAGTCTATCCGGGAGCACTCAGACAAGTTTTCTACCCGTTATACTGTTGTTGTGATGTATATATGTATATGCATTATCTTTTGATAGATGCATGTTGGTTAATTAGCAAATCTTGCGATATATTGGAGCATGCTGATATGGTTTATATGCATGACTGTTTCGTAGTCTTGATATCTAATTGTTGATTCAATTGCTTATAAACTGCATAATACCTATGCTAGAGATAAGCAGTAGTTGCGTATAACCTTAGTATAGGAGACCCAAAGGTGGATATTTTCTAAACCAGGAGTCGATGTTCCCGAGTATATTATATATATATAGTAATAGTAATAGTTTTCAAACTATTAATCGAATAAGGTTTATTCGATAACTTTATTTTATTTAATGAATATTATTTTGAATATTCATTTGAGGATGTATGACTCTGTTTATATTATTTAATGAATATTATTTTGAATACTCATTCGAGGACTTATGACTCCACTATTTAATAAATAATATTCTTTATTTTATTAAAGAATAACGTTTCGATAATCAAACTTATTTTTGATTATTCAAATAAAGATCGTACCTTCGTATAAGTATATCTTTGATTATTTATTATTCATTTCAAGTATGAGTTTTAAAACTTCTACTTCAATTATTTTTATAAAGATTATCTTTATGGGAATATTATTTAAATAATACTATTCAAATATTTTCTAATATATCGGGATTGATTTATTTCATTAAATCAGCATTACTCCAAACATTCTTAAAAATGTTTTCGGGTCTTCAAAATGATTTTTAAAAGTTAGAGCGGATCCCAAAACTCATTTTTATATTTAAGATCTTCCTTTCGAAGGGGATTTAAATACTCGCTCAAAACCTGGGGGATCCGGCTCTGTGGTGTATTTTATATTCGCAACGAGGTCGTTGTTTTGATAAAGGAATTGATTACTTACCCAATGTTCGGGAAGTAAGTCCATCTAATTGAGTCGGCATAAGCGACAGGCCGGGGTACGGTCTATCAAAGTGTAAGTGGCTGGGTGGCAGTCCATCAACGCATAAGAGGCCGGGTGGCGGTCCAGCACAAGGTCCTAATGCGGCCAGGGTGATGACCGGTGGGGGATTCATCCATCTACTAGTAGAAAAGGTTACTTATTGGTATCTTTGCCTGATCAGCAAGATATCAGGTTTATGCCAAAATTCTTTTCTTTCCAAATTCATTATATATTGCAACTCTGTTCATACTTTACATGACAGAGGTTTTCAGGAAATGTATGAGAGATATATATGGATATATATATATATATATATATATATATCGGGACTTAATGAAGTATCTCGTAACTTCATTTCATTCAATGATATTTCAAAGATTGAATTTATTCAAGTCTTATCTTGTAGTCTCATCTATGTGATGAACTTTTGAAATTGATTATAACTTGAACGGTGGTAGTTCAAGTAGTATTTGGAAAAGATATAAGTATATTGGAGTATCTTGTAACTTCATCTTTTCAACATATATCTAGTTAATGATTATCTTATGCATGACAAAGATTTTCAGAAAAACGTTGAGACAAGGTTAGATACATGAGATCACCTTGCAACGATATTTGTATACAGTTATAAACCGGAACTCTGTGTATATTATACATGGAAGAGGATTTCAAGATTTTGAAAAGTATATATACATATATACTAAATATTTTGCGACTTGGTCACATTAAGAGATCAAACTTGGTTCATTTCTTTTTGACCAAGACTTTCATGAGTACTATGAGAATGCTCATATATTGTTGATTATTATACATATTATTTCGGTGGGCTTGTTGTTCACCCTTGCTTTCTTCTTTCATCACACAACAATAGATAAAAAAGATGAACATGACCAAGCTCCCAATTCGCAAGCGGATAGGAAGTGTTCCGCAGTTTCCTGTAGGTGTTGATGCCGCTATAGCTGAGGTAGGATCTACCAATAGGCTAGGTTTTCAACTGTTGATGTACCAAACTTATGTATATTTATGAATTGTAATAATGGCAAAGAATATGTAAATTTATTCAGAAACCTTTTTAAGGTGTAATGGTTTATAATTGTGGAATAAAATGACTTGTGTTATCTTTGGATATTCATCTCTGAGACTATAACTTGTGTGGTGTGTGTGTATATTGTGGGGTCACAGTACGCCGTAGTTGGATGATTATTAAGATTGGGTGTTATTAAGGGAAATGGAACTCGTGACAATTCGGATCCCCGACCCCAGATTTGGGGGTGTTACAGAAATGGTATCAGAGCTAAGCGTTATAAACCTCAGAGATGATGTGACGTTAGGATAATAAGTTCACTAAGATAATAAGAACTCTTGAAAAGTTCATAGTCGGGCTACCTAACGTAGTACTGACAGTTAAAACCCTTATGGGAACCCTTATAAATATCGTGATAGAAGCGTAGTTCATTATCGTATATGGTAGCGGGACTCCAAACCCTGAGGTTGAGGAGCAACAACACGATGATTTTTTATTACTTATTGGAGATCAAATTGTGGATCCGATAGAGCGTCCTAACGCGGGACCGGATGATGTTCATATTGAGGATGTAGCGGTTGAGGATGTTGTCCTGGAAGGGATTGTTGCTGAGGAGGATCCCGTGGAGGATCCTGACAAGAATGAATAAAGGACCACCGATGAATTGATGACCATGGTTAGGGCGACTACCAGAGGTAGGAATGGCCGGTCACTACCGGAGGTTCGTTCAAGTTTGTAAAGATAGTAGCCCCTTTAACGCGGCTTACTCGTAAGACTGAGAAGTTCGAATGGACAGAGAAATGCGAGAACAACTTTTAAGAACTGAAGCAAAGGTTGGTGACGACCCCTATGTTGGCGTTGCCGGATGGAAAAGGAGATTTTGTGATTTGTAGTGATGCTTCACATAAAGAATTAGGGTGCTTCTTATACAGCACAGCAAGGTAATCGTGTACGCGTCAAGACAATTAAGGGAATATAAAATTCGATATCCCTACCCATGAGCTTGGCCTCGTGGCAATAGTTTTGCCCTAAAGATTGGAGGCACTACTTGTATGGAGAGAAGTGCGAGATTTACGCAAGCCACAAGTGCTCTAGTGCATTTTCACGCAGAAAGAGCTCAACATGCACCAGAGGAGGTGGTTAGATCTAATCAATGATTACGATTATGAGATTCTTTATCATCCAGGGAAAGCCAATATGGTGGCTAACGCCCTTAGTAGAAAGGAGAGACTCAAGATGATAATGTCTTTGGGAGAGTTGATAAGAGATTTCGAGAAAATGGAAATAGAAGTGAAGGTAACCGGAGCCGGTACCGAAAAGCTGTTTGAGATTGTAATGCAGCCCGAATTATTGGAAAAGATCATATTGTGCCAAGAAAAAGTGATGAATGAAGGCAGAGAGTCAATGAAGGGAGAAGAGATTAATACCGAGAAAGATGATAGAGAATAATGAGTTATTCCGACAAAAATTGGGTTTCAATGTTCAAGAGCTTAAAGATGAGATCATAGATGAAAGCCCTAGTTTGAGGAATAAGATTTAGAGCAAACCTTGAATGAAATAGTCAGGGAGGTCGCCATCAAGATAGATGGAACCCATAACATAATGAAGTGGAAAATGAGGATTTAAAACATGTAGGATGACCCCGATTATGGGGAGGAGGAGGGAACGTTCATACTAAGGAAATAGAAGTCGAGTAAGGAAAGGAGACCCGAGACGGTACTCTTATACGACAATTCATGGACCTGTCTAAACAAAACTTAGACTATTATTCCCAACCACCACCCTGAGGAAACAATGCGGTGAGAAATTCTTTTAGGACCTTTAAGTCGCTAAGCTCTCAGAGTTCCAAGGAACAAGCTGACCCAGTCGAGGAAAGAGCCTGGCTAAAGGAAATATAGGAATCATTTGAGATTCTAAATGATTGACGAAGCACAAAAGACTATTTTTGTCACTTACCCCCCTCCCTAAGAGAGAGGCCACCCGTTGGTGAAAGACCAAGAAAGGCACGGAGCCAGAGGTTATAATAAACTGATTAAAGTTCAGACAATTGTTTTTGGGAAAGTACTTCCCAAGGTTATGGGGGTAGTGTAAAGGCTTTAGAGCCAGAACAAAAGCGGACGAGTATGATGAATTATGAATCTAAGTTGTAAAAGTTGTCAAGCTTCGTTCTGAGGACACGAATCCAGAATGACGGGATGTTTGAAATCAATGCTTATGTGGTGTTGGTTCATGTAATGGTTGTAATGGAAACGAAAATAAAAGACTGAAAAGGGAAGGAGTATAAAGGGATATAAAGGAAATAGAGTTGAGAAGTGATAAGAGAGTTAGGTATGGGAAACCCTAAGAAACCCTTATAATAAATATAGAGAAGTGTGTCATCATCAGCGCGATGGTGACTGATCATGAGATAAATTCAAGGTTTGAAGGCGCAAGCGATACGTATAGTTAATCCCCTTGAAGTTGACAGTATTCGATGAAAATATGAGATAAATCGATTAATTAATAAGGAAACACGGATGGACTGAGGAGACAAGAAAGTAAAAAATTAGGAAAATTGGATGAAGGAAGTGACCTTCAAGAATGTGAAGTGTAAGACCGGGGGCATGATATCCAGAAAGGGAGACGCCAGGTATGAAAGATATCCTAACATTGAGATGACTGCTGAGATAAAACGTTCACACGACCAATATCTTTCAGAACATCCATATTATCATTACCAAATCAGGAAAGAAAAGCGGATAACCGTTGTTATCTTTTTGGAGGCCATATGGATTGACCTCAGTTTGGAAAAGGATGTTACCATGACACTGAGTATAGACTATCGAGGTGGGAATGATTGAATAAGATACCCTTATCAGGGATATATGACTTGATTTATCCAAGGAAGGATGTAAGTACCTTTTAAAGGTGGAAATAAGGATAGAACTGCAATAACTTGAGATGAACCCTGGGGGAATGCATAAAGGTTGGCATTTCACCCTTAATAGGGACAATGTGAGTTTTGACAATATGAATTCGATAGGATTAAGGTAACAACAACCTTTAAGGATCAGTGGAGGAATTTTTCAGAAGTATATAGACAATGATTCTAGTATTAGTAATGGTATCTTGATATACCCTGTACCTAGGGTGCACCTGATGAAAGATTTAAGGATAACCTTAGAGGTTTTACAAGGAGAAAGGTAATATTCAAAGTTCCCAAGAATAGAAATTTTGATAAAGGAAACATGACGTAATTATAATAATGCCAAGTGGGGCACGTGTTAAACCATGAGAAAGTATGGATCGAACCAGTAAAGGTCGAAACTGTTAAAGCAATTAGGACCTAAGATAAAAGACGTCCTGAGTATGATTGAGATTCAGTCATGACAATGTTAACCTCTAAAGACCGAGGCAATAACTTATGGAAAAATGGTGATAATTTTTTTTTTCTCACCAAAGCTTAAGGAAGAGCATTTTCACACAAGTAGTGATTGAAATGAGGTAGAAAATTTATTTGGAGGTGGTTAAAATGACATTGATTGTAAGGAAAATTTTACTATCAGGAAAGACCAAAGAGGTGGCCGACACTCTAAGTGAAAGAGAGCAGTTATAGGCGCTCATGCCAGAAGAATACAGTAATGATGGTTAAAGCCGTGAAGGTTGTATTATGTTATGAAAGATTGACATTCCTTCTGATGATTGTGCGATACTCAACCATAATAGTAGTTTGGTAAAGATTTGATTCACGTTATCGTTGTGAATGGGCTACATATCTTAGAAGGTCCTATCTTGAGAATAAGCCAAGACCATGTTTCAAAAAGGACTAAACAAACCTTTGAGTTAAGTCTTCTATTAAAGGCATAAGATTAAGAATGGTATTAACCTGATATCGTTGCTTTCATTGAAACTCTTCTGCAATTTTATCTGCTTCATGTCATATGTACATCAAGTTCAGGAGTGTTCTTCATGAATCATGAACGGTGATCATGTTGTCTCCTTAGAAGAATTGGATACGATAGCTATGGACTTTATATGGTTAGGTATTAAGATTTCATGGAAAAATGAATGACTATAGTAGGTCCGTGGTGGACTATAGTAATGCATCAATGATTCTTTGAATAATGAGCCGATTACAACCGTGAGAGTTGTATTGTAATGGATGTTGAGATTGAGTACCACTAATCGGGTCGTGGTGATGTATAAGTTATCATTGATAGACTAATTAAGTTGATTATCTACCTATTGAATATTTATTCCTTCTTATGAATAGAGAGCCGTATTACTATACGAGGAAGGTTGCAGTGCAAGCATAGAATTCTAGTAACGATGATGTCTAGAATGAAATCCCTTATTCGAGTTTCGATGTCGAGGGAGTTTCAAAAGTGAGTGTTTATGAGCTCGAGAAAGAGCGTGGGTCCATGGAATGATGGACGGAATAGTAAATATTCTGGCACGTGAAATGCGATGTTATAATACTTGATGTTGATATATATACACATATGTTTTGTTCTCATATGACAAACCTCTATAGTTCAGAGGTAGATTCCAAGCCAGATATTTGTGGCAGTATTTTTTTTATACAATTCTCTTCAATTCGTTCTTTTCTCTCCTTTTCATTTTGTATAAGCTGAGAAGAACAACCCTTCCAGAAGGGGAGGTATTGCCGAATGACTATCTATCTGTGTGATAGAAGCCTAGTAGGATACCACATGTTGTTTAATTGCTTGTCAAGTACTAAAGGCCGGCCACCTTCTGTACTAACTATGCAATAGAACAAGCGTTCATGATCATAGTGATCTCTCAATAAATTCTTTTACTTCTACACGAAGGAACAAGCTTTCGAAGATGGAGGCAGCTAGAGATGAAGTGGTACCAAGTATGGTGGTATTCGGAATGGAAACGCATTCGTGATACTAAGGTTGACGCATTTATTAAAAGGTTATAGAATGCTAACGAGCAAAAGTATAACCAGTATAAGATTAGGTACGGAGGGTAGTAATGATTACGAACTAGGAAAGAGTGGGTATTGAGAAGCAAAACATATAATACTAGAAGCTATGATGAGAGTCTGTGCAATAGACTTGAAAGAATTTGGAATGATCACTTAACGTGAATTGAGTTTTCTCACGACAATAGATCATATGTCATTATCGAGATGTTGCCTTATAAGATCCTTGAGGGAAGACAATGTCGATCTCCCTTATGTTAGGATGAAGTTGTAGAGCGCAAGATGCTCGGACCCGCAGTAGTCCAAAGGACCAAGGATAAAATAGATCTAATCAGAGGACGGCTGGTAGTAGCCAAGATGGACATAAGAAGTATGTTGATTTGACACGAAAGGACAAAGAATAGGAAGTAGGGGACCTAGTGCTGTTATAGGTATTCCCTTGGAAAGGATGGATGAGGTTCGGAAAGAAAGGAAAGCTAAGCCCACGAATTGTTGGACCCTTGGATATATATTAAGACGTATTGGGAAGTTAGCATATGAGCTAGCCCTACCCCCGAACATGTAGCAAGTTCATAATGTGTTCCATGTCTCAATGCTAAGGAAGTATCATCGGGATGCCAGACACATAGTGGAGTACGAGCAGGTGGATATGCAACCAGATCTGACTTACGTGGAGAAACCAGTAAAGATTCATGATAAGAAGGAGCAGGTGCTTCGGAACAAAGTGATCAAGTTAGTCAGAGTGCTATGGCAGAATCATAATGTGGAGGAATCAACTTGGGAACTAGAGAGCGCAATGCTAGGAAAGTACCCCCATTTGTTTTCTATCTGATTCCGGGACAGAATCCTTTTAAGGAGGGGAGATTGTAATAACCCCAAAATTTTGAACTTTTTTTTTGTAACCCTTATGAATAGTGTTTTTGCTGATTATGCTGAATAAGAAAACTTTTCATGCCACACTATGTAGGGGTTCTTTTATTGATATTCTGAGATTTTATTAGTACTCTATATGGTATATAAGTGTATGTAAAGATCGTCAGAATCCAATTCCGAACACTTTGATTTTTCCCGGAAATCCACCAGATACAGAAAGAATTGAGTATAAGGTAACAAGATAAAAAGGATTTAAATTAAAGGATTATAAGAGAGGATCATAAAAGGAATTTAATGTATTGAGAAAGGTTAAGGGAACCCAAGTGATAAGATCCCGGGTATGATCCCTCAAACGATAAACGAGAACGAAAGTTAAGCGAACCGTATAACAGATCAGTGGTCATTATCCAAGTGATTAAGAGTTAATCAAAGGGTTAGAGGGGAGTGATGTCACCTCACCAACAAGAAGAGGACAAGTGTAGGAGGATGACATCACATGATGACCTAAGCATGACATAAGGGAAGGAAGTGTGGTTGATTAACAACCACACAAATTTTCATGGTTAAAAATGATCAAAACAAAACAAAATCAACCAACCAACAAATCATTTCACCAAAACAAAAAGTTTATTTCCCTTTTCTTTATCAAAGCTCTCGGCTTTCTTCTTCTTCAAAGAAAGGAAAATTCAAAATCCTAGTTCCAAGCTTCATTAATTAGTGAGGTAATTATCTAAGGTTCCTTATGTATAGATATAGATATCCTATAAGTTTAAGCTTCAATTTCCTTCACAATCTCTTCCTAAAAATCATGGAAGAAGAGGGTGAATAGTGTTTTTCAAGAACTTAAACTTTTGTTCTTGAGTTTTTGTTTAGATTAAGCTTTGGCAAGGACATTCAAGGGTGATTCCAAGCTCCTTAGTTACTTTTACTCACCAAGGAAGGTATAATCTCAAACCCTAGCCCTAATTTTGTATATTTAGAGATTTTATGTTGGTATGGTTCATGAGAACCTTGATTATTGTGTATTTAGAGATGTGTAGGTTTTGTGATGTGTTGGGGTTATAAATCTTGTTGATTAGTTAAAGAACTTAAGTAAGCTTTTAGTTCATGATTGGGAAGTATTATAAGTTGATAATATTGAGTTGTTGGGGCTGTTATGGTGAAGTAAGGATGGATTTTGGTTGTGATGTTGATTGTGGGTTGATTGTGGGTTGATTTGGAGTGGTATAAATTGGGTAATCGCGTAAACATAGCCGTCGTAATGCCCGATTTACTTTAGACTGTTTTTGTTCTTAACATCAGGACCCTTGAACTCACTGTTAGGTTTTGACCACTGCCATGTTTAGATAGTTCATGTTACGAGCTTCGTTTTGATATGTGGTTCTTTTGATTCCGATGTACGGTTTAGGAGAAACGACCGTTTTAAGTAACTGCGTTTTGCGAATGAAACATTTCCCCTCGCCTTATTTTGAAACCTTGGTTAAGGACCTTAAATGACTAATTGGAGTATGAAACAATTATGTTAAGTGGATTAGGCAGTTGGTAAGGTACTTGCGAAAGAATCACCTTAAAACTCTTAATGGTTAATTTATTAAAAATGGTGGAGCCGAGGGTACTCGAACGACTTACGTGATTCGTTAAGCGTAGAAGTGACCATAAGCGAACGTTAGGGTTCAATTGGTTAAAGTCTAGTTTCTTAAGCGACCGGGGTTTAATTCCGACTTATGATTGTTGTTCATAGGTTATCGGACCCACTCTAAGCTTAAGTCTATCCGGGAGCACTCAGGCAAATTTTCTACCCGTTATACTGTTGTTGTGATGTATATATGTATATGCATTATCTTGTGATAGATGCATGTTGGTCAATTAGCAAATCTTGCGATATATTGGAGCACGCTGATATGGTTTATATGCATGTCTGTTTCGTAGTCTTGATATATCTAATTGTTGATTCAATTGCTTATAAACTGCATAATACCTATGCTAGAGATAAGCAGTAGTTACGTATACCCTTAGTATAGGGGACCCAAAGGTGGATATTTTCTAAACCGGGAGTCGATGTTCCCAAGTATATTATATATATATATATATATATATATTTATATATATATAGTAATAGTTTTCAAACTATTAATCGAATAAGGTTTATTCGATAACTTTATTTTATTTAATGAATAATATTTTGAATATTCATTTGAGGATGTATGACTCTGTTTATATTATTTAATGAATATTATTTTGAATATTCATTCGAGGACTTATGACTCCACTATTTATTAAATAATATTCTTTATTTTATTAAAGAATAACGTTTCGATAATCAAACTTATTTTCGATTATTCAAATAAAGATCGTACCTTCGTATAAGTATATCTTTGGTTATTTATTATTCATTTCAAGTATGAGTTTTAAAACTTCTACTTCAATTATTTTTATAAAGATTATCTTTATGGGAATATTATTTAAATAATAATATTCAGATATTTTCTAATATATCGGGACTGATTTATTTCATTAAATCAGCATTACTCCAAACATTCTTAAAAATGTTTTCGAGTCTTCAAAATGATTTTTAAAAGTTAGAGCGGATCCCAAAACTCATTTTTATATTTAAGATCTTCCTTTTTAAGGGGATTTAAATACTCGCTCAAAACCTGGGGGGTCCGGCTCTGTGGTGTATTTTATATTCGCAACGAGGTCGTTGTTTTGATAAAGGAATTGATTACTTACCCAATGTTCGTGAAGTAAGTCCATCTAATTGAGTCGGCATAAGTGACAGGCCGGGGTACGGTCTATCAAAGTGTAAGTGGCTGGGTGGCAGTCCATCAACGCGTAAGAGGCCGGGTGGCGGACCAGCACAAGGTCCTAATGCGGCCAGGGTGATGACCGGTGGGGGATTCATCCATCTACTAGTAGAAAAGGTTACTTATTGGTATCTTTGCCTGATAAGCAAGATATCAGGTTTATGCCAAAATTCTTTTCTTTCCAAATTCATTGGATATTGCAACTCTGTTCATATTTTACATGACAGAGGTTTTCAGGAAATGTATGAGAGATATATATGGATATATATATCGGGACTTAATGAAATATCTCGTAACTTCATTTCATTCAATGATATTTCAAAGATTGAATTTATTCAAGTCTTATCTTGTAGTCTCATCTATGTGATGAACTTTTGAAATTGATTATAACTTGAACGGTGGTAGTTCAAGTAGTATTTGGAAAAGATATAAGTATATTGGAGTATCTTGTAACTTCATCTTTTCAACATATATCTAGTTAATGATTATCTTATGTATGACAAAGATTTTCAGAAAAACGTTGAGACAAGGTTAGATACATGAGATCACCTTGCAACGATATTTTTATACAGTTATAAACTGAAACTCTGTGTATATTATACATGGAAGAGGATTTCAAGTTTTTGAAAAGTATATATACATATATACTAAATATTTTGCGACTTGGTCGCATTAAGAGATCAAACTTGGTTCATTTCTTTTTGACCAAGACTTTCATGAGTACTATGAGAATTCTCATATATTGTTGATTATTATACATATTATTTCGGTGGGCTTGTTGCTCACCCTTGCTTTCTTCTTTCATCACACAACAACAGATAGAAAAGATGAACATGACCAAGCTCCCAATTCGCAAGCGGATAAGAAGTGTTCCGCAGTTTCCTGTAGTTGTTGATGCCGCTATAGCTGAGGTAGGATCTACCAATAGGCTAGGTTTTCAACTGTTGATGTACCAAACTTATGTATATTTATGAATTGTAATAATGGCAAAGAATATGTAAATTTATTCAGAAACCCTTTTAAGGTGTAATGGTTTATAATTGTGGAATAAAATGACTTGTGTTATCTTTGGATATTCATCTCTGAGACTATAACTTGTGGTGTGTATGTGTATATTGTGGGGTCACAGTACGCCGTAGTTGGATGATTATTAAGATTGGGTGTTATTAAGGGAAATGGAACTCGTGACAACCCGGATCCCCGACCCCGGATTTGGGGGTGTTACAACCGGCTAATAAGTGAAGATATAACATCGGCGGCTAACTACATCAACTCATCAACGACGAATCTCGTGACTGTCAATGACTAATGGAACTCACATAGCTGGTGATAGTGACTTGACATTGGTCCAGTGCTGAGTCTGACACAACACATGGGCTGACGGAAATCTCAGTAAATAAAATGGAAGCCATACAAACTTTGCACGTGATTTTGGATTTTGAAGAAAAAGAAACATTCTATTTTCATGCATGACAAAATGGAAGGATATTCAGAGCAATATATCAAGATAAAATCTAGCCTCATTTGTCAAGTCTCACGAAAAAGAATGAACAAGCAATATTGCTTAACCTAGAAGATTGTGCCATGTATTATTTAGCAAATATTGTAACTTGGTGGTTTATAAACCAAGTTGTAGCAGATGTTTCACTTAAGAAACATGTTTACATTCTTGAAGCTAAAGAGAGCAAGATTTTAATTTTGAGTGAAACATTGTAAATTGCAACTGTGAGATTATTTTGTAATCGTAACAAAACTGATACATCGATCACTGAACAAATCTTTGATGCTATACTTTTTTTAGAAACAATAATTTTACATATTTTTTAAATATTCAAATATACCATAAAAATGTAAGATTAAATCTTATTTTCAAAACTCAAAAAAAATATTTATTTTCAAAAAAACGGCATATAGACATTCTTTTACTGTGAGTAAGTAACTAATTTTTAAATAAAAATAGCCAAACAGTAAGAGTCTGTTACTTATTCAATGTAAGTTAAAAGTGATTTTTAGTTTTAAGTATGATGTATATATTCGACTAATTTTCATTAAAGTGAATTAAATTGATAAATTTTGATTAAAAATGAAAATTCATATTATATAAATATAAAATAAAAATGTATAATAAAAATATACTTAAAATATAAATTATGTTTTAAAAAGTACTGAAATTAAAAAATTATATAATAGAAATAAATAAGCTAGAAAAAATACATCAAAATACTTCATTTTATTTAAGTGAAAGTAAGCCTATAAGTTGAAAATTTTGAAATGAAACTGTTAGGAATATATGTGCATTAGGCTGATGATATTTTAAATAAAACACTTAAGTAGAAATCTAGTATTTGTAGCCTCAACGGATAAGACCACTTTGGCTATCCGTTGATGGTGCAGCTTTACTTAGTAATAAGTTTAGTATTGTAGCACATTTCAGTCTCTGTATTCAAGTTATAATTCTTAGAAGTTGTGGGAAATTATAAGTCATGCTGACTACTAGTGGATATGCAAATAGGAGGGCTAATTGTACATATTTCATGCCTTGTAATTTTGTATAAATGAAGTGGTGTCAACTGATAACTTAAAGGCCTTTAACGGATAAGAAACAAAGCTTCAACGGATGTCTCTAAAGCTTCAACGGATAACATCCATTAACGGATGAGTGCATCAACGGATAAAGCTTCAACTGCTAAAGCATCAACGGATAAAGCCATCAATGGATGAAAGCTTCAACGGATGCTCAGTTCCATAGCAGTTGATAATGACAGTTAACAAAGCAGACAGAGGCACATGGGTTGACAGAGACAACTGGAATGTGGTAGCCTCTTTAAAGGACAACAGAAAAAGCAGCCGTTTTCACTCTGGTACAAAAAGGAAAGTCAACAGATAATCCAATATTGTACTGGATAAAAATGGAGAAGAAACAAGTGGAGAACTATTTTTTAATTGTACTTTATCTTTGTCTTCACTTGTAAAACTGGGTTATATATAAACCAAGTTGTAGCTAGTAATTAGATATGAATTTTCCAGTGCTGTTTAGAAAAATACAGAGAGAAAATCATCTAGTTTGTACTAGGACGCAGCTGTGATCAATTCTTTGAATCACGGATTTTCTAAATACACATCTCTGGTGGAACAACAAATCCACCAAAAAAGTTTTTAAGGCCTTTGTGTTATTTGCATTTGTGTTTTGAATATACATCTGTCTGCACTTGCTTAAAGTAATTCACACACATTTGTTTTTCACTCACTTAGCCTTAAAACTACTCAAAACTCAAAAAGTTTTGAGATTTACATTCAACCCCCCTTCTGTAAATCTCATTGTTAGTTCTTTAGGAATAACAATTGGTATCAGAGCAAGCTCTTGACACACAAAGAGTTTAAAGATCTTGGAAGCTAACATAGATGAGCTAGAAGGATATTGGTGTAAAGATCCCAGTTCTTGACAAAGACAGTTATCACCACTGGAAGGTGAAAATGCACCTTCATCTACTTTCTCAAGATGAAGGTTATGTAAACTGCATAGAAAATGGTCCTCACATTCCCCACAAGGTAGCCACAGTTGCTACAGCCACAGTTGTTATTGGCCAATCCATTCCAAAGCCTAGAGCAGAATGGACAATGGAAGACACTGAAGAAGTCCACAAGGATAAGAAGGCCATGAACATTTTGTTTAATGGCCTGGATAAAGACATGTTTGATAATGTGATCAATTGTACAACTGCCAAAGAGGTTTGGGACACAGTTCAGTTACTGTATGAAGGTACAGAACAAGTAAGAGAGAACAAGATGCAGCTTCTCATTCAACAGTATGAGTAATTTCACTTTGAAGAAAATGAATCTTTAAATGACACATTCAATAGATTCCAAAAGCTGTTGAATGGATTGAAGCTGTATGGTAGAGTGTACTAGGTGAAGGATTCAAATCTTAAATTTTTAAGATCTTTGCCAAAGGAATGGAAACCCATGTCTGTTTCCTTAAGAAATTCTCAAGATTATAAGGACTTCACTCTTGAAAGATTATATGGAATTTTGAAGACTTATGAACTTGAGTTGGAGCAGGATGAGGTGTTGGAAAAGGGGAGAAAGAAAGGAGGTTCAGTTGCTTTGGTAGCTGAAAATGAAAAGGAAGAATGCAGACAAGAGATTGTGAGATCATCACCAAGCTTCAAGGTTGGTGTAAGCAAGCAAGAATCAAGCAAAGGAAAGGAAGTAGTTGTTGACATTGAGGACAACTCCAGTCAAGATGACTCTGATGGAATTGATGAGCATCTTGCATTCCTGTCCAGGAGATTTGCAAAGATGAAATTCAAGAAAAACACTAGAGCCACTAAACCATATAAGAACATGGTGGACAAGTCTAAGTTCAAGTGTTATAACTGTGGCACAAGTGGACACTTTGCAAGTGAGTGCAGAAAGCCAACTTCTGAAAAGAAGAAATTTGAGCAAGTGGACTACAAAAAGAAATATTTTGAACTGCTCAAGCAAAATGAAAGGGCTTTCATCACTCAAGAAAAAGATTGGGCAGCTGATGGAGCTGAAGAGGATGAAGATGTGGAATATGTCAACTTGGCTCTCATGGCTGATTCTGAAGAAAATGAAGTTAGTTCATCTAGCAACCACGTAATCACTACTGATGTATCACAGCTTACTAAAGAAGAATGCAATGATGCTATGAATGACATGTCTACTGAATTTTATCATTTGCGTGTGTCTCTTAAATCTCTTGCTAAGGAAAATAGTAGGATTAAAGAGAACAATCTGTTTTTAAGTGATAGAAATGCTGTGCTAGAAAATAAGTTGATTGACCTTGAGAAAATTAAACTGCATTGTTTATCCGTTGAAAATGAACTAGCTGAATCTGTTAAGAGAGTAGAAATACTTTCTAAACAATTAGAGAGAGAGCAAGAGGTGATTAAAGCCTGGAAAACATCTAGAGATATTAGTGATCAAATTGCCAAGGTTCAAGGAATTGAATCATTCTGTGAGAATGCCTGGGAGAAAAACAAAAAGAAAATAGAATTAATTGATGGATTATCAACGGATGTGGAATCAACGGATGATGAAAGTCATCCGTTGAAGGAAGAAAAGGAGCATCCGTTGAAGGCTCATCAATTAAAACAGGCAAATGATTCTAAAAGAGATAATTTGAAGAATCTCAATAAGAAGTTTGGTTCAACTTCCAAGAACTTTGTCAAAAAAGAAGCAAGCACATCCAAAGATGCTAGTAAGGTGAATATAGGGCACATGACTTTAGATCAGTTGAAAAATAGGCTTAAATTGGTTGAGGATAAAAAGGAAACTAAAAGAAAATCCAATAGAAATGGGAAGGTAGGGATTAACAAACATAACAATTACACACCTGATAAGTATGCTCCTAGAAAAAGTTGTGTGCATTGTAGTAGTGTTAATCATCTATATGCTAATTGCAAATATGTTAAGAATGCTCCATTGCCTTTAACCTCTTCCATGCCTAACATGTCTATGTCACCATTGAATGCCATGCCTGTTTTGTCTCAACAGAATCCTTATGCACATTTTGCAAACATGCCATATGTTAATAATCCTTATTTTGCTGCATTTAGTATGCCTCAAATGCCATACAACATGCCTATGTGGAATAAAATGTATGCACAATCCATGCCTTATCAAATTCAACCAAATGTGCTAAATAATTCTGTGACTAATCCTACACTTCAACCATCTACATCTGAGACCAAGGTTGACTCAAAGTTACCTAAGTCAAAAGGTGTGGTAAGTGTGAAGTCTAGGAAGAAGACTAACAAGGCTGGACCCAAGGAAACTTGGGTACCAAAATCAACTTGATTTGATTTTGTTGTGTGCAGGGAAAAAGAAGGAATCTATGGTACTTGGACAGTGGTTGTTCAAGGCACATGACAGGAGATTTCACCCTGCTCATAGAGTTTAAGGAGAGAGCTGGCCCTAACATAACCTTTGGAGATGACAGCAAAGGGTTTACTATGAGATATGGCTTGATTTCAACAGGAAATGTCATCATTGATGAAGTTGCATTAGTTGATGGTCTCAAACACAACCTACTGAGCATCAGTGACAGAGGGAATACTGTTTCCTTCAATGCTGAAGCCTGTATTGTCACCAGCAAGAAGGACAACAAAGTGGTTCTAACTGGAGTTAGAAAAGGAAATGTGTACCTGGCTGACTTCAACTCTACAGATGCAGAATCAATCACTTGTCTTTTCAGCAAAGCAAGTCAAGAGGAAAGTTGGCTATGGCACAAGAAGCTATCCCATTTGAATTTCAAGACAATGAATGATCTAGTCAAGAAGGACTTAGTTAGAGGAATCCCTCTAGTTGAATTTTCAAAGGATGGTCTGTGTGATGCTTTCCAGAAGGGTAAACAAAGGAAAGCATCATTCAAAAAGAAGCTTGAAACAGCAATTGATGAACCACTACAGCTATTGCATATGGATTTGTTTGGACCAGTCAATGTATTGTCAATTGTAAGGAAAAGATATTGTGTAGTGATTGTAGATGATTTCTCCAAGTTTTCATGGACATACTTTCTTGGATCCAAGGATGAAGCAAGTGAAATCATTATCAATCACATAAGACAAGTCAACAATCATCCTGACTTGAAGGTTAGGAATATCAGGAGTGACAATGGAACTGAGTTCAAGAATTCTACAATGAGGCTGTTCTGTGAAGAAAATGGAATCATGCATGAGTTCTCAGCTCCAAGAACACCACAACAAAATGGTGTAGTTGAAAGAAAGAACATATCCTTGATTGAAGCTGCTAGAACAATGCTTGAAGGATCAAAGTTACCAACATATTTCTGGGCTAAAGCTGTTAATTGTGCTTGCTACACTCAGAACATTTCTTTGGTCAATCAAGCTAAAGGCATGACTCCCTATCAGTTGTTCAAGAGAAGAAAACCAACTCTAAACTTTCTTCATATCTTTGGATGTAAATGCTTTATTCTAAGGAATCAACCTGACCACAAAGGGAAGTTTGATGCAAAGGTTGATGAAGGAATATTTGTTGGTTATTCAGCTGGAAAATCATATAGGGTCTACAATCTAAGAACCAACATTGTTATGTAATCTGTGCATGTTGTGTTTGATGATAAAAGGATTGTTGGACTAATAGATGAGGGACACCATGAAGGACTCAAATTCGACAACATTGAGATATATTGTGATGATAGTGAAGATGAGAATGGTGGAGATGACACTTCAAAAAGGATTCAAAATCTGCCTTTGGATAATGCACAAAATACTGCATCGGTTGAAAGTCACAATTCAGCATCCGTTGACAGAGGTAATGCAACATCCGTTGAAAGACAAAGTGCATCATCCGTTGAAGTACAAAATGAAGCATCCGTTGATTATAGTTCATCAACAGATAATCAAATTACATCATCAGTTGATAGAACTCCAAGTTCCCTGCAAAGGACCAATAACTCAGGGTGAGTTTCAACCAATCAACACTCTATCTCACATCATGACAATACTGAGGCCACCTCATCTAGAGCAAATTTTCCACCTCAAAGGAAATGGACCAAGAGTCATCCCTTTGAACTGATCATTGGTAATGCAACATCTAAAGTGCAAACTAGAAGAGCTACTCAAGATGAATGTCTATACAGTAGCTTTCTATCACATGAGGAGCCTAAGAGAGTGGAAGAAGCTCTATTGGAACCAGATTGGATATTAGCTATGCAGGAAGAGCTAAACCAATTTGAGAGAAACAAAGTTTGGAAGCTGGTGCCCAAGCCAAAGAACAAGAGCCCTATTGATACAAAATGGGTATTTAGAAACAAGATAGATGAAAATGGCATTATCATAAGGAATAAAGCTATATTGGTTTCCAAGGGTTACTCTCAACAAGAGGGAATAGATTTTGATGAGACATTTGCTCCTGTTGCAAGACTTAAAGCCATCAGAATCTTTTTATCATATGCAGCCCATGCCAATTTCAAAGTCTATCAAATGGATGTCAAGAGTGCATTTCTGAATGGAGAATTGGAGGAAGAAGTCTATGTGAGCCAACCACCAGGGTTTGTAGATCCAAATTTTCCAGATTATGTGTACTATCTGTTGAAAGCACTCTATGGACTGAAGCAAGCACCTAGAGCCTGGTATGAAACACTGTCAAAATTTCTTTTGGAGAATCACTTCACTAGAGGTACTGTTGATAAAACTCTCTTCTTTAGAAATGTTAATGGCTTTAGTATACTTGTTCAAATTTATGTAGATTATATAACATTTGGTTCTACAGATGATAAACTTTGTAAAAAGTTTGCTAAGCTAATGCAAAGTTGATATGAAATGAGTATGATGGGAGAACTAACCTATTTTCTTGGTTTACAAGTTAAACAAGTTAGTGGTGGAATTTTCATTAGTCAAACTAAATACATTTATGATCTTTTAAAGAAGTTTGACTTAATGGAATGTTCACCTGCAAAAACTTCCATGGCCACTGCCACCAAGCTTGAATTAACAAGGCTGAAAAGTCTGTGGACATTACAAGCTATAGAGGCATGGTTGGTTCACTTTTATATTTAACTGCTAGTAGACCAGATATAATGTTTGCTATATTTCTTTGTGCTAGATTTCAAGCTGATCCTAGGGAGTCTCACTTTATTGCTATTAAGAGAATATTCAGATATCTCAAGGGCACACCAAATTTAGGTATTTGGTACCCTAGAGAGTCTGGCCTTGATCTAATTGGCTATTAAGATGCAGACTTTGCAGGTTGTAAGATAGACAGGAAAAGTACAACAGGCACCTGCCAATTTCTAGGAAACAAGCTTGTATCATGGTTCAGCAAGAAGCAAAATTCAGTCTCTACTTCTACAGCTGAGGTTGAATATATTGCTGCAGGAAGTTGTTGCTCTCAAATGTTATGGATGAGGAATCAACTCCTTGATTATGGACTTCATGTTGATAAAATTCCTATCTTTTGTGACAACACAAGTGCCATAGCCATAACTGAGAATCCAGTGCAGCATTCAAGGACCAAGCACATTGATATCAAGTACCACTTCATAAGGGAGCATGTCATTAATGGTACAGTGGAACTACACTTTGTTCCAAGTGAACAACAAATTGCAGACATATTTACCAAGCCACTTGATGAATCAACATTCACAAGGTTCGTAAGTGAGCTAGGTATGCTTAATTTCTCTTAAAAATTCTTGTCTATATTGCAATTTGTATTGGAGCCTGAAATGAATTTGTTGCAAGAACAAAGTTGGCTTTAAGTAAAGATTATTCTATCAATGGATATTCCCTATCCATTAAAAGTCAAAATTGTTCTATCAACGGATGTCCATTATCCGTTGAAAGACAAATACATTTCTGGAAATTTTATCCTTCAACGGATAAAATTGTGTTGCTTTTCAACGGATGACAGTTTACTTTATCCATTGAAATGTCACATCAGTCGATTCAAGTGTATCACAGCCGTTGATTCTATTTTCTTAACCGTTGATACTTATATATACAGCTGTATGTATTTGTATTAAAGGCGGTTTTTAGAATACTTACAGTTTATTCATAAACGGCTGTAATCTACTTAAATATTGTTTAAACATTTTATTTACGCTTTTTAATTTGAGAAAGTATAAAAGCCCTTTTGATTTCTCATTCTTACTTTACGCTTTCTTGAATCTTCAAAAGCTTTTACTATCCTTTTTCTGCAAAACCCTCAATCTTTTCTCTGCAACTCCTACTCACAAGAATGGCACCAGTGGTAAAGATAATGTCCCAATCTGGGTTCATCTATGAGAAAAACAATTTCATAGCTTTGGTGGAAAAGAATGAAGCCCACTCAGATTATCACAAGATGATGGATTTCATCAAGAACTGCAAACTAAGCTATGCAATGCTGGAGGCTCCAATAATTTACTGTGAAGTAGTTGAGGAGATTTGGACAACTGCTGAGTTCAATTCCACATATATGACTATCTCCTTCTCTCTCAAAGGTAAAGATCACTGTATTAACTGTGATGATATACAGTCATGTCTTAAATTACCTGAGAACAATGCCATGAAACCACACACTGATAATGATGTATCTAACATGTTAGATTCCATAGGCTACTCACTCAACTCTGCTAGTCTAGGCAGTATTAAGAGAAAAGGCCTTAGGAAAGAATGGAGTTTTCTTGGTGATGCCTTTATCAAGGTCTTCTCTGGGAAAATTAGTAATTTTGATGCAATAACTTCATCTCTTGTTAATATGCTCTATTTGCTAGTTTCTGATAGGTACTTTAATTTTAGCAATTACGTTATGCTAGAACTGGGTACTAGGATAGGTAACAAGGCTAATAGACCAAATAACATCTACTATGCTAGATTCTTTATGTTATTGGCTAACCATGTTGCTGAAGGTTTGGTAATAAATAATGAGAATAGCAAGCTCAAATGCTGGGCACAAGAAAAGAGGGTCCTTGCAGACCTTTTAAGGATGGATCTAAACAGCAGTGTGCCATTGGTATATTTTCCAATCATGAATGCACCTCAGGTAAGTGAGGTAAATGCTTTCTCAACTCCTACTACTTTCAACCCCATTATTTCTTTGCCTTCAAGTGTGGCCATGGAATCTGTTTCTTTGCCCCAACAGATTCCTACCAAGGCCACCAAACCTAAAGTTTCAAAACCAAAGTCAAAGAAAGCCACCTCTGTTGTTTCTCAAAAGGCAACAGTTGTAACAACTACCATAAACCCTGAGGGGAGTGAACAGGGTGTGAGTGGTGAGGGGAGGGGTGAACATCAAGAAAACCCCCAGGATAAGGTAGGAGAGGTGAGTGATACCCCAGCTAGCCAAGCCACAGTTTCTCAAAAGACTGTGGTGGTTGAAAAGGATTCAAGCTCATCCCTAGTTGCATCCTCCCAAAAGGGTGCAGCTATTGAAAATAGTCCCCATCCAGGGACACAGAACAAAAGAGGGAGGGACACTGAAGCCACACACTCACCTGTAAAAGCCTTTACAAGAAGAAAGAGGGTCAAAACCCAAATTTGTACACAGGGTGCACACACTACACAGATACACCCACCTGTATCTATGCCTTCTCAAATTCAGCTTGATGTGGCTCCAACAAATGTGGAGTCACAACCTCATTCTCTAACAATTGACACACATCAATCACCAAATTCTCCATCACCATCTCTGGATGTGGACATGTTATTCACATCAATTCCTGATTCTCTCTCTTTACAACTCAGGGAGAAGCTCCACTCAAATACAGGTGATCATCATCTTTTAGATGATTTATTGGATCATCTACCAATTCTTTCAGACCTAGTTGTAGGATCTATGTCACCTAAGTTAAAATCAATCCACACAGATTCAACAATTATGTCACTTTCAATTTCTACTTCTTTTCCTTCTTCAACGGATATCCCTCATCCGTTGACAAGTGGTTGTTCTTCAACGGATAAACTTAACAGCAGTTATCCGTTGATACCATCAGTTTCCACTTCAACAGCTACTCCTCATCCGTTGATAACCTCTACACAATCAACTGAATTAATTCCAAGTGTAGAAGAAATGGTTACTGTACAATCACTTCTAGGGCTGAGGGAAGGGAGTGAAAATTTGAGTGAGAGGCTAGGTTGCTCCCAGGCAAAAGGAGAGCTTGAGAGTACAATTATGCATGCTAATTTTTCCAGCATGGCAAAAGAAAGTGAGAGGAGTACCAACTTAGTAGGTGAAGGTGAGGGTGTGAGGCGTGTGAGCCAGGGGGAGCTCCTGATGCAAGAAAAGGGAGAAATTGAGAGAAAGGCAGGTACAAAGGATATAAGGGTGGATCCAACCATTGCGAGTGAGTCAATGATTGTGGATGATGCTGAAAAGGAAAGACAATTTCAGCAACATTACAAAGCTGTAATTGATAACATTTCCTTAGATGCTGACACTTTTACTCATTCTGTGTCAGCCTATCAATTGTTGGCTACTCAGGGCAATGAGGAGGCGGAAAAGACTTTAAATCTGGTACATACTTCATAATCTCTTCAAAGGGATAAAGCTGATGTCAATAGCATGCCTTCTATAGCTGGTGAGCCATGAGGAATTTGGAGTAAATTCTAATGATAATGACTCTGTTTCATTTGATGGATGCATGAAGTTAGGGGGAGATGAAGGCCCTAGTTCGCTTCCAGATTTACCTGAATGGGCACTAACAAAGGAATCTACACCAGGACAATTCAATGTCTCCTTAGTCAAACAAGTCATGTCTATCCAAAAGGCCATTAAGAACACTTCACATGCTGGTACCAAGGCTATTCTTCAAGCCCACTTAGATTCTCTCCATCTCATGAAGCTACAACAACTAAGACAGAATCTAAGTGTGGATGAACTCAAACAAGAAATTGCTAACTTGAAGTCCTACAACTCTGAGAAGCTGGACTCAATCATGCCCTTTGGTACCATGCAGGAATTATTGCTGAGACTGAGAAAAGAATCAGATGCTGAAAAGAAGATGACCAACTTGGAAGCAAAAATTCAAGTTATTGAAAACTCCTTGGTCACCATTCTTCAAAATCAACAGTCTCAGACTAATCTTCTCATGCAGCTGGCTAAAGCACAGGGCTTAACCCCTCTCCTTGATGATAACAAAAAGGGGGAGAATAAAAGGGAGGGTAAGGGGGAGCCATCTACACAAGTTCAAATATCCAAAGTGCTAGTTCCTGCCATCACTACTTCTCCAGCACTTCAACTCAAAGGAAAGCTTGATGGAATTGACCTAATCCAGATAGCAGCAGCTGAGATTCAGGTGCAAGAGCAATGGAAGAAACTTGATGGAAGGATAAAACAAGTGTTTGGTTCTACAACTTCAAATTCACAATCTTTATCTGTGAAACACAACACTAAAGTTGAGCCAATCACTATGGAACAAAAGCCAGTAAGGAGGAATAAGGTTGGAGAAACTTCTTCAAGAAACCTAAAGCCTATGATACTCAAGCCAACCACCAGATTCAACAAGGACTCTACAAAGAACCCTCTAAACCTTGATCAACTAAAGGAAGTGGATTTTCCACTTCCAAAGCCTGATGAAGACAAAGTTTTGGGAGGTAATATCATAAAGCACAAAGAGACCAAGGACGCAGTGGAAAGAATGAATATGGCTATCATTTATAGAGAGGGAAAGAGAATCTGTGTGATTCAAGGTCATCCCAAATTCTCAATAGCCAAGAAGGAAGAGATCATGAGGTTAAAGGAAGAACGTAGAAAGTTGGAAGCTGAAAAACAACTAAAGTCAAACCAACTTGAAGAAGAGAAGAAAGGGATTGAAGACAGGAGTGAAGGCAAGACTGAAAACTCAAATGAGGATGTTGGGAATTTGATTGGTGAAAGAGTGGAGGAAATAAGTGAGGAAAGAAAGGAATGGCAGAAGGGGAACAGAAGAAAGGCCAAGGCACAAAGGAGGATTGAAGATAACACTGAGGCAACCAAATCACAATCTAAACCACTACCTTCCATTTCTGAACCTGTTATTTCTAACCCCAATATAAATATCCATGGTGAACCAATCATCCCTAAAGAGGAACCTATTGATTGGGACACCATCAAATTGCCTACCTTCTTAACTACTTCTTCACCACCAAAGAAACAGAAAGGAAAATCCAAATCTACACCTCCCCCAACCTCAATGAAATTCACTCAGAAACCTAAACCTAAGCCCAAGCCACAAACCTCAAAGGATGATTATGTTCACATTTGTGACATAAAAGAATGCACACACATTGAACTCTACCTGGATGAGCTGGAGGAAGTAAGGGGAATATATGCATACAGATAGCTACCAGAAAGGCTAGTGTTCAAGTATAAAGGAAGCAGTGAAACGACTTGGCCTCTTCATAGAATTCTAAATGAGGGATATTCTACCCTGACTAGAGTCTACTCACCCATAAAAAGGGACACTGGTTTTACCAGAATTGCCAAGACTGAGATTCTCAACAAGATTGCCAGCATAATGAAGACTTGGAGGGAGCCAAATTCTTTGCCTAGAACATTATTCATCCCAGAGCATGGAATCACAATTTATAAATCACCTCATTGGTTGATGGAGTTCAGAGACAATAAAGGAGTCAGAAGATTCTTCAGACTTGAAGACTAGCTTAAAATTGCCAGCAATGAAACTCTCAAGGACATGCAATCTAAGTTGGATATCAGTGAGGAAGATGAAGCTGAATTCTACAGACAACTCCAACTCCAAGTTGAGGAAAATGACAGGGGGCTAGGAAAGAAAACAAGGGAACAAAGAAAAAGAAGATGATTTGCTCAGGCTAAAGGAGCACCCTTGGAAACACCGTAAATCTTCAATTTCTATCTCATTACATACACGTTTGCAGCACTTTTGAATTTCTACTTAGTCTCAATTCATATATTTGTTAAGTGTTTTGTTATCATCAAGTTTACCCTGAATTTATGCCTACAATTCTTGTAGACATATATAGGGGGAGATTGTTAGGAATATATGTGCATTAGGCTGATGATATGTTAAACAAAACACTTAAGTAGAAATCTAGTGTTTGTAGCCTCAACGGATAAGACCACTTTGGCTATCCGTTGATGGTGCAGCTTTACTTAGAAATAAGTTTAGTATTGTAGCACATTTCAGTCTCTGTATTCAAGTTATAATTCTTAGAAGTTGTGGGAAATTATAAGTCATGTTGACTACTAGTGGATATGCAGATAGGAGGGCTAATTGTACATATTTTATGCCTTGTAATTTTGTATAAATGAAGTGGTGTCAACTGATAATTTAAAGGCCTTCAACGGATAAGAAACAAAGCTTCAACGGATGTCTCTAAAGCTTCAACGGATAACATCCATCAACGGATGAGTGCATCAACGGATAAAGCTTCAACTGCTAAAGCATCAACGGATAAAGCCATCAATGGATGAAAGCTTCAACGGATGCTCAGTTCCATAGCAGTTGATAGTGACAGTTAACAAAGCAGACAGAGGCACATGGGTTAACAGAGACAACTGAAATGTGGTAGCCTCTTTGAAGGACAACAGAAAAAGCAGCCGTTTTTACTCTGGTACAAAAATGAAAGTCAACAGATAATCCAATATTGTACTGGATAAAAATGGAGAAGAAACAAGTGGAGAACTATTTTTTAATTGTACCTTATCTTTGTCTTCACTTGTAAAACTTGGTGATATATAAACCAAGTTGTAGCTAGTAATTAAATATGAATTTTCCAGTGCTGTTTAGAAAAATACAGAGAGAAAATCATCTAGTTTGTACTAGGACGCAGCTGTGATCAATTCTTTGAATCACAAATTTTCTAAATACACATCTCTGGTGTAACAACAAATCCACCAGAAAAGTTTTTAAGGTCTTTGTGTTATTTGCATTTGTGTTTTGAATATACATCTGTCTGCACTTGCTTAAAGCAATCCACACACATTTGTCTTTCACTCACTTAGCCTTAAAACTACTCAAAACTCAAAAAGTTTTGAGATTTATATTCAACCCCCCTTCTGTAAATCTCATTGTTAGTTCTTTAGGAATAACATAAACAAACACTCCATTTTCATTTTCTTTTTGAAGCGATAAAACAAGGAAACCAAACGAAAGTTATATAAGGCTGAAAACGAATCTGAGTAATCGAGGTTTGAATCTGGATTCGACTCGTTAATAACGAATATAATTCGTATTCGTATACAAAATGAGCGAATTCGAATCCTACTTTAAAATTCGAACAAATATCGAGCTGAATCTCACCATTCTGATATTCGGTCATATTTATATAGAGTAGTTCGAATAATTTCAGACTACTTAAATGTGTATGTATTAAAGATATTCGATTCGATTTCGTTAATTATGTTCATAATTTATATTACATGTCATGCATATATATTAAAATTATATTCTATAAAATGATCAGGTTTTAGTTTTATATTTATTTATTCGAGTATTCTTAATTTTTTAGTATTATTTTAGACGAATTCGAATCAGAATATATAAAAACGAGTAAATTGGTACATAATCGAGTCAAACCGAATCATATACGAGTATTTGTATCGAATTTGAGTCGAATATGAGCAAATAGTAAAAAAAATAATTCGAATTCGGACCGAATCCGAACGAGTATTTATAAATTCGAGCTGAATCTAACCTTACTACTGTTCGTACTTATTCGACTCGTTTTCACCCCTAAAGTTATATGTCAAGCCTCAATGATACTATAGAAGGGGGTTGAATATAGTATCTACAATCAATTCGATTATAAACAAAAGTATGTAACATAAAACAAGTTTATTCAATATATCAAACTCTCTTACAGTAGGTTTAATCTACTCTCTCAGTGATGTAAGATATCACTAAGAGCTGCGAGGGTTACAATGAATAATATTCTAGTGAATGATAACACCTATAGTGTAAACCCTAATTTGTGTTTATATACTACACAATTACAAGATATCTCCTAATTGATATGATATGTTATGTTTCCTAAAATACATCAATTAGAGATTATCTACATCCTTGCCTAATGAAGAGATGTCTTCAGTGGTGAGTTCTCTCTTTTCTTTGGGAATCATCTTCTGTGGCTCATTCCCAACTGCAACACCATCATAAATTCTGTCTAAATATTCTGGATCTGTAGCTTCCAGAAATATGACCATCTTCACACTCCATACAGGGTACTCAGACACCCTGAGCATAGGAACCCTGATGGTTTCATATCTACTGGTGTTTTGAATGGGTTGAACCTTTGCAGGTTCGTGAGGGTCTTATGTTTTTGATTAATCAGACATGATTGATTGTTTGTTTGGATCCTAGCTGTTTGTAAGCTTAACATATTGGCTCTGATACCACTTGTTAGGCCTCAATGATACTATAGAAGGGGGTTGAATATAGTATCTATAATCAATTCGATTATAAACACAAGTATAAAATATAAAACAAGTTTATTCAATATATCAAACTCTGTTACAATAGGTTTAATCTACTCTCTCAGTGATGTAAGATATTACTAAGAGCTGCTAGGGTTACAATGAATAATATTCTCGTGAATGATAACACCTATAGTGTAAACCCTAATCTGTGTTTATATACTACACAGTTACAAGATATCTCCTAATTGATATGATATGTTTTGTTTCCTAAAATACATCAATCAGAGATTATCCACTATAGTCCTTTAGTTGTACAACTCTCCAAGCATATCTTCTTTTGTTTAATCCAGATCCTCTCCTGTAAATCAGCCGTTTTTCATCCCTGAAGTGTATCTGCACTTAAGTTCCGATGTAAGTCCTGATGGCTTAAGTTCTGATAACTTCCTGTCTTCAGTAAGTTCTGATTTCCAGTTAAGTTCTGATAGTAAAATCTGAAACTAAACAAATCAGATTAGACATGACATCATAAATATATCTAACAATCTCCCCCAACTTGTAAATTATAAAAATATACAAGTTTATAGATTTGATGATATCAAAAACATTTAAGTACAAATGCAATGAGAGTTTATATGTACAACTAAATACAACTTACAGTTCATGTACCTTTTACCAAATTCACTGAATCAGCCTGAATCCATAATGATTACTTATAAAGTCTGATACCAGCTTGGTCTCTGCATTTCTTTTAACTTCAAGTAACTGAGCTTTGACTTGCTGCAGTTCTTCATCTTTAGTATCGCCAATCTGATATATGGCAGCTCTGAGTGCAAAAATTGGATTTCTTTCAAGTCCATCTCCCAGTCTGATTACCCTTGGATGTGTAGAATCTTCATTATAGCATAAACATCTTCCTTTCAAAATTACTTCTACCTTAGCAATATTCTTCCTCATAGGAATTTCTCTTCCATCATCCTCAGTCATCATTGGAGTATACTCTGTCATTCTTGCACCAGAAATTCTGAGTAAATCTCTTATTGTCTTCAGAATATTTTCTTACCATTTCCTGGTAACATCAGAATTTACCTCCAGTAGATAATGAATATATTGGAGCTCTTTGACAGATATCTTCAGCACATCAGAGTCAGATAATCTATAAGTTCTGCCATCATTCAGAAATAAGATCAATTTCTCTTTTTCTTCATAACCATCATGAGTATCCATCACTACTTGAGCAGAAAGCACTTTGTCAAGGTGCTTCTGTGTGATTTCTTCATATGGCTTGTCAGTCAATGTGAATTTCTCTCTGTCAGAACCTAATCCAGAAGTGTCTCTAGCTTGCTTGACTTTTACCCTGTTAGATATATTTGATATCATGTTTTATGTGTTTCATGTTTAGTCTTACAGATCTTACTTAGCAAGGAAGATCAGTACTTAACCTGAAATCAGCATTTACTGGAGTCAGAACTTAAGGATATCAGAACTTAAGATATCAGAAGATAATTATCAGAAGATAGGATATCAGAACTTAAGTACTGAAGGATGAACAGAAAAGGAAAGGCTGATTGAAAGGAAAGAAGATCAAGACAAACATAAGAAGAAATATGCATGAAGAAGGAATTCTATGAAGAATAGAAGACTTGGAAAAGAAGATATCTGATTGATATATTTTAGGAAGCGGAATTATATTCCATATCAATTAGAAGATCTTGTAACTGTGTACTATATAAACACAGATTAGGGTTTACACTTGAAGAGTTGTTAATCGAGAATTTATACACATAACCCTAGCAGCTCTCGTGATATTTGTTCATCACTGAGAGGTAACAGTTCCATATTGTAACAGAGTTTATTATAATTTTTTTTTATGTTACTTGATATATTAAAGTTCGATTTGATTGTAGTATACACTGTATTCACCCCCCCCCCTCTACAGTGTGTGTGACCTAACATACCCCAAATGCTGCAAGTTGATTCAACATCTGATTTGTCTTAGGCTGAACTGGAATAGACTTGTTCCATAGCAGTTTCTTCTTGTCTTCTAATGTTAAGCTGTCTATGTCAACTTGAGCAGTGTCAGAGGTTGATGTCTTGATGAATTGGTCAGGATTTGCAGTTTCATCTGTAGCTTGTTGTTCTGAAATATCTTCAGGATTTATTATGTTCTGAACTTCTTCACTCTGAACAACTTGAGCTATGTCAGAGGTTGTCTTAGATTCTTCTGTCATCCTCTTTCTCTTCAGAGTTTCAACTATTTCATCTTCAGCAACAACATCATCAAAGACTTGAACCATCTTGCACACAGGATCCATCAAAATTTGAGGAATCTTCATCTTCTATTTCTTGACTGTCTCCCCAACTTTTCCTTTTCCCTTGTTTTTGGGATCAGTAGTAGTTTAAGATCTAGTCCTTGATCTAGGAATCTCTGTGGCAGATCTTTCTCTTATCACAATCCCCTTTTCTTTTGGTCTTGGTGGCTTTTTAGCATCAGAAGCTTTTGACTTGGGATTGCTCTTCTCAGCAGCAAATTTAGCTTCTTCTTCTCTTAATTCCTCTAAATCCACTCCTGGATTATTCTTAAAGAATAGTCTCTTGGCCAATTCTTCATCAACAGATTGAATTTTGGGATCTTTGTTGATGAATGTTGCTTTCTTTCCTTTGAATTTCAAAGTCTGCAAAAACTTCTGTGACTCTTGGCTTCCAGCTTGGACTATCACATCAGAAGTAGTTGTCAGAACTTGATCATCAGTATTTAAAGTATCAACATTTGTGATCAAAAAAGGAACATCCTGATCTGTTGACTTCTTTCCTTCCTTATTCCTCCCTTGCATAGCAGATCTATCAGAGTTCTTGCTACCAGACATTCTATGATGAGAACTTGTCTGTTGAGTGGGAATTCTGCTCAGCTGCTTCCCTTGACTTTGACCTCTACTCTTTTTAGAGTTTCCCTGGTCATCTCCATGATCATCCTTTTTCTTCAGTGTTTGGCTTGGTGAGCATTTGAACTTAACTACCTTCTCCCCCTTTTTGGCATCATCTGTCAGGAGTAGAGAAAGAAGGAGTTCCACTGAAGATTGGATCTCATTTAACTGAGTCTGTTGAGCAGCTTGATTTTGTAATACCTCATCCAGTTGGGCCTGCTGCTTGGCTTGAACAAGCTCAATAACATCCACTTTTTCTTGAATTGGTCTGATAAACCTCTTCTTGTCTAGATCTTGCATCATGGCTAGCTTATCAGCTATTTCCTGAAGTTTATCAACCTTTGCATGAGTCTTGGAGTGTTGACCTTGTAGAGTTCTTGTACTGAGAGCAATGACCTTTACTTGATGCTTGAAGTCAGAACTTGTCAGCAACTCATCAGCTTTTGAAACATGTTCTGTCAGAACATGTGGGCTGGGAATAAAATCAGTATCATTCCATTTATGCATCCACTCAGCCCCTCTAAAGGTTTCCTCCCATGGAACTGGAGCAACCTCTTCCACAAACTGGAATAATGCCTCCTTTCCTGTAGGCACTGGAGTGTTTACTGGAGCTGACTCTCCAGAACTTTCTAGAATCTCCTCATTTTCAGATAACACCAAGGTGTGTGTAGCTATAGGAGACTCTGAAGCAGTTGCAGCTTTGTCTAAATTCTGATCTTCAGTTCCAAGATCAAGAATTGGAGTTGTTGGTATCTCAACCTATAAAATTGGAGAAGTAAGAGGAGTTGGCTGTTTTGTGGTTGGAGCTTCCAGATATAGAACAGTAGGTATATTCAAATTATGAATATCTATTTCAGGATTTATCTCTTGTTCTTCAACATCATCTGTAACTTTGATTGGAGAGTGAGGTGGAGAAATCACAGATTCTTGTACAGGTTCTGATCTATGGACTTCAGGAATTTCAGATTCCTAAATCAGAACTTCTTCAGCTATTGGCAGGGCTTCAATCACAATAGGTTCTGATGAGATCAGAGATTCCTGATCCCCTTCCTCAGCATCTTCAGCATCCTCAGATTGAGTTTATGCAATATGCACACCTGCTCTCATCTTCCTCCATTTTGATTTTCTAGATGGAGGGGTGACATGATCTGTATCAGAATGTGATGACCTCTTTCTTTTCTGAATGCCAGAAGCTTTAACTACTTTCTCCTTCTGAAGAGTTGACTCTTCAGCTTCTTTTGTCACAGGTTCTGATGCAGGAACCTGGACCTGTTCTTCCTCATCTGATTCATCTCTCAGAATCAGCCTTCTCTTTCTCCTTGGTGGAGATTGAGGAACATATTTAGCTCTTGAGGTTTTGGGTCTGGAGGATGTGTCAGATTTTACAACTGGCACCTTTTGAGAAGTACCAGAGGTTGGTTTGGTTTTGGATTTGGGTCTGGACTGTGAAGTGCTGACAACAGGTGTTGATGTTGGTGGTTGTGAGGTAGACTGTGGTTGTTGAGTAGTGGATGGTTGTGATCGTGCTACATCAGGGAATATGGTTGTGTAAGTGTCTGGGATAGTGTTGACTAAGAACTGTTTGACAGATTGGGGTATTTGGAGAGGTCTTAGTACTTCCTTCTTGTTATCAGCAGATAACAAGTCAGTAAATGCCATTTTATGTAACTTAAAAGATTCCATTAGGTCACTGAACACTTGTGGCTTATCAGGACAACAATAACTATAAATTATTTGACATAACCTAACAAAATATACTACATTTGCATCTTCCTTCATTCTGTCACCAATATAACCTAACACAGCAGATGCATAATCAAAATGAGTCTGATTAAGAAGTGCATACCCTATTTGTTGACTCATGATTAGAATTGCATCGAAATTGGAGCATTTGTTAGCAAAAGTCTTTGTGATGTAATCAAAGAAGAAGCTCCATTCCCTCATGATGTAAGGCCTCTTCAACTGTCCTAGCTTGGACAAGCTTTTCTCATATCCCAAACTTGCCATCATATTCTGAAGAATAGATTCTCCAGGTGCTGAGTTGTAAGTGCAGTTTTCAGGCAGATGAAGAGCCTGCCTCACTGTAGTAACAATTACCATATACTCATCTTCTCCTGATGAGAAGATGATGCTTGGAGATCCAGTTTCACCTCCATCATCATAGATTCCAGTCTTCCAGAACTCCAGCACTTGTTTACCAGAGATTGCTTGAG
This sequence comes from Apium graveolens, assembly GCF_009905375.1. NCBI lineage: Eukaryota > Viridiplantae > Streptophyta > Magnoliopsida > Apiales > Apiaceae > Apium > Apium graveolens. Next base: position 264,429,124 of record NC_133653.1, on the reverse strand, counting down.
GTTGGGTCAGAGCATACCCAATCTCACTGTGAGCCAAGAAATCCTGAACAAAGTGAAGTTCTGAAGGAGCTTCATCCTTGTTCAAGATAGCAGAGTAGTTGTTTGGGACAAACTTAGCTCCATTAAAAATAACATCCTTTGGTGCCATTTCTGTTGAAAAATCAAGTGAAAATTTTGTGTTTGCAAAGTGTTTGATAAAATGCCTGTAAGAGAACGTCAGAAAATAAGAGAGTAAGAAAATAAGAGAGAGAGAGAGAGAGAGAGAGAGAGAGAGAGAGAGAGAACAGAGTAAAAGAGTGGGTAAAAGATTGTATAATCTTTTATCTCTGATATTTATACTCTGCACATGGTAACGTCTCTTTTGAATTAGAACATGCAGTTTTTACACTTGGCAGCGTGTAATCAGTCAAAACATAAATAGTGAGCACGGTAAATATGCAGTAATTATTGCACACATGCACATACCAAAACCAACACGCAACCCACTAACAAATGATTATGACTGTTTTTATCTCACCTAATTATTTTTCTGTGAAATATAACCGTTACAGTAAATACTAAAAATAAGTCAAGTAAATAAATATTGCCAAGTAAGCATCAGGATTTGCATCAGAACTTGATTATTATCAGAATTTAACGGTCATCAGAATATGGCTTCTGTACTCAAAAGGTGAATGACTGTTTTTGTGTTTCTTCACACAAATACTGATTAGTTTCTTCAGAGTGTAATCATCAGAACTTGTCTTCAGAAATTATGCAAATGATACTTAACTGTTTATCAGAAATAACTTAATCACCACAGTAATTTTCATCATTCATATGGAGTGAGAGTGTGTGTATTTGCAAATGATCAGATAAAGATTAAAGTCTGATAAACTTCAGTATATCTTAGAAATAAGGCATAACTAAGAAAAATGCTTAAAATCAGTCTTTAATTGTGAAGTCTACTGTAGAATAAAGTTATGCAAGAATCCACCTCAACTGTTTGTGCTTATTTTATGCATCTTTTGAAATTCTTTTGACAAGGGCTTCTCAGTGTAAATGAGTTACAACTGCCATCAGAATTAATGTTGTTATCAGAATATTTCTCCAGTAATCAGAGAATGTGAAAAGTTACCAAGAATAATTAATTTGCTTTTCTAATGCATATTACTTAATACAATCAATGCACTTAGATCTTTCCTTTCACATATTTACTCTAGATCTCAAAGGAGTACCTGATTTCAATTTTTCTTTTCTTTTATTTTCTTCAGATAAATGAGGCTTATCAAGCATGTAGTTCATCCTTAAGATTTACTTACATCGGAATTTGACAAATAAGAAGCAATAATCTAGTTTGTGACTTAGTAATAAGATACAGGAAGTAAGTTTGACTAAAATCAAAATCAGAATTTGCTTGTGTTAGTGATTTCCACATAAATAACTAATTCAAACATGGGATACATAGTTTGTAAAAGACTACTAAGTCAGCATCTAACAAAATAATCCTCATTGGATTGAATAGTCACAGAACATTCAAAATACTTTCAGAGTTTATAGAATCACATCATATAATAAGCAGTGTTTAATATGTTACAATTTAAGCACATATTACATTGAGATAAGAAAATCTGTAAACACTGATCATAAAGTCTGATGTATGAGAACAAAAACTAAATAGATTTTGAGAAAGAACCTGAAACCATTCCAAGTTCATTTACCAGTCTTATAAAAGTAGCTTCACATAGTGGTTTTGTGAAGATATCTGCTAGTTATTGATCTGTTGGAACAAAATGCAATTCCACTGTACCTTCCATCACATGTACCCTTATGAAATGGTATCTAATGCTGATGTGCTTTATCATTGAGTGTTGAACTGGATTTCCTGTCATAGCAATAACACTTTGATTATCACAGTAAATAGGTATTTTAGAAAATTCTAACCCATAGTCCAGTAACTGATTCTTCATCCAAAGAATCTGTGCACAACATCTTCCTGCAGCAATATTTCTGCTTCCGCAGTTGATGTGGAAATTGATTTCTGTTTCTTGCTAAACCAAGAAACCAATCTGCCTCCAAGAAATTGGCAGCTTCCACTAGTCTTTTCCTGTCTATTTTGTATCCTGCAAAATCTGCATCTGAGTAACCTATTAGCTTAAAATCCGATTCCCTAGGATACCACAATCCTAGATCAGCTGTACCCTTTAGATACTTGAAAATTCTTTTCACAACAATTAGATGAGGTTCTCTTGGATCAGCCTGAAATCTTGCACAAAGACAGGTAGCATACATGATATCTGGTCTACTTGCAGTTAAATAGAGTAAAGAGCCAATCATACCTCTGTATTTAGTAATATCTATTGATGCTTCAGTATCTTTATCTAACTTAGTGGCAGTGGCCATGAGAGTTGATGCAGTAGAACTGTCTTGCATTCCAAATTTCTTGAGTAAGTTTCTGGTGTACTTGGATTGACTGATAAAAGTACCTTCTTCAATTTGTTTGACTTGAAGTCCTAGAAAATAACTCAACTCTCCCATCATACTCATTTGATATCTTGACTGCATTAACTTGGAAAATCTTTTACAAAGTTTTGTATTTGTAGAGCCAAAGATGATATCATCAACATATATTTGTACCAAAAGTAAGTCCTTTCCATGGTTGAGATAAAATAAAGTCTTGTCAATTGTGCCTCTGTGAAATCCACTTTCCAGAAGAAATTGAGCTAAAGTCTCATACCATGCTCTTGGAGCTTGCTTAAGGCCATAAAGTGCTTTGTCAAGCCTGTAGATATGATTTGGAAATTTTGGATCTACAAAGCCTGGAAGTTGTTCAACATATACCTCTTCTTCCAATTCTCCATTGAGAAAAGCACTTTTCACATCCATTTGAAAGACTTTAAACTTCTTGTGAGCAGCATAAGCCAAAAAGATTCTTATGGCTTCCAATCTAGCAACTGAAGCAAATGTTTCATCATAGTCAATACCCTCCTGTTGAGAGTAACCTTTAGCAACCAGCCTTGCTTTGTTTCTTGTAATTATGCCATCACTGTCAGTTTTATTTCTGAACACCCATTTTGTACCAACAATTGATCTGTCCTTTGGTCTTGGTACTAGGGTCCAGACTTTATTTCTTTCAAATTCATTTAACTTTTCATGCATTGCTTGCACCCAATCAACATCTTGAAGAGTTTATTCCACTTTCTTTGGTTCAGTCTGAGATAGAAAGGGATGATAAAGATATTCATTTGTTGTTGTTGTTCTAGTACTGACAACTGCTTCAGGATCTCCAATTATTAAGTCAGGTGTGTGTGATTTAGTCCACTTCCTTGTAGATGGAAGTTGATCTCTAGAACTGGATCCTCCCCCATGATCCATGCTGTCTCCATCAGCATTTTCTGATGCTCCCCCTGAAGTTATGCTTTCTGAGATTCCCGAATTTGAGTTGGATCCTTCAGGAATTGAAGAATTAGAGTTTCCAGAATTGTCAGAATTTGGCTCATTAGAACTTGATGAATCAGAACTTGAAGAGCCAGTGACTGGTTCTGATGCTTCTTGAGAGTCTTGAGATGTGGTATGATCATCAGCTTGCTCCCCCTGAACAGGTGCATTTTTCTTTGGAGCAGTTACCACAGTTTCAATGACATAAGAATTTAACCCGTCAGAACTTACAGGATCAGGATTTAGGTCATCAGAATTTACAGAATCAGAATTTACATCTTCCTTTTCAAATCTCAGCTGATCATGATCATTGAAATCTTCAAGTCCAGTAATCTTTTTATCATCAAAAGATACATTGATAAATTCCATGACAACCCTTGTTCTTAAATTGTAGACTCTGAAGGCTTTTGTGGAAAGTGGATATCCAACAAAAATTTCTTCATCAGCTTTTAGATCAAATTTTGATAGCTGTTCAGGATGAGTCTTAAGAACAAAACACTTGCATCCAAATACATGAAAGTATTTCAGATTTGGCTTCTTTTTCTTCACCATCTCATATGGTGTTTTTCCTTGCTTGTTTATGAGTGTAGCATTTTGTGTAAAATAAGCAGTCTGCACAGCTTCAGCCAAAAATAGGTTGGTAGCTTTGCTTCATCAAGCATAGTTCGTGCAGCTTTAATAAGAGTCCTGTTCTTTCTTTCTGACAACTCCATTCTGCTGTGGAGTTCCAGGTGCAGAAAATTCCTGCTTTATTCCTTGCTCTTTACAGAACTCTTCCATGATTGAATTCTTGAACTCAGTGTCATTATCACTTCTTATTATTTTAACAAAATCTTTGACTAACTTATCCAGTTGTCTGACATGATCAGTTAAAGTAGATGCATTTTCATTCTTCTTGTGCAAGAAATACACCCAAGTGTATCTTGTTAACTCATCCACTATAACCATAACATATTTCTTCTTTGCAATAGACATGACATTGACTGGACCAAATAGATCAACATGCAGTAAGTGATAAGGCTCAAGAATTGAGGATTCAGTTTTGCTCTTGAATGAAGATTTTCTTTATTTTGTCTTTTGACATGAGTCACAAAGACCATCTGGAGCAAATATTGATTTTGGCAGTCCTCTCACAAGATCTTTCTTTACTAGCTCATTTATGTTGTTGAAATTTAAATGAGAGAGTCTCTTGTGCCAATTCCAGCTTTCTTCAATTGATGCTCTGCTTAACAGACATATTGCAAAACCATCAGAATTTGTTGAAAGTCTGGCTTCATATATGTTACCATGTCTGTAACCTTTCAGAACCACTTTGCCTGTAGAATTACTTACAACTTCACAGTGTTCTTCAAAGAAATCCACATGATAACCTCTGTCATATATTTGACTCACACTTAGCAGATTGTGTTTAAGTCCTAAGACAAGAACTACTGTTTCAATTATGACATTCCCAAGATTGATATTGCCATATCCCATAGTCTTTCCCATGTTGCCATCTCCATAAGAAACTCCCGGGCCAGCTTTCTCCACAAAGTCTGATAACAAGGCTTTATTTCCAGTCATATGTCCTGAACATCCACTGTCCAGAACCAGGATGTTTTTCATGTTGCCCTGCAATCACAAAGACCACTATTGGTTAGTTTTAAGGACCCAGACTTGCTTGGATCCTTTGGCTTTGTTAATTTTGTTAGCATTTGCAGCAGATTTAGTTTCAGAGTTTATGCTAACATGTTTTTTATCAGACTTTATATCAGACTTTGCATCAGAATTTACACTAGAAGGAATTACACTAATTTTCTTTAAAGAAGGTTTTATTTCATAATAATCATAGTACAAACTATGATATTCCTTACCAGTATAAATAGAATGCCATAAACTACCACAATGAAAACAAGGATTTTGTGGTTTAAACCTAACAGACTGACTCTTAACTCCTGATCTAGGAGGTAAAGAGTTTATATCTTTATTTTTCCTGCAAAAAGAAGCAAGATGGTTAGAGTTTCCACAATTATAGCATTTCTTTCTAGGAGCATTAGGAACAGGCATATAATTATTACTTTTATTCACACCTTCCTTTCCATTCCTATTTTTTCTAGCTTCCTTTACTTTGTTCACATTTTTAATCTCCTTCAGCTTATACTAAAGCTGATTCTTTGTCATTAAGCCAATGTTTACCAAAGTTGGTTTATCCTGTTTTAATTTGTCAGAAGTTGACTTTTCTTTGACTTCTGTTTTAGAGTCTTTCATCTCTTCAGAATCAGACACAACAGTTTTTGCAATAAATTTAACATGATTTACCTTTGGCTTTTCAGTCTGTTTGATAGCAATTGGCTTAATTGGCAAAATCCCTTTCTCACTTTTACCATCTTTATAACCTAATCCCTCTTTCCAGTTTCCACTACTTAGAATATTCTGAGTTGTTCTGCCTGAGTTAGTCCAAGTCCTGATGATTTCTCTTTCTTTTTCTAATTCAATTTTTAGATAATCATTCTGTTTAAGCAATTCATTCTTAACATACACAACATTATCTTTCTCTGTCTGAATATTGTTCATCAAGAGACACATATCAGCAAGTTCATAGTTGTCTCTTATTGTAGTAACTTTCAAATCCCACTTTTCAGGAAGAGCTAGTAGGAATTTCAGATTCGAATCTTCTGGATCATATTCCTTATCCACTAGTGACAGATCATTCAACAGCTTTGTGAATCTGTCATATGTATCAGTTATTGACTCATCAGATTTGGAGTCAAAGTGCTCATACTCCTGTGTGAGTATTGTCTTCCTGTTCTTTTTGATGGCATTGGTTCCTTGACATCTCACTTCCAATGCATCCCATATTTTTTTTGCAGTCTTGCATCCAATCACCCTGTTTGACATGACATTGTCAAGTGCACTATGAAGCAAGTGTCTTACTTTTACATCCTTGCCTAGTGAAGAGATGTCTTCAATGGTGAGTTCTCTCTTTTCTTTGGGAATCATCTTCTGCGGCTCATTCCCAACTACAACAGAAAGCTTTGTGGGCTTGTGTGGACCATCATAAATTCTGTCTAAATATTCTGGATCTGTAGCTTCCAGAAACATGGCCATCTTCACACTCCATACAGGGTACTCAGACACCCTGAGCATAGGAACCCTGATGGTTTCATATTTACCGGTGTTTTGAATGGGTTAAACCTTTGCAGGTTCTTGAGGGTCTTGTGTTTTTGATTGATCAGACATGATTGATTGTTTGTTTGGATCTTAACTGTTTGTAAGCTTAACATATTGGCTCTGATACCACTTGTTAGGCCTCAATGGTACTATAGAAGGGGGTTGAATATAGTATCTACAATCAATTCGATTATAAACACAAGTATGTAACAGAAAACAAGTTTATTCAATATATCAAATTATGTTATAGTAGGTTTAATCTACTCTCTCAGTGATGTAAGATATCACTAAGAGCTGCTAGTGCTACAATGAATAATATTCTCGTGAATGATAACACCTATAGTGTAAACCCTAATATGTGTTTATATACTACACAGTTACAAGATATCTCCTAATTGATATGATATGTTCTGTTTCCTAAAATACATCAATCAGAGATTGTTAGATATATTTGATAATGTCATGGCTAATATGTTTTATGTTTAGATTTCAGATCTTATTTGAACAGAACAAATCAGTACTTAACTGATCAGTACTTATACTGGAAGTCAGAACTTAAGGGATATCAGTACTTATGTTATCAGGAGATAGATATCAGAACTTAAGTGCTGAAGGACGATCAGATAAGGACAGTAGCTGATTATAGTTAAGAAGATCAAGATAAACATAAGAAGAGATATGCATGAAGAAGGAATTCTGTGAAGAATGGAATACTTGGAATAGAAGATATCTGATTGATATGTTTTAGGAAGCAGAATTATATTCCATATCAATTAGCTATTATCTTGTAACTGTGTAGTATATAAACACAGACATAGGGTTTACACTATAAGTGTTATCATTATCGAGAATATTATTTATTATAACTCTAGCAGCTCTCGTGATATTTTGTTCATCACTGAGAGATAACAGTTCCAGATTGTAACAGAGTTTATTGTTTAAATAAAGTTTGTTTTCTGTTACATAAGTTCTTGAAGTTTGATTTGATTGTAATAAACACTGTATTCACCCCCTCTACAGTGAAAGTGTGACCTAACAAGTGGTATCAGAGCTATCTGTTAACACACATACAGTTAAAGATCCAAAAACAATCATGTCTGACACAGAAACTCCAACTAAGCCTACCAAAACTGAGGAATCATCAAAGACATCAACTCAGAGTCGATATGAGACTATCAGAGTTCCCATATTGAGACCATCTGAATATCCCATATGGAAGGTAAGGATGACCATGTTTCTGGAAGCAACAGATCCAGAATACCTTGATAGAATCAAGGAAGGGCCTCACAAACCTACCAAGCTCGCTGTTGTAGTTGCAGGTGAAGCAGCAATGACCGTACCAAAGGAAAAGAATGATTACACTGCTGAAGATATAGCATCTATTGCTAAGGATGCCAAGGTACGTCACTTATTGCATAGTGCCATTGATAATGTAATGTCAAACAGGGTAATCAACTGCAAGACTGCTAAGGAGATATGGGATGCACTGGAGACAAGATGTCAAGGAACTGAAACAGTTAAGAAGAACAGGAAGACAATACTCACTCAAGAGTATGAACACTTTGACTCTAGGACTAATGAGTCATTGACTGATGTATATGATAGATTTGTCAAACTCTTGAATGACTTGTCATTAGTAAATAAGGAGTATGATCTTGAAGATACAAACCTCAAATTCCTGTTAGCTCTTCCTGAATGTTGGGATTTGAAGGCAACAACAATAAGAGACAACTACAATCTTGATGAAACAACTCTTGATGAAATCTATGGAATGCTCAAGACTCATGAACTTGAGATGGAACAAAGAAGCAAGAGGAAAGGAGGAAAGTCAAGGACAGTTGCTCTCAAGGTTGAAGAAGAATCCCCCAAACCACCTTCCTCAAAGAAAGATAAGGGTAAAGCTCTTATCATAAAATCTGATACTGAGTCATCAAGTTCTGAGAGTGATGATGACTCAGATTCTGAAAGCTTGCCTGAAACTGATGCTGATGAGGAGATGATGAAGCTGTGTGCTCTTATGGTGAAAGGAATCACAAAGATTGCATACAGGAAGTTCAGGAAGGGAAAGAAGTTTTCCAGGAAAGGCATAAGTTCTGATAAGAAGAATTTCAGAAGATCTGAAGGAAGAGGAGGAAAGTCTGACAGAGGAGATTACGCTAATGTTAAATGTTATAATTGTGGTGAGAAAGGCCACATATCTCCTGATTGCAAGAAGACCAAGAATGACAAAGGCAAAGCTCTTGTCACAAAGCAGAAAAGCTGGACAGACACCTCAGACTCTGAAAGTGAGGAGAACTATGCATTGATGGCAAATGCTGATAAATCAAGTTCTGAGAGCAGTTCTGAAGCTGCTGAAACAAAGGTACCTCAGACTACTTATGCTTTTCATACTGATGATATTAATGAGTTGAGAAGATATCTTAAAACCATGTTTGTTAGTTATAGAGATCAAACTTTAACATGTGAAAGATTAACTTCTGAAAATCTTGCTTTTAGGAAAAGAAATGATTTCTTAGAAAAAGAGTTAGTCATGTTTCATCAAACTCAGCAGGATAGAGATGATGCTTTTTATGTTAGGGATGAAGTGCTAAAAATGAATGAATCTCTAAAAACTGAGTTAGAAAAGGAGAGAGAGATTATCAGAACTTGGACTAACTCTGGCAAAACAACTCAAAATTTGCTAAGCAGTGAAAACTGGAAAGAGGGCTTAGGCTATGGAGAAAATAAAAAAGGAACTGTAGAAATTAAGCCTGTTGATAAGCAAAAGCCGAAGTTAAAACCTGTTAAGTTTGTAACTGAAAAATCCGAAAATGAGAAATCAGAAGTTAAAAAGGAATTAGCTTCTGACAAACTAAAACAGGAAAAGACAGCTGAAGTTAACATAGGCTTAATGACAAAGAAGCAGCTTAAGCATAAGCTGAAAGATGTTAAGAATGCAAACAAGGTAAAATCACCTAGGAAAAACAGGAATGGAAAGAAAGGTGTGAATAAAAGCAATAACTATAAATCTGTTCCTGATGCTCCTAGGAAAGCATGTCATAACTGTGGAAGTTCTAACCATCTGGCTTCTTTTTGCAGGAAGAATAAGAATATTAACTCCTTATCTACAAAGTCAGGAGTTAAGAGTCAGTCTGTTAGATACAAACCACAAAATTCTTGTTTTCATTGTGGTAGTTTATGGCATTCCATTTATACTTGTAAGGAATATCATAGTTTGTACTATGATTATTATCAAATAAAACCTTCTTTAAAGAAAGTTTCTGTTGTTCCTTCTAGTATAAGTTCTGATAAGAAAACTGTTAACATAAAATCTGATGTTAAATCCGCTGCAAATGTTAACAAACCTAAAAAGGCCAAAGGATCCAAGCAAGTCTGGGTCCTTAAAACTAATATTTAGTGGTCTTTTTGATTGCAGGGCAACAGGAAAAATATTTTAGTTCTGGACAGTGGATGTTCAGGACATATGACTGGAAATAAGGCCCTGCTATCAGACTTTGTGGAGAAAGCTGGCCCAAGTGTTTCTTATGGAGATGGCAACATTGGAAAAACTTTGGGATATGGCAATATCAATCTTGGGAATGTCATTATTAAAGATGTAGCTCTGGTCTCAGGACTTAAACACAACTTACTGAGTATAAGTCAAATCTGTGACAGAGGTTATCATGTTGATTTCTTTGCAGAACATTGTGAAATAGTTAGTAAATCTAAAGGAAAAATTGTTCTGAAGGGATTCAGGCGTGGTAACATTTATGAAGCTAAGTTTTCAACAAGTTCTGATGGTTCTGCAATCTGTTTAGTGAGTAGAGCCTCAACTGAAGAAAGCTGGAATTGGCACAAGAAACTCTCTCATTTAAACTTCAACAAGATAAATGAACTGATCAAGAAAGATCTTGTGAGAGGACTGCCAAAATCAGTGTTTGTTCCTGATGGTCTTTGTGACTCATGTCAGAAGGCTAAACAAAGAAAATCTTCGTTCAAGAGCAAGACTGAATCATCAATTCTTGAGCCTTATTATCTACTTCATGTTGATCTATTTGGTCCAGTGAATGTCATGTCTATTGCAAAGAAGAAATATGCGTTGGTCATAGTAGATGAGTTCACCAGATACACATGGGTGTATTTCTTGCACACAAAAAGTGAAACTGCATCTATCCTGATTGATCATGTCAAACATCTGGATAAATTGATCAAAGATTCTGTGAAAATTTTGAGGAGTGATAATGGCACTGAATTCAAGAATATGATAATGGAAGAGTTCTGCAAAAATCATGGAATAAAGCAGGAATTTTCTGCTCCTGGAACTCCACAGCAAAATGGAGTTGTTGAAAGGAAGAATAGAACTCTAATTGAAGCTGCACGAACAATGCTTGAAGAAGCAAAGCTTCCAACCTATTTCTGGGCTGAAGCTGTGCAGACTGCTTGTTTTACTCAAAATGCAACACTCATTAACAAGCATGGAAAAACACCATATGAGATGGTGAAGAACAAAAAGCCAAATCTCAAATACTTTCATGTATTTGGATGTAAGTGTTTTGTTCTCAAGACTCATCCTGAACAGCTATCCAAGTTTGATCTAAAAGCTGATGAGGGAATCTTTGTAGGATATCCACTTTCTACAAAAGCCTTCAGAGTCTATAATTTGAGAACAAAAGTGGTCATGGAATCTATCAATGTCTCTTTTGATGACAAGAAGATCACTGGACTTGAAGATTGCATTGATCATGATAAGCTGAGATTTGAAAATGAAGATTCATATTCTGATATCTCAAGTCCTGACAGTCTAAGTCCTGATACTGTAAATTCTGATGGATTAAACTCTGATGTTATTGAAACTGTGGTGACTACGTCAAAGGAAGATGCACCAATGCAGGGGGAGCATACTCAAGATATTATCACATCTCAAGAAGCATCAGAACATACATCTGGCTCTTCAAATTCTGATTCGTCAAGTTCTGATAAGCCAAGTACTGACAGTGCTGAAAATCTAAATACTGAAGGATCCAACTCAGAGAGCATAGTTTCAGGGGGAGCATCAGAAAATGAAACCGAAGACAGCATGAATCATGGGGGAGCATCCAGTTCTAGAGAAAATCTTCCATCTGCAAGGAAGTGGACAAAATCACATACACCTGATTTAATAATTGGAAATCCTGAGGCAGGTGTCAGAACTAGAACAGGTACTTCGAATGAATGTCTTTACAATTCTTTTCTCTCTCAGTCTGAGCCAAAGAAAGTGGAAGAAGCTCTTCAAGATGCTGATTGGGTGCAAGCAATGCAGGAAGAGTTGAATGAATTTGAAAGAAACAAAGTCTGGACCTTAGTGCCAAGACCCAAGAATAGATCGGTTGTTGGTACAAAGTGGGTATTCAGAAACAAAACTGACAGTGATGGCATAATTGTAAGGAACAAGGCAAGGCTGGTTGCAAAAGGATATTCTCAACAGGAGGGAATTGACTATGATGAAACATTTGCTCCAGTTGCTAGGTTAGAAGCCATAAGGATATTCATGGCTTATGCTGCTCACAAAAAGTTTACTGTCTTTCAAATGGATGTGAAAAGTGTTTTTCTTAATGGAGAATTGGAAGAGGAAGTATATGTTGAACAACCTCCAGGCTTTGTAGATTCCAAACATCCAGATTATGTCTACAGGCTTGATAAAGCACTTTATGGACTTAAGCAAGCTCCTAGAGCATGGTATGAGACTTTAGCTCAGTTTCTTCTGGAAAGTGGATTCAACAGAGGAACTATTGACAAAACATTGTTCTATCTCAACCATGGCAAGGACTTACTTTTGATCCAGATTTATGTTGATGATATTATTTTTGGGTCTCCAAATGACAAACTTTGCAAAAAGTTTGCCAACCTAATGCAGTCAAGATATCAGATGAGTATGATGGGAGAACTTAGTTATTTTCTGGGCCTTCAAGTCAAGCAGAGTGAAGAAGGAACTTTTATTTGTCAATCTAAGTACACCAGAAACTTGCTAAAAAAATTTGGAATGCAAGACTGTTCAAGTGCATCCACTCCCATGGCCACTGCAACAAAACTGGATAAGGATACTAGTAATTCAGTAGATATTACTGATTACAGAGGTATGATTGGCTCACTTCTCTATCTAACTGCTAGTAGACCAGATATCATGTTTGCTACCTGTCTTTGTGCAAGATTTCAAGCAGATCCAAGAGAACCTCACTTAACAGCTGTAAAAAGAATCTTTAAGTATCTTAAAGGAACAGCTGATCTAGGATTATGGTATCCTAGAGAATCAGATTTTAAATTAATAGGTTACTCAGATGCAGATTTTGCAGGTTACAAAATTGACAGGAAAAGCACAAGTGGTAGCTGCCAATTTCTTGGAGGCAGGTTGGTTTCTTGGTACAGCAAGAAACAAAAGTCAATTTCCACATCAACTGCAGAAGCAGAGTATATTGCTGCAGGAAGCTGCTGTGCACAGATTCTCTGGATGAAGAATCAGTTACTAGATTATGGGTTAACGTATTTCAAAATCCCTATTTACTGTGATAATCAAAGTGCTATTGCTATGACAGGTAATCCAGTTCAACACTCTATGACAAAGCACATCAGCATCAGGTACCATTTCATCAGGGAACATGTGGATGAAGGTACAGTGGAATTGCATTTTGTTCCCACAGATCAACAAGTAGCAGATATCTTCACAAAACCACTGTGTGAAGCTACCTTTTCAAAATTGGTAAATGAACTTGGAATGATTTCAGGTTCTTTCTCTAAATCTGCTTAAACTTGTTCTATGTTATCAGACTTTATGATCAGTATTTACAGAATTAATCTCTTTGTATATTCTGTGCATTAATTGATAAATGTCTTTAAGTACTGACTGTTGTCTGATATATGTTTCTAAACTCTGATAAGTGATATGTCTGTTTCAGTAACTATTCATCCTATGAGGATAACTGTGCTAGATACTGACCTACTAGTCTTCAATAAACAAATGATCCCATGAAAGAAGTAATTATTTCTGTGGAAATCTTATGACACAAGCAAATTCTGATAACTGAGCTTAGTTAAGTTTACTTTGTATATCTTATTACTAAGTCACAAATTAGAATAATGCTACTCATCTGTTTAAGTTCTGATTCTAGTAAAACTGCTGAATGTACTAAGTGCTGATAAACCTCACTTATCAAAAGAAGAAGAACAATAATCAAAGAATAATATCAGGTACTCCTTTGAGATCTAGAGTAAAAATGTGAAAGGGACGACCCAAGTGCATTGCTGGTATTAAGTAAATATGCATTAGAAAAGCAAAATATTTTCTTGGTGACTTTTCACACTCTATGATTACTGGAGAAATACTCTGATAATAGCATAAATTCTGATAAACAGTCGTGACTCACTTACACTGAGAAGCCTCTGTCAAATAGAATTTCAAAAGATGCATAAAATTAGCACAAAAACAGTAGAGGTGAACTCATGCATGAACTCATTTATCAGTAGGTTTCAGGATAAAGACAGCTCTTTAGCAAAATTTTAGTTATGACTTATTTCTAAGATGTACTGAAGTAGATCAGACTTTACTCTTTGTCTGTTATTTAGCTTAATGCACACACACATCACTCCATATGAATGATGAAATTTCTGTGGTGGTCTATGTTATTTTAGATAAACAGTCATTGTGTCACTTCTGCACAAATTCTGAGGACAAGTTCTAGTTACACGTTCTGATGATTAAGTTCTGACGTTCATAACTAAGAACTTGTATGAGTATTTACTAAGATAGATATTCCTTGTTCGAGTTAAGACATTATGTTCTGATGACTGTTAAGTTCTGGTATAGGTCTAAGTTCTGATTTTTCAGTCTAACCCTTTACTTGACTTATCTGTGAGTAAAATTTGGTAACAGTCTCAGATTAATTTCGAAATGTTGAAGTGGAAGATTAATAGTCTATGGTTAAAACATAATGGCACTCGTCCTTGAACAGTTCACTCTTGTTACATGTGCACATTCCTTTTCCAATGACTGTTATTCTTTTTCAAAGTCTAGGGAGACGAGGTAGAATTAATTCTACCTGTCTGCAATCAATATTTTTGTGTCTCTTGGCATTCTCTTGCCTATATATGCAACCACTTCACATCAGTCTTTCCATCACATTCTTCTCACACACGTATCCTCCTTCTTCTGTCAAAAACACAATGGTTCGATACAACATGTTTTTGAACACACAAACCTTCACAATGGAGCTCAGTTGTGCCGAGTGGCAGCAGGAGTGGCATATAACAGCCATTCCTGAGGAGATCTGGGACTCTGTCCCACAGGAGGTGCTGGCTCACCTTCTGTTCTTCGAGATGGATTACCATCGCCATCTGGAGCGCCTGGAGGAGGAAAGGCGGGAAGCTATCCGTCAGCAAGAGCGAATCATTCGACTCGCTATCTTGTTTGTAGAAGATAGGAAGAGGAGGATGACTTAATCTCGTCTTCTTCCTGTTCTTCTTCATCCTCAGCTTTGTCAGGCTTCTTAGCTAGGACTAAAGTTGTTGACGTTAGGATTAGAAGCTTAGGGAAAATCTTGTATTGATGTAATTTCTATTTCATATATGTATTGACTTGATATATTAATGAAAACTGTTTTTACTTCAGGATTTTGTCTCTGAGTTATTTTATCTGTGCTGTTAAATCCTGCTTGATATTCTGATGACCATTTAAATTTTGTCTTTATTTAAGTTCTGATTCTTTGTCAGCACTTATTCATCGAAATTATCTCGGTCATTTTTAACATGATTCATTTTCAGAATATTAATGTTGCAGTGAAAAACAATTCAATCAGTGCTAACGGTTTCAATTTTGAATTAAACCTGTGTCTCTTGATAACTGAAATGGTTTTTCCTTGAATCAAGGCAACTGGATAATTAATCATTCCTATTTTCTCGAGCCCAGTAACTATCCGTTATTACTGCATGTCTGACAGGTGTCCAACGGTAACATTTTTCTTCGAGTCTAAGAACAACAGAGAGAAGATTTCTTTAATCTTTTACTTTCTTTATACTTTATCTCTCTTCTTACTTTTACTCTATTTCTCATTCTTTCTCACGTTGGTTTTTCATACAGACATTATCTCACACACCTAACAGGCATACTTGAATTTCAATATTTTTTCACATGGCACCAAAGGATTTAATCATTGACGGAGCAAAGTTTGTTCCAAACAACTATGCTGCAATTCTTGATCATGCTGAAGCTCCATCTGAATTGCATTTTGTGCAAGATCTTCTTGCACATAGTGAGGTTGGGTACGCCTTAACTCAGCCTGAATTATTTTCAAGTCAACAAGTTCTGCGATTCTGGAGGACTGGAGTTTATGATGATGGTGGTAAACGAGGAACTCCCAGTATTATCTTCCAAGTGGGTGATTCTTCCTATGTAGTCACTCCTGGTACAGTACGAAGAGCATTACATCTTCCAGAAGATTGTACCTTCTCTATACCAGAGGAATCAGACCTTCGGGGGTTAATGACTGATTTGGGATATGAAAAGAGTCTGACGAAACTTGGACAGTTGAAACGGGCTAATATCAGAAGAGAATGGAGTTTCTTCTTCGATTGCATCACCAAGGCTTTTGGCAACAAGTGTTCAAATTTTGATGCCATCCCAATTCTGAGTCAGCACATCGGGTATGCTATTATCCATCAAACTCATTTTGATTTTGCAACTGGAATAATTGGTTTTATTGGGGATAGGATGACAGAGGATCGAGATGTTGTTTATTTTGCTAGATTCTGTCAACTTATTTATACGTATTGTACTGCTGAACCCCAGTTAGTCAGCACTCAAACCCCACCTTTTAAGGTTGCAAAAAGGTACTTTAACGACCTGATAAATGCTGACACAAAGAAATCAATGGTGAGACAATTACAGATTCCTCAGTCTGTGAAACAGATTCTGGTAAATGCTGATCCAGCTACTTACAATTCTGTTTACTCAAATGTTCAACCAACTCACCATAACCAAAATCCATCAACCTCAGTCCCTACCTCTCATTCTACTCAACCTACCCTCAGAACTTATCTCAAATCCTATCTCTCCACTTCACAGACTGCTCAACCTTCTTCTTCAGCACCTACTGTGAAGCCTACATCCTCTAAGCCAAAGAGAACAAAGACTGTTCCTCAAACATCTCAGAAGAAGAGGAGGATTCCTTTGAGAGATGAATCAGATTCTGAGGATCAGATTCCCTCTTCAGAACCTATGATAAATGAAGCTGAGAAGGCAACTTCTCAGAAGGATTCTGCAATTGGGGGTTCTAGGCTTCTCAAGAGGCTTAGACGTATGACGGTTCCTGCAACTCCCAAGGAATCCAAATCAACAAGGAAGTACAAGAAACAGAGGGCACAGAGGCCAGTTTTAGATGATGAGGAGGAAGCAGCTAAGGAAGGGGATCAGGAATCTCTGATCTCACAAGACAAGGAATTTGCTCCAGTCACTTCTTCTCCATCAACTCCATCTCAGGAACCTGTATCTGACAAGGCTATTTCACCTTCTATATCTCTTGTTGATCCAGGCACAAGTGCTGAAATTGATATTCAGAACTTGGTTGTGCCTGAAATACTTTTCTTAGAAGCTCCAACAGCAAATAAGCCTTCCACAACACCTGTTACTGATGCTGTTCAAACTCCTGAGTTATCACTAACACCTTCTCTGCATCAAGATGATGATCAGATTTTAGGTGAGCATCAGGATATGGCTGTTGATCAGAACTTAGTATCAGATCAGCAATTAGAGGATGTTGAAGCCTCCATTGCTACTCATACAGTTGTCTTATCAGAAGATACTGATTCTTTAAGTTCTGATGCTGCAAATGTTGGAGATACTGGTGAAGCTGCTACAACTGTAGATGCTGATGAAGCAGGTCCTTCAGGACATACTCCTCCTAAGTCTGAACTGCTAAAGGAGTTTGTTATCAGGGATGCACCAGTACCTTGGAGTGAAACTCCTGCAGGTCAGGAGTGGACTAAGGAATGGAACTCAGTTTCATGTGTTCCAAATGCTTTACATCTTGCTGAGCACTTGACTAAAGCTGATGAAATGTTACATTCTGATGATTTTAAAATCCAGCTTAGAGTCACTGCATTGAGTACTAAACATCTACAAGGTCTTCATTCCAACACTCATGCAGAGCTACACAAGATTCAGGAGAACTTTATTAAACAGGAACAAGTTTGGAAACTTGATAAGAAAAAGTTCTTCCAACCTACCATTGACAGGGTTGCTTATATTGAGAAAACTCAAGAGAAGCAACAAGCTCAGATTGATCAAATTCTGACAAATCAAGCTTCTCAGCAATCGCAACTTACTGAAATCCAGACCTCAGTGGAACTACTTATCTCTCTTTTATTACCTGCTGATGCCAAAAAGGGGGAGAAGGTAATTAAGTCCAAATGCAAAACCAACAAGTCACTGCAAGGAAAGGATGATGGAAAAGATGACCAAGGAAACTCTGGAATGGGTGGTGGTCATAGTCAAGGTAGAAGGTTTACATCAAGACAAGCTAGTCACAGAACAAGTTCTGATACTGGGAAAAGAATAAGTTCTGCTGCTGGTAAAAGGATAAGTTCTGATGAACTTCTAGATCTTGATGAGGAAATGTCAAGACAGTTATTTCTTCAAGAAAATCCAGGGATGGACTTGGAAAGTTTAAAGGAAGAAGAAGCCAGACTTAAATCAGAGAAAGTCACATCTAAATCTGAAGCTTCTGGTAAAAAGTTACTTCCAAAACCTAAAGGCATTGTGATCAAAGAAAGGATACATACTGAAGAAACTTTGGCTAGATCACAACCACAGATAGATCCAAGATCCAAGGGTAAAGAAAAGGTTGGTGAACCTATCAAGCCTTATGTACCTCCTGATGAAGAAGAAATTACTGATGGAAAAGATAATCTTGCTCTGACTTCAAGAAAAGTTCTTAAAACAACCTCTGACATGGCTCAAGTTGTTCAGAGTCAAGAAATTGTAAGTTCTGATATTCAGAAGAAGCAAGTAACCTCTGACAGTGCTCAAGTTAACTTGATATCAGAAAATAAATCTAAAACACTCCTACCAGGATTCACTAAAGCAAAACAGACTCAATCTTTGAAGACTACTTCAAGTGGTTTTGAAGCAAGAGTAGTTACTGGAAAGGAAGCTAGAGATAAAACTGGATTGGGAAGTGCTGATGAAAGAAGAGTACACAACACTACCGATGATCCAACTTCCTTGAGTGAACCAGGTATTGGAGCAACTCCTGAGAGATTGAATCAACTAGAATCTGTACAGATGGTTTACCATACCTTCTTGAAAGAATACATCATGTTGTATTTCATGACAGATGGTAGGGTTTATCATATAAGACAAAATGCCATTCCATTGAAGTATTTTGAAGAATTGGAGCATGTATTATTCTTACTTCAAGTGGATGACAGAATAACAGAGACTGCTGCAAACTACTTAAAGGAACAGATTCAGAGACAGAAAAGACTTTATTCTGTTAAGTTTGACAGCAGATATGTTCCAAAGTACAGAAATCACAATGGTGATATTGTTGATATGAAGCCTAATACTGCACAGATCAGAACATATCTTGGTATTAAGGGGCTTGAATTCAATCTAGAGTCTAACAAAGCTTATGTCATAAGACTAGATCGGGAGTTGAGAAAAGCAAAGATTAATGATCTCAGAGCTGCAATATTTCAAACTGGTGAAGATACTGCAGAGCTTAAAGATGTCAAACGGAAAATGATTGATGAACTCAGATATGCTGAGAAATGTTTGTTGAAGAATTATCTCAGAACAACTCCTGACATCAGAGAGATCAGAAAATGATGAAGCCAAGTCGAAGATCTACAACTGCTTAAATTCTGATATTTATACAGATTGAAGTTGTTATCAGAAGTTGAATTGGTAAAAACTTTAAGGACTGTAAGTTGTAGTTATCTTGTCTATTTCTCATGCATTTGTACTTAATGTTTTTGACATCATCAAATATCTGTTAAACTTGTATATTTTGTTAATTTACAAGTTGGGGGAGATTGTTAGATATATTTGATAATGTCATGGCTAATATGTTTTATGTTTAGATTTCAGATCTTATTTGAACAGAACAAATCAGTACTTAACTGATCAGTACTTATACTGGAAGTCAGAACTTAAGGGATATCAGTACTTATGTTATCAGGAGATAGATATCAGAACTTAAGTGCTGAAGGACGATCAGATAAGGACAGTAGCTGATTATAGTTAAGAAGATCAAGATAAACATAAGAAGAGATATGCATGAAGAAGGAATTCCGTGAAGAATGGAATACTTGGAATAGAAGATATCTGATTGATATGTTTTAGGAAGCAGAATTATATTCCATATCAATTAGCTATTATCTTGTAACTGTGTAGTATATAAACACAGACATAGGGTTTACACTATAAGTGTTATCATTATCGAGAATATTATTTATTATAACTCTAGCAGCTCTCGTGATATTTTGTTCATCACTGAGAGATAACAGTTCCAGATTGTAACAGAGTTTATTGTTTAAATAAAGTTTGTTTTCTGTTACATAAGTTCTTGAAGTTTGATTTGATTGTAATAAACACTGTATTCACCCCCTCTACAGTGAAAGTGTGATCTAACAGAGATTATCTACTGTAGTCCTTTAACTGTACAACTCTCCAAGCATATTTTATTTTGTTTAATCCAGAGCCTCTCCTGTAAATTAGCCGCTTTTCATCCCTGAAGTGTATATGTACTTAAGTTCTGATGTAAGTCCTGATGGCTTAAGTTCTGATAACTTCCTGTCTTCAGTAAGTTCTGATTTCCAGTTAAGTTCTGAAACTAAACAAATCAGATTAGACATGACTAGAGTTGGCAATTCGTGTCGTACGTATACTTTCGTGTTGTGTACTTTCGTGTTTCGTGTAGTGAAAGGCAAACACATATCCGACCCGTTTAGCATTCATGTACTTAAGGGTAAATACATATCCGTAACTCATCGTTTCGTGTACAGTTCGTGTATAAAATAAATAAATAAATTAATAAATATATAAAATATTATATAGTTGGATATAATTTTACATATATATTAAATATATATATATATATACATATAATGGTATATTTTTGGATATATTTTTATAAATATACATGAATTTTATGTATATATACATATAATATTAGAGTAATATGTATATTTATATAAATTAATATATAAATATTAAAAAAATTATTAAAAAATTTATTATTTCGTGTACTTTCGTGTCGTGTCGTGTATCCAAGGGTAAACACATATCCGTACCCGTTTAGATTTCGTGTTCTTTCGTGTCGTGTACTTTCGTGTTCGTGTACCAAAAAGCTGAACACATATCCATTTATATTGTGTCGTTCTCGTATCATTTTATCGTGTCGTATACCAAATTGCCAGCTCTAGACATGACATCACAAATATATCTAACATTATACAATACTTGGTCTTAGAGAATCCCAACCCTTGAACCATGAACAAAAACTCCCTACATCCCAAATTAATTGTCCTATTGACTTTTACGTGTATTTTAAAACGTCTTGACCGCATATCTCTATTTTAAAACGTCTTGACCACATATCTTCGTTAATTATTTTTTAAATTTTCTTTTTGTAAATCACAAAAAAAATAAAAAAAAAATTAAAGGAAGCATACGGTTAATGTACTTTAAAATACGCGTAAAAGTCAAAAGGAACGACTAATTTGGGATGTGGGGAGTTGGGATGACAATTAGGTCGGTCTAAACGAGTTTAGCAAAAATCAAACCTGAACCCGATTTTTTTTGCCAAACCCGAACTCGGAAAAACTCGATCCACTAAAGCTGAACCCGAACCCATCGGGTTTTGTTCAGGTTCAGGTTTATACATCTCTACCAATTGCACCTTAATTTGCACAAACTCTAGTGAGAGATTATAAGGATCTGATTTGAGCAAAGTGCTCATAAATATGACGATATTGAAAATTTTGGGGTTGAATAAAAGGGTTCAAAGAAGACAATAGATCATACCTCTATGAATAAAATTATTGGTGAAATAATGCAAAAATTTTGACCTTTAGTATACTTGTATTGAACATTGAAAACATGTTTAAACAACTTTAATGTAATACTACCTCCGTCCCTCTCATTTTTTTACAGTTTTTTTCACATGTTCGACACGCATTTTAAGGCAACTAAAAAGTATATTTCTGTAATTTATTTTTAAAATTTTCTTTTTTTGTATAAAAGTTTAAATATTATATTTTTATTTAGAAAAAAAAATTTTAAAAAAATTATGTAACTATATTTAATAAGAACATTAATGTGCGTACCGAGCCCCCATCCCCCAATGTAAAGAATTGAGGGGGACAGAGGGAGTAGTTTGTAAAAAATATACTTTTTTAGTACTGATATTAGTAATATATTATATTATATATTATATTACTACTTATAAAATGTAAAATATTATTTTATATATTATTACGGGTTTCGGATCGGGATCGGGTTCGGGCTTAGACCTAAACGGAATAAGTTTCAGGTTTTTGGGTCGGGTTCGAAATTTTATGCCTTAAATATAAACCCGACCCAAAAATGGTTCGGATTTAAAATTTAAAGCCGAAACCGAATCCAAATCCAAAATATTCTAGGTTGGTAAAACCGATTAGACGGGTACTTGCCATCCGAGTGGGGAGTAATCACGTACTATATATAAAAAGCCCAATATCAAATTGTCACAAAACTGAAAGGGCCCAATCACAATTAGTCTCATAGATATAGAACCCTGCAGTTCTGACAGTCAGTTTCGTTAACATGAGCTCCAATCAAATCAATAACAGTGGTACGATGTTTAGAAGACAAGCGAAGATTGTTAATTCGATTGACAATGATTGTCCTCGATTGAATAACAACAACAATTCTTTGGTTGTTAGAAGAGCTCGTCGCTTTTTTAAGTGGGGGTCTGGGAAGATCAAGTTCATTCCAAGGGTTCCAGTTCCAAGGATTACTAATATTAGTTGTCGGAATAAGAAACGAAAGCATAAGTCCAGGCTTCCGGGATTTTTTCACTCGCAGCTCCGAATGATGAGAGGTAATTCTAGTTCTCCTGTTCTGAAAAAGTCGAAAAAAGCGATGAGTTTAGAGAAACCTAAGTATTTGATTAATTATCAATTTACTAGTAGTAGTGGTCCGGTTTTGAAAAGGCACGGAAACAGGCTGCGTATTCACGACTTACCTAAGGAGCTACTAGCAGAAATTCTTATTAGACTGCCGGTTAAAGATATCTTGCGTTGTAGGTCCGTACAAAAGTCATGGAATTATTTCGTAATGTCTCCTGTGTTTATCAGCCTCCAATTAAATTATCAGAAGCAAATTGTTACCGGCATCTATAATCCTCATTATCCTAAATATCTTTTATTTCATGAGGATGATAGTTTACGTTTAACAGTACGTTTTGATGACTTGCAATGTGAAGAGTATTGCAAACTTGAATTTCTTCCTGGTTTGCCTAATGATGATGTTGATGTCTGGTTTGCTCTATCTTATGGTTTAATCTGCATGTCAACCATACTTTTCACTAGTTGCGATCATATGCGCAACATCTATCTATGGAATCCTCTCGTTAAGAAATACAAAACTCTTCCCAAATCACCTCTTCCCTCTACAAAAAACCGTCAGGCTTGGGAGGCTTTAGCTTTTGGCTTTTTACCTGAAGTCGATGATTATGTTGTCATACATATTATCAAACCTTGCTTGCCCCCACACCCCCACTCAGTCATCATTGGTGTTTATAGTCTAAAAACTAATTCTTGGAAGAAATCAAGTCAAGATAATGTATTTATTTCGACAATCATCAGTGATCCTGACAATGTTGTTTTCATTAATGGGGTTGCATTTTGGGTAGGGGTTAATTCGGATAAGCAAAGAACACTTTTGTGCTTTGATACCAAGACTGATATACTCTGTGAAATCTCATTGCCAGACTGGGTTGCATATCTGCCGCTTGTTCCTGTCATTCATCAATTTGGTCAATCTATGGCTTACTTCGTTTGGGATGAGGAGGTAAATCATTTTGACATGTGGGTATTGAAATACGATCATATAGATGAGTTTACGTGGGAGAAGAAGATGTGCGTCACTCCAAGTAAACATGTTGAGGAGGAAGTCCTGGGTGTAAGGAACAACGGTGATCCAATCTTTGCAAAATCTAATAATTTGATTTCATATAGTCTTGAGAGCCATCAAGCAAATGGTTTCGTTGATTCATGGGATCGTTGGACTTCCAATTCCCCATACAATGAAGGCAATAGAGCACCTTATTATGTCATTAGGCCTTTTGTGGAGAGTTTGGTTTTGCTTAATGATTGATAAAATTGAAAAAATTATCAAGTCCGAAGCCTTACTACTCCTAAAACTGAGCTATCGATTTATGATTTTTGTGGATTTTATTTTTTGCTTAATTAATTTCAGGGCAATTGATTTATGAATATGTCTGATCATGTTTTTTTGTTTAATTATTACCCTCATTATACATGATAGTAAATTAGTAACAAAGATTGATATACCAAGTCAAATCTCATTTCTCAATCTGGTTGCAATTTTGCCACATGTTCTAATTATTTATCTATTTGGTCAATCTATTGCTTACTTTGTTTGGGAGAGGGGACTAATTTATTTTGACCCGTGGCTGCAAAAATATGATTTTGTAGACAAGTTTACGGGGCAATGAAGATGTCAATTAGCTAAGTAAAGATGTTCGGGAGAAAGTCTTGGGTGTAAGGAACAATGGTAAACCACTACTTGCAAAATTCAATAATTCAATTTCATATAATCTTGAATGGCTTCAAGGAAATGATTTTGGTGATTCTTGAAATCGCTAGGCTCCTAGGTCTCCTTACGAGGAAGGCTATTTACCACCTTATGTCTTAGTCCTTTTGTGGTGAGTCATATTTTGCATAATATTGATTAATACAAGTTATCGATTCTTGAGCATTGTTGAGCAAATGACTATATGAATGATGTGGAATTTTTTTTGCTTAAATATTTCATCATTTCAGAGCAAATATTTTTAGAATATTTGTCTATTATATATTTTTGTTTAATAAATTCCGTCATTATACCCCATGGCTTTGCTCAATAATAATGTTAGAATTCTAAAGTCCATTTGTGACAATTGTGAATTTTGGTATTATTTAGTTGTTACAAAGGTTTATCAAAATTGGTCTTGGGTTCTAATGTTTTTGTCAATATTGGAAAAGGCAATGAAGAGTTGATTATTTTCTTTCATTATTGTAAATGGGTAAAATATAATTTCTAACCTCACTGATTTATTGCAAATTCAGAATAGTAAGAGGTAACTTATTATTGATTGCTGGGAAATTGCATCATGCTGAAATGAAAAAATCACTGATTAAAGCTAGAGAAACTATATATGTATATATATATACATATCCATCATGGTGATTATTCTTTCAGGTCAGAGAAAATTTTTAAATCGGGAAGCTAAAGACATTTGATGCTCAAGCTGATTTTGGCTCCAGAGGTAAAGATGGTAGCAAACAGAAATGTTGTATAGCTAAATCAAAGTTTTATGTTATTGTTGGTATTTGTACCCAGTTAAAGGAATGAAGACTTTCTTATTAGAAAATATATGTTTGATGGGTTTGTTAATTTTGTTTAGAGATATTCAAAGTAAGAGCATATAATTGCATGCGAGCTTGGAGTATCAATTTCCTGTGGATTTTTTATTCAAAGTTAGAATGTAGGATTTTTATATTATTTTATTAGTATCCTTCACTTATGTACTGTTAATTAATTTTGTGCCTGTAATATGCACCATGTCACCAGTGGCACAGTATTGTCTTCCTCTTCCTGTGTAAAATTGGTAAGATTAAATATATCGTTGATCAACTGTGCAGCTTGTTCACTTGAAAATGATTATTTAGTCTATTTCCAAATATGCTTGCCAGCAGTATGACTCTACCAAACGTTTATGTGGGTCTCTTCAAATCTACACTTATGTGTTTTGTATTTGGATAGTATAGAATATGACTAACTTACACGAGCATTGGAATTTGGAAAAATACATTGGACACTTGGACATAGAGATGCTTCAATTTTCCAGCAAAATGTTGAACTTCTAAAAATTACATAAGCCTAGATGAAAATCAAGTGTAACTGCAAATTGTATGATAGGGTGACACCTTGATTTGCAGTTGTAACTGCTTTATTGGTAAAAAAAGTAAGTTAAAGCAATTACATCTTTCTTTTCCCATTATTATATGTATACATATTATGACTCTGCTTCAAATTATAGTTTTTAATAAGTACTAATCCTGTTACACTTGTGTTCTGTCTTGTAACAGCCTTTTGACATTCAAATAGTTGAAAAATTGCAGGAGAACAAGTGACAGTATAACTCTACTGGCAAGATACCTGGTTTCGTTCTAAGGTGTAAAATATTGAAACAATGTAAGTACTCCACCTAAACCTTTTCCAAACATCAGATTCAGGAAGTTAAGAAAAGTAGTTTGCTGTTATCAATCCTCTGTACTTGTGTAGAACATGTTTTTTTGTATCATAGTGCAGGCACATGCAAGGTTGCTCTCTTGAAGTTCCCATTACTATAGCATTTTAAACCTAAAAAGCTATAATAAAGTGATCGATATGCAAATTTATTTGGTTGTTCCTTGTCTTATGTTGTGTTGGTTGCATATTATATTTATATAGTGTCGCTTTCTTTTATATTTGAAATTTTGAAGGAGGGTCAATAACTTAAAAGGTAAAGAATTTATTTTCCAACAGTAAGCATGAAGTTAACCAAGACATAAGCTGCATTCTTTAATTTTAGAGAAGTACATTATAAATATTCAATTACTGTGCACTGAATTTGTACAATCTGCGAGAACTTATGCACTAAAGTGATTTTTTTTTTGCATCATAAGAGTTCATCAAGGACAAAGGGACCTAAATGTACAGTATCATTGATAAATGCATATCTGATACTTTGCAACATTATTGTAAAGTATTTGTTAAATACTAGGCAAAGTGAGATTTTTTTTGCATCATAAGAGTTCATCAAGTACAATGGGACCTACGTGTACAGTATCATTGATAAAGTATTTCTTATAAAATACTAAACAAAAGTGGTCGAAGTAAACATATTAATATTTGTTCCCCAACAAAAGTCCTAAACCATAAATGAAGTTTTTCGATGCCCTCAATCTTTCTTAGAAAATTATCTTTTTCAATAGCGCACATGATACCGGTGAAAATTACAAAGTTAACAAAAATTCCGCACAAATGAAATCTAATTAAATTGTCAATTGACACTTATTTTTTGCCCCTTCGAGTTTGTATTATTGCACTGTTATTAATATTTTTTTTTGCTAAATAAAACATATCAGAGCCAGGTTTCGATCCTGGGACATGTGGGTTATGGGCCCACCACGCTTCTGCTGCGCCACTCTGATTTGTTAAATTGTTATTAATATTTAAAGCTACATCTCTAAAATATACTACTAAATAGTCAAAAAAATGGGGTATATAATAAAAGTAATTTTCAATGTTTTTTTAAATGGGATGACACTTGTTCCCCCAGCTACAATGTTGGAATCGCCCCTGCATGATAGAATCTCAAACATATATGCTTGAATATTGTTTTAATGATATATGCAAGATAATATTTAGTTATTTATTCCGTAAAAAGAACATTGGTAATCCATCCAAGCAAGTTTATCATGTTAAATCTGAAGGGAGAATCTGGTTCAAACATGTATCTCATGGTCATGTATTCAGACTGAGAAACAGGATCCATGAACTAATCGTGTCTAAGTGGTGACTGGCCATAAGAAAGAGACAAAATAAGGAACCATCATCAATGACATTGTAGATTGACGATAGAATATCAGCACCAGGAAGCTAAGAGATTTAGATCGAGCTCCAATGGCTTACATTTCAAATAGCTCTGTCAAATTGACAAGAGGTTTGCGTAAGGTATCTGCCAAAGTCTACAGCTAATTTTAGCATCTTATTTTCAAACCTTAGAACTGAAATTCAGCACCAACTTCAGTTAGATAAAGCGAGTTTTTTATTTTTGATTTGAATTTTAATTCAAATGTATGAACTAATTTGTACCTGTTGCAGTTAAAGAGTGACAAAAAATGGGGGCGAAGGGCCTAAATGCTGATCATTGAAGCTCGTTAGGCTTAATGTGGATGATCTGTTCAACTTGGCTGTAATGGCACTGGTAAAGACCATTACATTGTAGTCGGAACAGGAACTTCACAAGCATACCAGGATGTAAGCTATTCCCCGACTCCTATAGATAGTCTTGAGCCAAGAGCATTCTCTGTCATCTGACGCATTTCATTATGTGAGTTCAGTTAATTTGTTTTATTCGATTATGCAGCATGTTGAATTAATATCTACATGATTTCTAGTAATGATGTAATATTTCTATCCTTGCAACACCATAAAAATAAATTTGTAATCTGTAGTACACTTTTCGTTGGTAGTGGATCACTAGTCACTGAGTTTCTGATTGCTTGTAGTGCTGCTGAGCCTTACATTAAACTTGTCAACCATTTTAATGGCTTGAAAAGGCAAGCTGTTGTAAATCGTTATACAGAATATTAGTTCATGATCATGTTCTACTGGCCTCAAAATACGCTGTAGCTCATTTAGCAGACCATGGTATAAAGTTTATTTCATTCTCCAAATATTTGGATACCAAATATGTGTTCTTTTTTGTTTAAATTTTACATGGATAGAGTTTTAACAAGAAAGAGTAGATGATTATGCAAGTTTCCTTTATATATGTTATACATTGGGTAGAGGTGAGGACTAAGATCTTTATTAAGAGATAGTCAACTATCAGTTTTTGGGAAATTTGAAGTTTTGAATAGGATTCGTAATAAGTTTTTTTTTGACATAGGAGAAAGAGTATGTACCCAGAAGAAGTACACTGGGTGTACTGTTTAATTCTTGATAGCATGTGCATGACCATGTTAATGTCATATTCTGAAATTGTTTTATAAAAACCACTCGTAGATAGATGTCGTAGTAATACAGACTACAATAGAGTTATGTATGTTTTGACGTCTGTATGTGAGACATTGTATAATTGTTAAAAGCACGTAAAATGTAAACTTGAGTGCACAACTCATTTCAAATCATGTAGTTTCTTTTTTTATTTCGAGAAAGTATACCTATAACATTATAATTATGATTAGTCCAATACAGTTAAATGCAACTTCAAACATTTATATTGAGCAACAAGGTAATGGTAATTACGGATCACAGATAATATGCGAAAAAATGAAATTCCGAAGCAAAAGTAGTTTGCACTTTAGATGAAAAACCATCTAATTATCAATGTGGACTGAGGGTTGGTGTCCTGATATTCATCTAATTATGATCATAGTATTTGGAGTTCTGGTAAGTTTCTCATGCAGTCTGATTTTCAATAAAAATGTCCTCTATTACCATCAGTTGTTCTATTCACTTAGTTCTTAGATGAAGAGGGTCGAGACTTTCTTTGGTCTGCAATAACAAATGAAGCTACTTGGTCACATTCTCTTCTGTTTTGTTGGTGTCTGCAGGAAGAGTTTTAAATATGAATTCAAGATGCTTATGTTTGGTGTACAAAGGTCATGTGATCGTCTTTGACATTAATATGCCACACCTTATTCACAATAGGGTGGAACGTGGGGAGTGGGAGTTCAGTCATCAAATTGAAAAATGAAGGATATGCACACCCCAGAACCACACAGGCACTATGATCAGAAAGGCCCTTGGTGGTAAATTCAAATGAAGCTTGAGCCACTCAAAAGAGCCATAGTTCTTACCGTTGCTGCTTTTTCACGCTATAACTTGCAGAAGATGAACTTTCTGCTGCTATCAAGCCATTCCTACCAGGTGCACGGGGAGAGTTTTTAGCTATTAATTCAATATGCTTATGTTTGGTATATAAATCATTTGGGACTTGAGGATCAGAGGTTTGATTGTCTACACATATATAGGCGAATTTGAAGCATCCTGTGATGGCTTAAACTCCTCAAATAAGCATTTAAAGAGTACAGAGTTACTTCTCATTGTTTGGAACAAATTAATCCTGCTGGGTTTGACTTTGTAACATTCACCTGGCAGCATGTAATGTATCCACTTACAAATTGGTTTAAAGAAGATCGTATAAATTTTCACAAGGTGATAATTCAACATCTTTTGAAATGGAGCAGGATTGTGTTGCAGAAATTTAGAAAATTATTTTTTTGCACATACATATTCCTACAATATTTAAAAATATATTTGTCCCACGATATTTAAAAGATATATTTTGGCGATTTTTTTTCTTTTAAAAGAAGTTCGATAAAATGCACACTATTATTATCATTTGGAAAATACACGTTATTTTTGTGATTAAATAAATGTCGGATGTTAGAGAAAAATGAGAAATTGTCGTACTGGCTTTGATTCTTAAGTGATATAAAGAAATATCTGATTTTTTTGACGAATGCAATGATACAAAATATAACTAGGTATGGAGTTACAGAGAAGCAATAAAATGTCTGCAAAGTATCTATGAAAAAAATATATACTTATACTATTTTACAAAATATTAAGAAATAAATGAAACGTAACAAAAAAGAAAGTGTTTTAAATTATAACATATCTAGGAATAAATTATAAATACACGAGGTGACTTTTTTCACATACATCTTCGTAATCATATTCATGTATATCAAATTTCATACAAAATATAAAATTCGAATTTTAATAGTCAATGTTAAAGTCAAACAAAAAACAATTTCTGTTTCATATTTGAGATGGCGCCTTTATTTAAGCTCAAAACTCAGCAGAACTTGTCAATCCTCTAAGAAAATTTCACAACTCTCACTCCAGCGGTGATTGCGATGCGGTTTTTTTCTAAAATTACAAACCAAACCGAATATACAGTTTGATCAAATGTATCTTTCAGTGTAAATGTATCCTCCTCCTCCTCTGATAAAATATATCTTTCAGCGTAAATGTATCCTTCTCCTCCTCCATCCTTATATAAAGGATGTAGTTGTGGGAATTGAACTTGAATCTTTACCTACACTTGTACCACTACATCATAATATCACATGTATTTTTAATGATACTATTATATGACTGTAGTAAATAGTGAACATTTTATTTAACTTTAAACGAAGTTAATAGATCACATTTGTAGAGTACATTTTAAATAATTGTACTTAAAATATAAGGTTAAACATAGTACATAAACATATCATTAGCTTATTTATTAATCAACTTTTAATTAAAAATAGATCTTGTATCTTTCTAATAAAAAAGAAATTCAAATATACATAAAATAATTGTTTTAAGAAATATTGAAAATCGATTAGGTTATAAATAAATTATCAACATGTGTACTATATATTTAGACCGAATATAATTATAAAGAGTCGACGTATTTCAGTTTATTTCAAATTCAAAATCTGAACTTGACCCATTTTAAAAAATACTCGAAATATAACTACATTCCAGCCGAAAAGATGTCATCACTGTCTATGATTCGTAAATTAAAATTACAATCTCGACGAGAATATCTTACTAAAAGATCAAATATTTGAAATAATCTTATATTAACAAAAAAATTATGTTTGAGGACTTTACAGGATCAAGTCAATTGATAAAATACATCAAACGTACTAACTTTACCGCTAGTATATTATTGTTTTTGGAACTTGATCCAAATTCTAAAAGTACTCGAAACTTTACATGAAATTTCACAAAATTTGTTAAAATTACGACAATATGCCAAATTAGTTTCTTTTTCACATTTTACTATGAAAAAAGAACGATCATCATAACACTGTTCAATGATGATGAATTTGTAAAGTGTTAATCCCAAAGTATTACTTCATTTCATTCTTTTTTTCTAGAAAAAAAATAAATTAACCTACAACTATAAAAAAATATTAGATTTTTCATTGATTTATGTTATTAGAAAAATGTTAAGAAAGTTGATGATTCATGAAAATATAGATGATTTCTTGTATAATTTGATTAAAAATATATTTGTATTCAAATATTTGTGAATGATATTTTAAATTTTACGTGATTGTTCAATTTAGTACGATTATTTAAAGTAACCATTTAAAAATCATGGTAATCAATCTTTTTTTAAAAAAAATAGTTTAAATGATCACTATTAATTAAAAAAGCTAATTTTTTATTCTAAAAATTATCGTACAAATATTTTGAATTACTTAAGTATTTAGAACTGTTTGAATAAAATTTAAAACTATACTATATAATGACATTTAATTTAATCCATTTTATAACAAATTTAACTGATATTTATAAAAATTCTATCAGATTAAAAAATATTTAGTTTTAGGAATGTAATATACAATGTTTTCAAATTATTATTAGAAGAATGATTAGAATCACTAATGGAATAAATTTGAAATTGAATGACAATTTTAGTAAAAAATTTCTCCAAATTCTTAAAAAACTGTGAATATCAGTAGTTAGTCTGTACAATCATGGTTATAAAAATGGACCAATTTTTCAAAAATCACCGATAAATCGTTCAAAAATCAGCCAAAAATATTTGCTCGATTTGACCGATTCCCGATAAATTATCCAATTTTTTTAAAAATCGTCTGATAAATCGCAAATCGATATCTCAACCGAATAGTTCCGATTTTTGAAATCAGTAACCAAGTGTAGAATATTAAAATTATTTTTATGTTATAACCATGATTGATGGTCGTTTGAGTAAAATTAGAGATGGACTTTTGTTAGTGCTACTACGAGTAAAATTTATAAATAATTTTAATTGATTTATTAGATAATTATAATTTTTGAATATTATCAATGCATGTTATTAGTAATCAATTGACTAATAGATGTAAATAATGATAAAACATGTATAATAATAAGATATTTAGCAAAAAAATAAAAAAAAATCAGCGTAATTTACTCGAAAATATAACAAATAATAATTTACATACATACACATGCATATATTACTTTATCTTTACTAATTATAAAAATTCCATGTTAATGTAATATTCAGATTTTTTGATACCCTAGAAGAGAACGACATAAGTCTTTTATGTTGTGAAAGTAAAAATGTTCTACTGAATCTGAGATTTAACGTGTTAAAACCTATGTGGATTATGCTAATTTTCATATTTAATGTATTAAAAATTAGGTGAATTAGGTCAATTTTAATTGATAATTTATGAACATAACATATTCTAGAAACCCACTTAAGAAATAAGATATCTTTTGCACTTCGTTGAACTGACATAAACATTATCGATATCTTATTTATTATCATTTTTTCAATTTATTACCCACTAGGCACAATATTTTTTAGCTCAGTGCTTTATATATTTCAGGGTCGTTATGTGTGTTAATGCTTAGTCTATTTTTTGTGAACATAACATGACTTTCTCTGAATTAAGTTTTAATCTTTCATTGTAAACGTACATCGACTACCTTGTTTATACTCATTCAGTAAACACAGATTACTCGACACAAACAAGAAAATGTATAATTTGCTTAATGAGATATATTAGATACGTTGTATCGTCGGTATTCTCTTACATGAAAATCATACATATTGACAAAAAATCAACTTGTATTTTATATACATGAGATGTTGCACAATATTCACCAATAAAAAATTGTAATTACATTAAACAAAAAAATCTCCAAACTGACCTGTGCCTCGCACGGGTTATCATGCTAGTTAGACATAAGGCATGAACTTAAGGATTAATCCTCGTTACTTTATTCCTTTCAGCATGGCAGTCTAGCAGTGTCCAAAGTGATATCACACCTTCAAAAGTCCCAAATGGAGTCGCAACAACATATATTTTACTTTTAAACATCATTTTAAGAACACTTCTACTGTTCTACATTAAAATCGTCATATATAAGATGCACAATTTACTCTACAATACAGAACACTAACAATAACATTTTTAGAATACACAACTTTCCATTCACCCCAACAACAAGAAATAAACATCTTTCCACGGAACGGAATTCCCAGTTGAGGATATCAAAGACCTTATGAATATCCAACTTAATAGCACAACGAGGGGCTGGCAACCTCCTGTGCAACAGCCTAAAGCTTGGAATTATAGACAGTTATGTCAGAAACCTATATTCAAAGGCTATCGTCGGTTGAATGAAGACACTCGACCGACCCGACTTTTCCAAATGCCCACAATGTGTTCCAATTTTTGGCCTTTCACCAACTATTCTTTGGCCTATCCTTCACGAGACCTTGTAACCCTGTTTCAATGATAATCACGACACAAAGCTTGTGCCAGCATTATATTATCACTGATACTACGCTTTGGAACGAATACTAATTGTGCTTGGCTGATAAGAAGATGCATTAGAAATCCATTTATACATGACATTACAACAAGAAATGGTATGGAAATGCTGTTACATTTTTGTTATACTTCTATACTTAGGGACAAGTGCAATTCCGGTAGCATTCACTATTTTTAGTGCATTTTAGTCTTTTGGCATTAGTTTGAAAGTATTAAGATGTCCTCAGAAGTGAAAGGGCTGACAATGATATCAGCTACAGTTGTAGTTGAAGACAACCGAGGAATCACCCATAATAGACTTAAAATAGTTCACTGTTGTGTTAGCAATTTCATCATACGAAGTCACTAAATTCCCCAACTCGTCTTCTAGAGCGAGAATTTTATTAATATTCCCCGATCACGACATCGAGTGAAGAAGAATTTGTTATTATCGTCACCTTTGTTTAACCAATTTACTCGCGATTTCTGTTTTAGAAAAAAAAAATCCTTCTCAAGCGCACAACGAATTGTTTGACTTAACTTTGCTTCCTCCAGTAAATCCTCTCAGGAAGGAGACAAACCAAGGTTAAGCTTAAAATTTGTTAGAGACAAAACGAGCATCTACAACAGTGGAGTGAAGATTACCCACATTACAATTCAGCACAACCATCTCCTTTACTTGCTTCAGCTTAGATGTTAGAACGAACCAAGGATCTCCTGTAACTTCAATCTCCCAAGCCTTGACAAGAAAATCTGGAGCATCAAGCAAATGTGCAACCATCTGAAAAGGTTTTAACTTCTTTTTGGCAACCCCAACCAAATAGCAGGCGGATTATGATCTGACGGTCCTCGAGGCATATAGGCATTTTTCCAAGCCAGTGTGCCTTCACAAGAACCCTATCCAATTTCCTATGAGTAAGATGGACAATATTAGAGTCCCACCAAGTAAATTCTGCACCTATACAACGAAGATCTGCTACACCCAATGAAGTAACACAGGCTTTAAACTCCCTCATACTAACTGTCCAGACAGTGTTACTATCAAGAGTTTCATCAATCGAAAGACAAACATTGAAATCTCCACGTATACACCAAGAAGTATCAGGACCAACATCAGAAATCTGCAGCTTAACATTTTCTAGTTGACGCCAAAGTAGTCTTTTGGAAGGAAACAAAAAGAACTCGTACCTGCAAAGAAATGGGATTCCAACCCCCCAAATACAACCATTATTCTGGAACATTTATTAGAGCTCAAAAAATCTTTTACCAAGGCTAACTTGCTGTTTAGCCCTCGTACATTGTAGGAACAAAAATCAAACAACATAAAAAATATTATGAGGGTTGTAGGGACTTCCCATATTTTTTTAACCTTTTACGCTGCTTACTAGAAAATCTCCTGTTATTACAAGAAGGCTGACCAAGCATAACATCGCATAACATCAGTTTCATCAACAGCATAAAAGCTGATGCTGGGTTCAAATTCCTCTTAGAATTTTCTATTTTCCAGTCGTATTTACAAGGTGTGCTGTCATTACAAGTTTTAGCATTTGCCACAGAGTTTTCAGTTGGCTGAAGTGATTTCTTTACATCGATAGTGTTGCCATTTCCTTCTCCAGCAGCAGTGCATCCATTGGGTATACCACTAGGTAATCATCAGGCTTCACTTGATTATTAGTAGCGTCCCCAGTAGAAGGCCTTTTCTTCTCTACCCAAGTTCTTTTTGCCTTAGGACAAGCAGCAGTAGCAGGTCCGGACAAATCACAAGCACTGCAAAAATAGTCACTTCTTCAATAGTTTTCACCTCTGTAATTTGTAGTCTACACACATTTTTGCAAATGGTAACAACTCCAGCCTTGAGGTTAAAACATCCGCACCAAAGGGCCTTCCAATAGCACTTCCAATGAAACTTAACCCATCGTTAGTCCAATAACTATCTAGTATCTTGATGATTTATATCCATAACGGCATCAAAGTAATTTTCTGTACAAATAATAGCCCCCCACGCACTAACAAACCATAGGTCTGTTCTCAATATACCATGTACCTCTTGTAAGAAATTCATGTTATTTATTCCAAACCGAATTTAAAGACAAACACATTGCAAGCGTTTTGGCAAACAGAGCATAAACCTTCTTTTCCCAAAATCTACTAACAAAATTCGAGACCATTTTGAAAGAGGCAGGACGCTTAGTAAAAGTACGCACCACGCAACATTTATAATTTTCATTTGCTTCCCTCAAAACAGAGACAGTAAAGAGATAACATTGACACCCTTTAATTGGAAGATTAAAGTGTAACATAAATTCCAGAAAGCAACATTGTATTGCTTGCACCCTAATTCTGTAAATTAGACGAACAAGATAGTTATGCGATGATAATCTATAACCATTTTTTGCTAACTATTGGATAATTATACCGAGAGTAAAGCGCTTACCAGCCTTATATATTCCGTTATTACTAAAGAACATGTTTCTTGCAATGGGACTCCTTTGGTTCATTTGTCATTACTTTCTCTTAGCACTTGAAAAACATGACATTGAATCAGTGTAAACATCTGATGCAGAGCTGATAATCCATATTAGTGTAGGCCCAGGAAAAGGCCCAATAAGAAGAGTACAGATGCAATAAGAGAAAATCACTCGGACACGTGGCAACACCCCTACCGTCCAGGTTGACGGGATCTGGAACCTTCCAACAGTCCGAATCTGGGGACACGCTGGCCCATCGCAGACGTCCACGCATTCCCCAATGCAGCACATGTCAACGGTCCTGATTTAAGGTAGAAACCCCCAAACCCCTTATGGGGGCTATAAAAGGCCGACCAAAAGGCATGTTGGGGGTTCTTGATTTCTATTCACCTACACATTTATACACACACTAAACTCACCCCCGGGGGAACATGACCCAAGTACAGATCCAGGCTGCCATGAACTTGTGGAAAGAGAAAAATCCGCCCGAACTAAAAACCCGCCAGGGGATCAGGAAGAGCATTCCAGAGAAACTCGTGGTTCGGTCCTCGATCGTAGCCAAGAACATAAAAAGGCCAACGGATGATGCCTGAGACGAAATTCGGGATCGTATCCGGAGAGAAGAAGAGGCGAAGGCCAAGGCAACGATTGATAGAAGAATCCTAGAAGATGAGGAAAAACTAAAAAGGAAAGCTCATAGAATTCATGTCTCTTCGGATTCCGAGCGTGAAAAGGAGTCAAAGCAAGAACAAATGGTCCGAGCACTACGCGACTTAAAGAGGAAAGTTGAAGGTGAGATGGAGGTCGGAGCAGCAGCCACCCCTTCACAGGAAGGCCGAAATCCACTCAAAGGGAATCGAGACTCAAACACTTTAATTTTAACTCGTTCGATGATCTTGCTGACCCCGAGAAGTATCTCAACTATTTTGAACAGATCTCGAACATTTACGACTACAGTGATCTCACAAGGTGTCGTTTCGCTTCAACACTAAAAGGCGAGGCTAAAAAATGGTTCAGCAAGATACCATCCCGGAGCGTGGATTCGTGGAAAGACTTCCAGAGATATTGCTAAAGAGATTACGGGCCAATCAAATAAATGAGTTACAGATGTGTCACTTGGAAACAATTCAACGAAGAAGCAAAGAGTCCCTCCTCGAATTCATCAAAAGGTTCCAGGAAGCCGTCAATCAACTCTCTAACCTAGAAGAAAAGGGGGCAGTCAACATCATCCGGAGAAACCTGCACCCGGTCTCATGCGAAGGTTATGTCAAGGACTTGATCCATAGAGAACCCCAGAGCCTCGCCACCCCAGAGTCCGGACATGGACAATATCGTCTTTAGGGGCGCAACCTCGCCACCCCGGAGTCCGGACATGGACAATGATGTTATGATGATCCAAACCTTTCAATATGAGCCTATTTACTTCTCCTACTCCGACTATGAAGGGCTGGATCCGGAACACAACCAATCGTTGGTCGTAACTTTAGACGTTGCAGATAACGAGGTAAAAAGGATTCTAGTTGACAATGGCTCTAGTGCAAACATAATTTTTGAAACACACTCAATAGAATGAAGCTCGTCCACCTACGCATGGATCCCTACCTGGAAGACCCTCTTTATGGATTCAGAAATTTAATGATACCTATCCAATGAGTGATCTATCTCCCTATCACTTTTGGAATTGCACCCCTGCAGGTTTCCCATGTCATGAAATTCTATGTAATAAGTGCAGCGTCATCCTACAATATGATCCTGGGGAGACCCACAATCACCAAGCTCCGCGCTATCCCATCAACAATACATCTGAAGCTTAAATTCCCCACCAACGGGAGGAATCAGAGAGCTCAAAGGAGATAGAGACATGGCAGGCAGGTGCTACTGGCTGACTTTAGTTATGGGTGAAATGGATCCCAAAACGAGAAAAAAGTGATGTCCCTACCCAAGGGGCAAAGCCAAAAGAAGCACCGAGAGCACCTTAGCAAAAGACCCAAGTTGGACGTGAACGTTACAGAAGATTCGGGATACAGCGTAACCAACACGGACGCCCGAATTCAAAAATTTGTTGAAACCAAAGAGAAGTCCAAGGTTGAGCCAGCCGCGTAGACAATAGATGTTGAACTTGACCCCGGGAACCCCACCCGGAAGTTGAAAATTGGAAAAGGCCTGGAGCCAACCTTCTAGAAAGAGCTCGTCGAACTGCTGAAAGAATATGCTGATGTATTTGCCTGGGCCCCGGAAGATATGCCCGAGATCGATGAGTCAGTGACAATGCATAGCTTGGATGTAGATCCTAAGCAAAGACCAATCAAACAGATCGAAGAAATTTCGCCCCGGAGCGCCAACAAGCAATCGACGAA
Source organism: Apium graveolens (assembly GCF_009905375.1). Lineage (NCBI taxonomy): Eukaryota > Viridiplantae > Streptophyta > Magnoliopsida > Apiales > Apiaceae > Apium > Apium graveolens. The sequence goes on along the minus strand of NC_133653.1, from coordinate 264,390,405 downwards.
TAAGTGGAAAAACTCCTTAAAGCGGACATAATTTGCGAAATTAAGTATCCAGATTGACTGGCTAATGCAGTTCTGGTCAATAAACCAAACGGGAAGTGGAGGATGTGTGTTGATTACACAAGCTTGAATTTGGCATGCCCAAAAGATTCCTACTCTCTCCCTAGCATAGATCAACTATTTGACGCGACCTTGGGACATGTGATGCTAAGCTTGATGGACGCCTTTTCCGGTTACAATCAGGTCAAGACGGACCCGAAGGACATTGCAAAAACAGTCTTCATAACCTACCGGGCTGACGATGCCTTTATTATGATGCCATTCGGACTCATAAATGCCAGAGCCACCTATCAGAAAATGATGAACACAATCTTCAAGAGCCAACTGGGGAGGAATATGGAATCATATGTCGACGACATGATCTTCAAGTCAACAACGGTCCCGGACCATATCAAAGACCTCAAAGAATGTTTTGACAACTTAAGGAAATACAATATGAAGCTCAACCCGAAAAAATGCGCATTTGGAGTCCTTTCTAGAAAATTTCGGGGGATCCTCATTAGTGAAAGAGGAATAGAGGCCAACCTGGAGAAGATAACTGCAATCATGGAAATCAAAGTTCCCCGGACTCAAAAAGATATTCAAAAGCTAGCTGGATTCCTTGCAGCACTTCGCAGGTTTATCCCAAAACTTGCGGAGAGGTGTCTTCCTTTCTTCGAATTTCTCAATGGAGCCCGAAACAAAAAGTTGATAGATTGGACCCCGGAGTGCAACTCAGCATTTGAATAAGTGAAGAAACATCTAATGAACCCCCCAGTTTTGTCAAAGGCGAAACCGAGAGAACCTCTGTCTCTCTACATATTGGCCGTTCAAAAGTAGTCTCTTCTGCGCTCATCCGGGAAGAAGGGATCCGAAACCCGGTGTATTATATCAGTCAAGTTCTCAAAGACGCGGAACTCGGTACCCAAACTTGGAAAAGTTTGCCTTGGCCGTTGTACACTCAAGTAGGAAGCTAAGGCAATACTTCCAAGGCCGAAAAAATCGGTACCCAAACTTGGAAAAATTTGCCTTTGCCTGCTAAAATGTCTGCATTTTTTGCTTCTCTCTTGCCTCCCTGTGAGCCTGAGAATTTTATACTTAAAATCATCAACTATTGTCCCGTTAAACTTATATACATCAAGTTGAGGTAATTTTACCTTTGATATTTTGAATTTGGCTTCTCTTCTGAAGATTTTTCCTCAAACTCGGCCTCCCGTTCAAGTTCCCTTTCCCTTGCATCAAGATTCTTCTCTAGATAATACCGTGATTTGGAAATTGATGGGCCAAAATAGTGCTTCTAGAGCTTGATAGAGTAAGGTCGTCAAATCGGATGATCCTTCAGATTTGTCGGTTCCCAAAAATTGGTTATAAATTTTCATCTCATATCCCCGCTGCTAAAAAGATGCGGTCTACATAATATACTTACTATTTAACATAATCACAAATTTTAGTCCAACTAGACCTGAGAGAACAGGAGAAACTATAATTTAATTAACTTTGTAACACAAGTTTGAAATATTATAGGAAAACCGACTCTATATTTTATTTAATCATTTTCTATTAACATAAGGTAAAGCCTAACTAACCGCGGCAAATATTTGAATTAACGAAATACTTAAGGACATTCATATATTCAATCATTATAATAAAAATTAAAAAGATAAACTGTTTTTTATCATAGTTTTTCATCACACAAAAATCAGGGAAAGAAAAGGAATACAAAAACACAAAAGAATATTATTATATTAAGAGCATTTACTAAGAGGAGTTTTCTTAAAATTAAAAAGTTGAGTTTTATACTACAAAATCAAACCTGGCTATGTTACATGAACAGAAAAAATTGTATATAAATTGCATTACAAAACATCCTGATCCATTGTGAACGTTTGCCAGAATCCTAGTTACCAACAACAATACTAATAACCAAAAACAGCAAGTACAATGATGGAATTTTATTAAAAACAAAAACAAAAATCACAAATCATTTGCTAAATCCGCATCTGGGAGTTGCAAGTTTTCCGACTAGATATTTTGTGTTTCCGTTTAAATATTTCAATCAATATCAAACTGAACCAAACTCTCCACTAAAGATATTACGTGGTGCATAGCCTTCCTGGTAGGGTGATTTAGGAGTCCACCAACGATCCCACGAATCAACGAAATCATTTGCTTCATGACTATCAAGATTATATGCAATAAAGTTATTAGATTTAGCGAGTACTGGTTCACCATTATTTCTTACACCCAAGACCTCCTCCTGAACATCTTCACTTGTACTAACACACATCTCCTTCTCCCAAATAAACTCATGTATGGGATGGTCTTTCAATACCCACGTGTCAAAATGATGTACTCCATGTTCCTGGACAAAGTAAGCAATATATTGACCAAATGGGTAGATTTTCACCTCTTATCCACCAAGAAGGAAATATGCACATTTGCCATCACTACAACTTGGGGCTTTTCAAATGAATAAATATACAACGTGAAGATTGGATCAATATCCAATATGACAAACCAATTTTCTTCTCTTTTTAAGAAGTTGAAAGTCAATACATAATAATTCAAATATAGACTATACACTATCCAAAAGAAGAAAAATTAGGTAATATAGTGAACCTGCTCTGTAGCATCGGTAACTCTCATATCTCGGAGGCAAATTCATCATCAACTTCAGATCTAGTAGTGAATTGTCCTTCAAAATACCTAGGGACAGAAAATTTTATATTAATACACATCAATCCTACAAGTATCCAACGGATATGCAAGCATGTAGAATGCGTATAAAAGCACTTAGACTGCACAATTTTATCAACAAGCATTTAAACATGATTTAAAGGAATAGAATAACACTTGAAACTAACAAATGCATGTACATTCATTGGTGTCATTATTATAATCAAATTGTTAATAGAACTTATAACATATTTCTAACAAATTATTTGCCACACTAATAAAAATAAAAGAGCTCCGTACAGTATATTTTACCCTGTGACAAGGATCAAGTAAAAGATAAAACTAGTTTACCTTGTCAAAAGTTCCACAGCCGTTGAACCATATCCAAGCTGTACGAAAAGTTGTCAATGGGAGGGTCAAATAGAAAGTTATTTTAAAGGGTTTAATTTAATATTTAGTATCTATTTTATAGAGTAAATTTTTAAACAAACTGATCTGCTTAGACAGAACTTTACCTTCATTGCATTTGGATGTGTGGCTATGTGCACAATACGAGCACCTGAGAGAGTTGGAAATACCATGTCCCTGAACTGCTCTGCAGATTTCCAAGGAATTTGGTCTCCATAGGGCTGATGACCCTCAGATAAACTTTTTTTGGCCGAACTACTAGGAATCTGTCCTTCAAGACAAACCTGCAGATCATGTATAAAAAACCTTTAAATGTTTTTAATCATCCTTTTGCTTACTCTCGTAAGAGAACGGGAATGTCAAAATATATTAGACAACCATTCCTAGCTTAAGAAAAATGACAAATTTTTTTGACATTACAAGTACATCAAGGGTTTCGGACTTTCAGTAACTTGGGCTTGTACACCATCATCGTAACATGTGCACACACATATGTGGATCCTTTATATATGAACATATAACTGAAAATTAAACCCCGATAAAAATAAACCACCAGCGCATTCAATAAGGAATAGCATCATGTATTTTGAATTATTATCCTTCAACTCTTGCACATTATCTACATCACGCTTTAAAGGATGTCCTTTTTTGGCTCTCATATAAGGGAAAACTTATGAATGGCAACTGGATGTAGAACTGGGCAAGTTTAGTATGTTTGTTGTACTTTAGACGGATATCAAGTCCTCGTTGGATGAGACAACTCAAACAACTACTCAATTATCCAAACAAAGTTAAGAAAATTATAATGAATGAAGCACATATCAAATTCAACAGAATAGATAATAACTAAAATTAGATCTACCCGAAATATGTAGACCTTAAGTACATCAAAACAATTTACCCAGGAATACGCATATAAGTGTACAAATTGAGTATTTTTACTAATTTTTCCAAAATCATCACTTCTGATGCCATGTGGTGGGACAAGATGACCTACATCTATTATTTGAACAATAAAATAAACCTTAATTTGAATTCTGCTAAAGCTTTGAAACTGTAATGAGAAGGTTTGGATCTGGAAAGGGCAGCGTAAATTAGTACCCAAAGGGTGGGAACACAAAATGTTAAACTGTGGGCCAGCCACAATATAGAGCACGATTGGATAGCCTAGTGGTAAGGGTTTATCCTCGGTCCTGGACTTGATTCTCGCTCACCAGAGATTTATCAAATAATGGATAATAGGTAATTAGCTCATAAGCTATGCTTCTGTGTAAAAAAATCTACTTAGGATATATCGGGCAGATATGCTTCTGTATAAAGCTCAAATTCCACATGTCATGTTGTTAGCACAGGCGAATGATAGATCAAGAATATCCGAGGCTATACGTGGGACAATACCATGAGCCATGAACTTTTTTTCATATAAGGAATGCATTACCCTAGTGGTGCATGTCAGTCATTGCCAATAACTATACCTAATGTAATCCATTTAATTTCATTAAACTTTGCATTTATTAAATCTTAAAAGCAATAAAACTCAACTTCTTCATTAAGGAATTTTGGGCTCACATTGTAAACAAATTCAACTATAAATAGTTAAAACCCTGAGAATGGAATAAGATATAATGGAGTTCTAGCAGCAATACTTTCACCAAGCACAAAAATGGACACAAGGGAACTAAAGCGTCTCATAGCATTGCTCAACAGCAATGTGAAAGCAAAATATTATTTCTATCAACTGAAATGGAGATAGTTTCCTTTAAAAGTCTTTAAACAATGGCAATTAATAAATCTGGAAAAGTCCCCATTGTTTCACCGCTGTACGCCAGACTCATTTCCTTACCCCAAAAAAAAGAACTGTGGAGGGCCAGGGAATAAAACAACACAATATTAAAGAAAACAAAATGCCACACGCATGATTGCAAAGGATTTAGGCTTCATTCCAAAAGATCATTCAATAAAAATATACAATAATCAAAACCACAACGGGTGAAAGCAGGCATTGTCATATATATGCACCAACTTGAGGGGGAGTGTTAGAGATGATATCAGCAACATGATATCAGCATACTTATGTCACTAGATAGGGTTTACTATTCCAATCTTGGGGACCAAGTTTTACTTCCTATATAAGGAGAGCAGCCCCCTGTTGTAAAGATAACTAAATACTGAAATATACATTTCTCTTCTTCTTTCCTTTATCGCATAAACACACAGCTCATATATACAAGCTGAGATGGTATCAGAGCAGGATTCAACATAGAGGGAAGAAATCACATCAGAAACACAACAGGGCCTTCCAGTTTTTAAGAAAACAGAGAAGCTGTCTATTCTGTTGAAAAATCAGAAAATCAAAACACAACGAGACAAACATACAAAGCCATTGCAGTACTGAGCACCACAAGACGACCTCGCACCAAGAATCTGGCCTGAAAAATCCTTCTGACGCTCTCTCACGCGCCACCAGACGCGCCAAATTCCGGCTGTACGAGCTAAACGCGCCGGCGCGTGGGAACTCCCTGTGCACTTTCCGGTGAAACTCTTTATGGGATTCTTGCTCTTCTCCTCGTTCGGAATCTATTTGTGGTACTTTCTCTTGAATCTGATAAATTTTTAGTTTATCCTCCTTTTGTTGGGTTTAAAACTGGATATTGTTTTGTGTACTTTCTGGGCTTCTGCTTGAGTATTATACATCTGCTGCATCTATTGTTTTTGTGTTGGAGAGAAACAAAAACTAAATAAATACTTTTCAGAAACATATGTGTAATCACTGCCTATGTATATGAATATATACATATACTAACTTGGTCAATTAGTCAAGTCAAGGGTTGATTATAATCTGAAATTTATTATTTCAATATTGATTCAATGGCGGAGGTTGTTGGTACCGCAAATGAGATTGTTGCTACAAGTAGCAATAAATCTGGATTTCATAGTACTCCTTATGTGAGTCCTAAATTTGACGGGAAAAATTTTCTCGAATGGTCAAAAGCTTGCACGATGGCACTCAAATCCCATAAATTAATGAAATATATTAATGGGAAAGCCAAGCAACCTAAGGAGAGCGATGCAAATTTTGATGATTGGGATTCTGAAAATGCCATGGTCTGTTCGTGGTTGTTTAACTCTATGGAAGTACACATTCGCAAGAGCTATATTTTTATTGATACAGCTGAAGAGGTGTGGAGTTCTCTCATCCGGACTTATTCTTTCTCCGGGAATATAGCCAAGCGATTCGAGGTGAATCAAAAAATATGAGCATTGGTCCAAGGAGATCGAACACTGGCTCAGTATTATTCAGAGCTTACATCATTATGGAGTGAGTTGGGGCATTACACTATATTTGAGTGTAAACATGCTGAAGATCAGGAGAAATATCAAAAAATGATGACAGAAGAAAGAGTGATGAAATTTCTTGATGGGCTGTCAGATGAGTATGATTCAATTAAAAATCAACTTATAGGACCGATTCCTTTTCCTACCGTAGAGGATGCATATGGACGTGTCCGTTTGGAGGAAAGTCGAAAGCAAAGTATGACTCCAACGACTTTATCTGACCGATCTGCACTCTTAACGGGAAGTATTCAACAACTTGAGGCAGAAAAACCAAAACAAGTCACGGTGGCTTTAATGGGTGAAAAATCTATCTCTCAGTGTGACTACTGCAACAAGATGTACCACACTCAGGAGAACTGCTTTATCTTGCACCCTCATCTCAGAATCTGAGGACGAGGAGGACGCACCCGAGGAAATTATCGAGGTGTCTCATTTGGCAGAGGCCCGGTTAGGGGCACAGGAAGAGGCATTCCTTTTAATGCTCATCATACAGTAACAGAATGCGAGTCTCCTACAGGGACGATGACTGCTTCAGAACTAAGCGCTTTCCGTCAAATGATGTCTCAATTGAACACTTAGTTACCCGGACTCTTCATTTTGCTTCGATTACCCGTGTCGGACACTCGACACTCGGACATGGGTATAGACACTTGAACATTTATTTTAGGCAAAAAACATGTAAATTTTTCAGAATATTGCCGAGTCTGACACTTGGATACGAACCCGTGTCCGACACCCATACCCGAGTCTGGGTAACATAGACTGAACAACACTCCACCTACAGTTCATTCTGCCCATGCAGGTAAATTTTGTCACTTAATCTACGATAAATGTCCTACATCATGGATTATTGATTCTGGAGCATCAGCACATATGACTGGAAATTCTAGTTTCCTAGAATCATATCGCAGTGAAACAGGCAATGTTTGTGTCGATAATGGAGCTCTTGCACTTGTCCATGGACGGGGCACTTCTCTTTGTCTCTCATCATCATTACCATTATCAGATGTTTTGCATGTTCCTTCTTTAACTGCAAACTTATTATCAGTTCATCGTATTACTGAAAATCTCAATTGTTCAGTAACTTTTTTCCCTTCTCACTGTGTATTCCAGGATCTGGCGACAGGCAAGGTTCTTGGCAGTGGTAAAGTGGTGAATGGTCTCTATGTCATGGAAGGAACTCCTACTTCTCCTTTAACAAGTTATCAGGTGTCATCCAAATCTAGTATTGTTTTGGAATCTTTATATCAATGGCATAGACGGTTAGGTCATCCATCTTTTGGTGTTTTAACACATCTATTTCCTAATTTAACAAAACAATGTTCTAAGGAAGATTTTTTCTGTGAACCATGTGAATTGGCCAAACACAAAAGGTCACCTTATCCATCTAGAAATAAAAGAAGTTCTATTCCTTTTTCTACTATCCATACTGATGTTTGGGGTCCATTTCGACATCCTACACATGATGGTTATAGGTGGTTTGTTGTTTTTGTTGATTGTCATTCTCGACTTGGGTTTATCTTCTTAAACACAAAAGTGAAGTATTCGGATGTTTTAAATCTTTTCATCACATGATACAAACACAATTTAATGCCTCTGTTAAAATCCTTCGAAGCGATAATGGTACCGAATATGACGGTCCATTAACATCTTATGTGGATACATGTGGTATTATTCATCAAACTACATGTGTGAAAACCTCTCAACAAAATGGGGTGGCCGAAAGGAAAATTGGTCACTTGCAACAGGTAGCACGGTCTCTTATGTTAACAATGCATGTCCCTAAATATCTTTGGGGCGAGACTGTCATGACTGCTGCATATCTTATCAACCGTCTTCCTTCAAATGTTCTACTGTTCAAAACACCATTGTCCTTTGTCCCTGCGCCTTCCTCTCATCCATTGCCTCTTCGATTATTTGGGAGTGTATGCTTTGTTCACAGTCATTCTCCATCTCGAGATAAACTTGATTCTTGTGCTCTCCGCTGTGTTTTCATTGGTTATTCACCAACTCAAAAGGGCTACATATGTTATCATCCTTCTTCGCGTCGTATATTTGTTAGTCATGATGTTACCTTTTGGGAATCTATCTCTTATTTCTCCCCGGGCTCTTCCTCTTTGCTTCAGGGGGAGATTAACCGACACAGTATTGATAGTGAAGCTACAGAGGAGTTACTTCTGTTCATCAATGTACCTAGTCCAAACATAAGCCCAAACACTAGTTCAAACACATCATCATCACGTTCACGTGTGTGTAGTGAGTCGGATGATCTAAATAGATTTGATCGACCAGATTTGATAACTTTTTCTCGGAGGAAAAATGATAATGCCGCCACTTTACCACATCAAGAGACCTCTGACCTTGAGGCAGATCCTACAACTCCGATAATTGAGACTGATAATGGTAACACTCTTGATCCTACTCTGAATCTTCCAGTTGCTATTAGAAAGGGTGTGCGCTCTTGTACTAACCATCCTATCTCAAATTTTGTTTCATATAAAGCATTATCTCCTTGGTCACTTGCTTTTGTGACATCCTTGTCTAGTGTTTCTGTTCCACGTACTTGGCAGGATGCTTTGTGCGATCCTAAATGGAAAGATGCCATGATAGAAGAGATGAATGCATTGAAACACAATGACACTTGGGAGTTAACTACTCACCCCGCTGGAAAGAAGGTAGTAGGATGCAGATGGGTATTCACAGTGAAACAAAAACCTAATGGGTTGATTGAAAGATACAAGGCAAGACTTGTGGCAAAAGGGTATACTCAAACTTACGGGGATTATCAGGAAACTTTTGCCCCAGTAGCGAAGATGGCCTCTATCCGAGTATTGATATCATGTTCAGCAAACCTTGGATGGGAGCTCCAACAATTGGATGTAAAAAATGCATTCTTGCATGGAGACCTAAAAGAAGAGGTCTACATGGACATTCCACCTGGATTTTCTACAACTGCAACCACCGGAAAAGTATGCAGATTAAAAAAGACTATATATGGATTGAAACAGTCTCCAAGGGTGTGGTTTGGAAAATTTCAGAGATCTATGGTCAGATTTGGCTACAAACAGGGTAATTCATATCATACGATGTTCGTGAAAAGAAAAGGTGAGAAGATCACAATACTGATTATTTATGTCGATGACAACGTGATCACTGGCAATGACACATGTGAGATTGCAGATGTTAAACGGAGACTTGCCTCCGAATTCGAGATGAAAGACTTGGGAAAACTAAGATATTTCCTTGGAATTGAAGTCTTTAGAAGTTCGGGTGGTATCTTTCTTTCACAACGGAAGTATACACTTGACCTGTTAAACGAAACAGGTATGTTGGGATGTAGACCTGCAGATTCTCCTATAGAAGCGAATCATAAGCTTTGTGAAGATACCGGTGACACGGTTGATAGAACTCAATATCAAAGATTAGTTGGAAGGCTAATCTACCTCTCACACACAAGACCAGATATAGCATATGCAGTGGGAGTTGTAAGTAGATACATGCATGATCCTCGTCAACCCCATTTGGACGCGGTTTATATGATACTAAGGTATCTTAAAGCTGCTCCCGGGAAAGGAGTGATGTTTACTAATAACAAACATCTCGGGGTTGAGAGCTATACAGATGCAGATTGGGCTGGATGTCTAGATGATAGACGTTCCACATCAGGATATTGTACATCTGTTGGAGGCAATCTAGTTACTTGGCGAAGTAAGAAGCAACCAGTGGTTGCGTTATCTAGTGCTGAAGCAGAGTATCGAGCTATGGCTCGAGGTGTACGTGAATTGCTATGGATTAGATTATTTCTAACGGAGTTGGGACTTACATCAGACACACCGATGAAGCTGCATTGTGATAACAAATCGGCTATTGCCATTGCACATGATCCAGTTCAACATGATCGAACGAAGCATATTGAGATTGATCGACACTTTATTAAAAAGAATATCAATAATAATGTCATCAATATTCAGTTTGTTAGATCAGAAGATCAACTAGCTGATGTTTTAACTAAGGGTTTAAGTGGAAAAATGCTTCATCCTCTTATCGGCAAGTTGGGCATGAGTGATATATATGCACCAACTTGAGGGGGAGTGTTAGAGATGATATCAGCAACATGATGTCAGCATACTTATGTCACTAGATAGGGTTTACTATTCCAATCTTGGGGACCAAGTTTTACTCCGTATATAAGGAGAGCAGCCCCCTGTTGTAAAGATAACTAAATACTGAAATATGCATTTCTCTTCTTCTTTCCTTTATCACATAAACACACAACTGATATATACAAGCTGAGACATACACTGGGTGAAGGCAACATATATGCGCCAGGAAGTGAGGTTGTCAATAAAAAGAAATAAGGAGGTACCCTATGCTTCTAGTATACATAACAGGGTTCATACCTGCTAATATTGGGAATATAGCTGGTTACATCCAAACAAAGTAACGTGTGAAGCCAAGACTCAATGGGATCACCAGATGCATATCTAATAGATTCATCCAATTCAATCTTCTTAAAAAGATGACCTACATTAACAGTCAACAGGTCATGAGACACTTCAATACAACAAAATCTACAAAATTATATACTTCATGTTTACGGTATACAGTTCATGTTTACGGTATACAGTCTCTACAAATAATTAATCAGTGACGAACCAAGCGACTCAGAAAAGTACTTCTCTGAAGTCATGCTTCAGAGAATGACCCACATACATTATTTCTTCAATTAACTAGTCCTATTTACAATAATCAAAATTAACCCATAATATGTGACTGGGAATGAAATGAAAACTAGACGAGAATAAGGTATAAATATATAGAGATTGGTAGTTGAAAGATAGAGTAAAATGAAGTCTTGTCTACTTCTATCAACTTCCATTAAATCTAAAGGAATATTTTATTTCATGAACAACATAAAATTCACGAATACCAGAAAGAGAGCTTTCAGAGCTTTTTTTGGTTGAGACGCGGCTTTGCTCCTCCAACCGCTGTAGTAGCTTCAACGATAAGGACCTCCCCGTGCCTTCATAACTTTAAGACAGGGAAAAGTATATTCATGAACGTAAATGGAGCATCAGCGTCGATTATATCCCAGGATAAAGACATTTAATTTCAAAAACCGAGTACAAAATAAATGGTTGTTTGTTACATACAACTAACATAAAGTGATAAAATATCGAGCAAATTTACTATACCCATTAACTGTAGAAGAAAAAAAGACCAGGTAAGGACCAAGCAACGACTTCACAACTGGCAACGGTGATGCTGCAGCTTCATGAACCACCAGCAGTTCAACTTGGGAAAGTTTTTCATGTTCATGTGGTTGTATATACTGCAAGGAAGCATTTGGTAGATCTTTTACGATTTTAGCGATTTAGAGACACTTGAAGCTTATTTTTTGTAAGTACATCCAAACAGGGTTAACTGAAGATGTACATATTGTTATATTGATTGGTATTATTTTTCTAATAAAATTCAGTCCATAAAATGAATACACATATTAACTGAAGTATAGATGCTAAGCACAGGTTATATGCTTGTAAAATGTAAGAGTTTATAGTTCACAACTATAAATCTTATGTTCATTTAGTAAAATGCCGAAAATATACACATATAAAACACCAACTGAGGATATGCACCCTACCTGCACCTAGCAAAATTAGGTTTATTAATCACATTCATTTAGCAGGGGAAAACGTCAAACATATATAACTTTGGAGGTAAAGGGTAGGATTCCCTTCCTCTTTATGGATTCCATAATTGTGCTTCTTAGGTCACTCAATAACTACTAATTAAGAAATAATAGAAAAACAGAAGCAAAATTCCATTAAGAAGATGCATACCATACTACAATCATAACATCTATGTGCGTGTTTTGTAAAGCACGGTATAAGTCACGTAAATCAACCTGAATCGTTTGTCTGTGTTGTTTGTAAACATTGATTCTCACAGTGGCTTTCTTGAAATCTGGATTGTTGCTTTGCACAATATCATAATCCAAATGCTCCTATAAACAAAGATTGTAATTGGACTGATAAATCTTACAGCTTAAAGAGTCAAATGGATATCTCTTTCATTTGACTTCGCTAAAATTTAACAAGTATCCAATTCTTAAATGCAGAAAACAATTACATTTGATTATTAATAAACTTATAATCAATTTAAAAAATATTAAACTCATAGTGCTCGTGGGAATTGAAGGAACAGCCACTGGGATATTAATCACTGCTCCTGATCTGGTTAGGACAAACTTAATAAATATCATAAAAAAATCAAACTCGAGGCCATCAGAAGAGTAATAAGAAAACAAGTGGACATGCACTCGAGTCTCGACATCACTTGTTCACCATCAAGTCAACTATTTATTTGTACTTTGTTCTCACAGAGCTGTACTCCAGTCAGGAATGCACAATTTTTTAAAATAAAAAACACAATACTAAAGGTTGTTTAAAGAAAAAAAAAACACAATCACTATTTGTTTGTAAAATCTTAGGGGAAGAACCCTATAATCCACAAAAGAGGCCATAGGTCTTAGCTGAATATCATTTCTAGTTATATGTTTAATGCTTTTTCTAATGTTTATGCATTCAGTATTCTGTTCAGCATCTGGAAGCGTGTTGCAAAAACAATTTAACACTCATCCATCATATTTCAAATACATACATGAATCAATCAACAATCCAAAATGAAATTGTGTTGCAACGTGAACACGAATCAATGCAATTCTGAAGTGTCAACAGTGTGTTGTCTATCCTTTCACTACTCCATTGTCCTTTCAGTAGTTATAACATGGAAATACATTTTAACAGAATGATGCTTTTATGCATATTAAGTAATAGAACACACCTTATAATCCAGCGTATCAAATCCCTTGCATATAAACTCAAACAAAGTTTTCAGATTCTCAGGGCTAGGTGCAGTAACAGAGATATGGGAATACCTACAAAGCAGATCTTCCATTAGTGTATAACAAAGGGGATGAATATACATGTAAAGTAATTATGTATCGAATCATATAAGTAGTGTCATGCAATACCCTGCAGCAATAGCTCCAGAAATTGCAAGACCAAGTGCTGCAGACTTTCCACGACCACGAGCAGCAAGCAAAGCAACTGTGCTACGAAGTGTTTTCAGAATGAGATGTTGTACGATACCTCTCATGAACATCCTGCATTTAATCCAAATATATTTAAAGATATAGCATGCATCTTATTACAGACAACTCCGGAAATTAAAAGACAATGTATCGGTGCTTTTTAAAATCTTAAGCCCTAAAATGAAACTAGAACATTTCACAGATCATTGTATTAGTTTGCTATGAAACACCCATTTTCTGCAACAAACCCAAATATTCTCAAGACCTCTTCATATCTTATCATTCCTTGGCATTTTTCACTCTAGTAGTAATAAAATATGTTTTCCAATGCACCAAGTAATACATAATTTGTAGTCTACAACATCAAATCAGACAGCTCTAATTAATGCTAAACAATGGATGATAATAGGAGGTACTTGAAACAGAAAATCATTTCAAAAAAAGGTTTGAAATGGCTCGTTCAGTTGTCTTAAAATTGGAATTAAACATTTGCATTTTCTAGTCTAAATTTAATTCTTATATTACTCAACAAGGATGAGAATAATCCTATCCAATATTCTACTTCTCTCTCTGAACATGTTATCAAACAGTTCTTTGCAGTGCTAGGACATGATGGATGTAGATATTGAAACTTGAAATGAAATTCAAGGACTGCTTGCAGAACATACATGATATGCAGGAGATGTCAGAAATGAGACTACAACGTCTGACGCATAGTGCATGGTACATTCTTTTCCTACATATTTGAAGTATATTGCTATATTCTACCCTTAAATTGTAAGTAGTAAATATTTTAGGCACATACACCTATAATACTAATAACCAAAAACAATACTAATAACCAAAAACAGCAAGTACAATGATGGAATTTTATTAAAAACAAAAACAAAAACAAAAACCATAAATCATTTGCCAAATCCGCATCAGGAGTGACAAGTTTTCCGACTATATATTTTGTGTTTCTGTTTAAATATTTCAATCAATATCAAACAGAACCAAACTCTCCACAAAAGGACTAATGATATAACGTGGTGCATAGCCTTCCTGGTAGGGTGATTTAGGAGTCCAACGATCCCACGAATCAACGAAATCATTTGCTTCATGACTATCAAGATTATATGTAATGAAGTTATTAGATTTTGCGAGTATTGGTTCACCATTATTTCTTACACCCAAGACCTCCTCCTGAACATCTTCACTTGTACTAACACACATCTCCTTCTCCCAAATAAACTCATGTATGGGATGGTCTTTCAATACCCACATGTCAAAATGATGTACTCTATGTTCCCAGACAAAGTAAGCAATATATTGACCAAATGGGTAGATAACTGGAATGGTTTTAGGTGGCAGCCAGTCAGGTAATGAGATTTCACTCAAAATATCAGTCTTGGTATCAAAGCACATAATTATTCTATGCTTGTCCGAATTAACCCCTACCCAATATGCAGCACCATTGACGAAAACAACATCGTCATCATTGCAAAATGTTCTAGAAATAAATACATTATCTCGCCTTAATTTTTTCCAAGAATTAGTGTTTAGACTATAAACAGCAATGATGAGCGAGTGGGAGTTGGGGTGCAAATAAGGTTTGATAATATGTACCACAACATAATCATTAGCTTGGGGCACAAAGCCAAAAGCTAATGCCTCCCATTCCTCCCAGTCCTGTTGTGAGGGAAGAGGTGATTCAGGAAGCGTTTTGTACTTCTGAATCAGAGGATTCCATAAATATATATTGCGATTATAATCATCTTGATCAATACTTAATGTCGAAGACACACACACTAAACCATAAGATACTCCAAACCATGCATATTTGGGCAAACCGGGAGGAAACTCAATTTTGTAGTATTCTTGACACTGTACATCATCAAAACGTATGGTCAATTGTATAGCAAACTGATTCCGGAAAAAGAGATATTTATAATGATGATGACTAGAAGTGGTGGTGGCAATGATATTATCCTTCTGATAATTAAAATGATAGGTGATAAACATAGGAGATTGTACGAAAGAATGCCATGCTTTTTGGACGCACCTACAACGCAAGATATATTTTACAGGCAACCTTTTAAGAATTTCTGCTAGCAATTCCTTAGGCAAGTCGTCAATCGTCCTCCCATTGAGATTGTCAGGTATTTTCCTGTGCTTTTTAAGAATTGGAGAAGCATTGTCAATCAAGGTTATCTTCCCCTTTCGCTTGATCAAAACAGAACTACTACTAGTACTACCACAACTACTAGTTCGATTAGGCACTGAGGTCCCGGTGCTTCGATTATAAGTCATCTTCCCCTTTCGCTTGATCAAAACAGAACTACTACTAGTACTACCACAACTACTAATTCGATTAGGCACTGAGGTCCCGGTGCTTCGATTATAAGTCATCTTCCGCTGGTGCTTCGATTTCATCATCCGGATCTGAGCCTGGAAAAATCCCGCTACCAATAACCTCCTTCGCGGCTTTGACCTTATATTGTATATCTTCCTTCTCTTCTTCTTCGAATTACGAGTACTACTACTAGTATTAATTCGGTTATCAATCGGGTTCAGGGACGTGTTTGGCTCCCTTATTCTTATTCTTCTACTACCTGCCCAAAAGTTATACTTAATCCCAGAAAAGCTATTCGATCCGGGACGAACACTCAATCGAGGACAATCATTATTCGAGTTATTGTTTACGATCTTCACTTGCTTAATCACACAATCTCTCCTGCTAATTTGATCCTCATTCTCTGACCTCATGCTATAGAGATTTAAAACAAACTAACTGCTATGATGATCGTCTTGTCGTCGTGCTCGCAAATTTAACACTCTTTGGAATCCGATTTAAAAGTTTGATGGATCATATTCCCAGCCAACCAGCCCAATTACACCTGAACTATACAGAGTTCAAAAAGTCAATCCATAAAAAAAAAAAGCCAAGTCCGGCTTGGGTCGGTTTAAATTATCAGATAAAAAAAATTTCAATATTATTTATTATCACTTATTTTAAAAATTTAAATAAAAATGAATTGTGTATAATTTATAATTATAGTACTAATATTTTAATTTGATTAACATCATAATTTTAGTAATGTATATCATATGCATACCCAAATAAATTAACTATACATCTGTAAACGAAAATGAATATGCAAATATAAATTGGACAAATAAAATTGTATCATATCTAATAGAAATATTTATATGATTGATAGAAATAAAATAAACCCTGATCACGTTATTAATATTGCATTAATTATACCCAGTTTGGGCTACAAATAAAGCCCATTTATAGGGGGCCAAAACCCTAAATATTAATTAATTTCGTAATTAATTAATATGGGTAAAATCAGTTGATAAAGTAAAGTCCACATAATGATGCAATTCCTTGGAGATTGGCCTCCAAGAAATCTCATGGAAAAAGGAATCAATTTACTGTATTTTAGGACTCCAAAGTCCACTCTGAATCTGAGGCTTGTCCACCAAGTCTCCTAACCCTAATCCAATTTCAGGCATCCTATGCCTATATAGGGGATCTCACCCCAGAAATAAGAACTACGTTTTTGACTTGATCATTAGCATACAGCAGGGTACATAAGCATCTTATTAAGGTAGGTTGATTCACGAAACACGAGAGCAGTCAAATAGAGTCTTGAAACTCACGAACCCTTGTAATAAATACACCTTAGTTTTTTACCCATAACATTTGGCGTCGTCTGTGGGAAAGTATAACAACAACCAACACACGAAGCAGAAGCAACGCCCCTGAAGGAACACCGGTTGGGACGACCTAAACAATCTTATCGGTGGTGGAAATACCCCCGTAATTAGGGGTTTAATCGAGCCGAGCCGAGTACTGCCAGGCTCGGCTCGAGCTCGATTGAAATAGTTCGGGTTAGAGCTCGAGCTCGATCGAGCATTTAATTTCAAGTTCGAAGCTCGGTTTGTAAAAGGTTCGGTAGGGCCTGAGTTCGGTTCGAAAGCTGGAATAAGTTCACTAAATATTAACAAAAAATCGAAATATGGTCGGTTCGACTCGAGTTTGGCTCGAGTTCAACTCGATAAATATAAATATTATATAATAAATATTAATTATTTATATAAAAATATATTTATAATAAAAAATTAAAAATAATAGAGGCTCGATAAGGCTCGCGAACCTTACGAGCCGAATAATTTATAATTCGAGCTCGGCTCGGTTAAAAATTCGAAAAGCTCGAGCTCAGGCTCGGCTCGATTAATTCGAATTTTTTAAGAGCCGAGCTCGATTAGCTCACAAGCAGTTTGGCTCGTTTACACCCCTACCCGTAATCAACCTATGCCTCTACTCAAGGAAGGATTTCGGCAGGGACATCTGAAGCCCATCCACAAGCGACGATTCCCCAATTTCAATAGTTACATGCACATGTGAACCCTCAACGCGTTGGGTATGAGTACTCAACGATTATGACCACAAACCCCCTTACGGGATGCCACTATACCCTGAGGTTGGATGAAGTGGACACTCTAACCGGAGCGAAGCACAAGGGCGAACATTTGAATACATACGTGGCTTGCCTCCCATCTCAAAGGGTCGAGAGTTCTCTGCATCCTATTCTGATAGAGACTCTGAATCATCGGATGACGAGATCGCTCCAAGGGGGAGGCGTGCTGGTAAGGAGCCGATGACTGGTACTAACCAGCGGCCTAGGAGCACTCAATGGACGAATACCCAAGATGTTAAGGAGAGGATCGGGGCTCATGAAGATGAGATCCAAAGGCTGAAGCGCGACCTGAAGGCGCACCAGACCTCAAGATCTCCACTAGCTGCGAGAAAAATAGATTTTCCTCCAATCATCAACCTGGATGGTCCAATACCAAGAAGGGTTGTTCCCCCTTGATCAAAGTGATTTAATTCCCTTGTGAGATCCTGATGATCCTAACCCACCGTTCACCGAGGAGATAATAAGTGCTCACATCCCAAGAAAGTTCAAGATGCCCACTATCAAAGCATATGATGGTATTGGCGACCCAGCTAATCATGTCAGGACGTTCTCTAATTCCCTGTTGTTATAGCCCGTGAATGACGTTATTAAGTGTCGGGCCTTTCCTCAAACCGTAGCGGGTATGGCTCAAAGGTGGTACAACCGTCTACTCCCAAACTTGATTGGATCTTTTAAGGATTTGAGCTGAGCTTTCATCAAGCAATTTATTAGTGGCAGAGTGCACGATAAAATTTCAACTCCCTTACGGGTATTATACACGGGGCGAAGGAGTCCCTAAGAAACTATCTAGATTTTTTCACAAAGGAAGCCTTGAAGGTCCTGGATCTAGACGATAAGGTAGTCATGATAGCACTACAATAAGGGACTAAAGACTAGTTCTTCAATATGTCCTTAGCTAAGCGCCCCCTGAAAGCATGTTAAGCTCCAAGATAGGGCCGGGAAGTATATAAAGGTAGAAGAAAGTATGAGGACGACGGTAGTGAACAATGAGCCCACTAGTGGAAAAAAGAGAAAAACAGACCAAGAATACAATGCCAAGGACAAGTATCATTTAGTTGAAAAAGGCTCTGATTCACCACCCAATAGAGGGGGACCTGGACAAAAGTTTACCGAATATGCTAGGCTGAATGCTCCCAGAAGTCAGATCTTAATGGAAATCGAGAGAGATAGGGATGTTCGTTGGCCTAAACGCTTGAAGTCTGATCCTGCTAAGCTAGATAAGAGCAAATATTGTAGATTTCACAAGGATGCTGGTCATGACACAGATGAGTGCCGACAACTGAAAGACGAAATTGAATTCCTTATTCGAAAAGGAAGACTGAGCAAGTATACTGGAGATGGAGAGAAAGGAGAAAGAAATAACAATGGAAGAAGGAATTTCGACGATCGTATGAGGGATCAAGCTGACCAGGGGCGAAACCCTCAACCCCAACGGCCAGTGATAAACACGGTCTTTGGAGGACCAACTATTGTTGGATCGTCTAAAAACTCAAGAAAAGCCTATGCTAGAGAAGTCATGCACATAGTAGGGGAAGCTCTGAACAGGGCTAGGACATGAGTAGCAATGGTATTTGATGATTTTGACTTGGAAGGGGTTAAGTTCCCCCATGACGATCCCCTAGTCATAACACCCGTAATAGGGAACAACCAGGTGAAGAGAGTCCTGGTAGAGAATGGAGCATCGATGGACATCCTACTCTAGGATACTTTCATTAGAATGAGTTACAATGATTCCCAATTAACCCTAACTGATATGCCGATATATGGTTTTGCTGGAGTCGAATGCCCTGTGGAAGGGATAATTAAGCTACCTCTAACAATGGTTCATGAGCCGAGACAAGCCACACAGATGTTGAACTTTTAGTAGTAAATGCTGGATCAACATATAATGCGATCATGGGAAGGACAAGTATATATGCCTTCAAGGTAGTCCCCTCGTCCTATCATTCCGTTATCAAGTTCTGTTATTCCTAGAGGACTAACAATGAGATTTACAGAAGGGGGGTTGAATGTAAATCTCAAAACTTTTTCAGGTTTTGAGAAGTTTATTAAAGCAGTGTGTTCTAGATGAACAAGTGTATGAATTGCTTTGAGCTAATGCAGACATATATATATTCAAACACAAAATGTAAAGAACACAACAAACTTTAAAAACTTTTCTGGTGGATTTGTTGTTCCACCAGAGATGGTATATTAGAAAATCTGTGTTCAACAATGTTGATCACAGCTGCATCCTAGTACAAACTAGATGAATTTTCTCTCAAGATATTTCTTAACAGCTCTGGAAAATCTCTCTCTAATTACTAGCTTCTTCTTGGTTTATATATTACCAAGTGTACAAGTGAAAAACAATATAAAATTACAATAGTAAAATAAGTTCTTCACTTGCTTCTTTTCCTGTTCAATCAAGTACTTTGTTGACTATTGCATCTTTGTACTAAAGAAGAACAGCTGCTTTTTCTGTTAATCCTGAAATTCGGCTACCACATCTCAGTTTTCTCTGACAACCCATGTGCCTCTGTTTGTAGGTACAACTACCACTTATCAACGGCTAATTAGCAGAACATCCGTTGAAGCTTTCATCCGTTGATGACTTCATCCGTTGAAGGATGTTATCCGTTGAAGCTTTCATCCGTTGATGCTCTCATCCGTTGAAGGATGTTATCCGTTGAAGCTTTTAGAGACATCCGTTGAAGCTTAGCTTCTCATCCGTTGAAGGTCTTTAAGTCATCCGTTGATACCACTTCATTTATACAAAATTACAAGGCATGAAATATTTACAATTGGCCTTCCTATCTGCATATCATCTAGTAGTCAACATGACTCATAGTTTCTCTCAACTTCTAAGAATTACATTTTAAATACAGAGACTGAAATATGCTACAATACTAGACTTATTTCTAAGTAAAGCTACATCATCAACGGATAGCCAAAGTGGTCTTATCCGTTGAGGCTACAGACACTAAATTTCTACTTAAGTGTTTTGTTAAACATATCATCAAACTAATGCACATATATTCCTAACAATCTCCCCCTATTTATGTCTATAAGAATTGTAGACATAAATTCAGGGTTAACTTGATGATAACAAAACACTTAACAAATATTTGAATTGAAACTAAGTAGAAATATAAAAGTGCTGCAAAAGTGTATGTACTAGGAGGTAATTGAAGATTTACAGTATTTCCAAGGGTGCTCCTCTAGCCTGAGCAAATCATCATTTTCTTCTTTGTTCCCTGGTTTTCTTTCCTAGCCCTTTGTCATTTTCCTCAATTTGGAGTTGGAGTTGTCTGAAGAATTCAGCTTCATCTTCATCACTGATATCCAACTTAGATTGCATTTCCTTGAGAGTTTCATTGCTGGCAATCTTGAGTTGGTCTTCAAGTCTGAAAAATCTTCTGACTCCTTTGTCATCTCTAAATTCCATCAACCAATGAGGTGATTTGTGAATTTTAGTTCCCCTTTCTTGTATGAGTAAGGTTCTGGGCAAAGCATTTGGTTCCCTCCAAGTCTTCCTTATGTTAGCAATCTTGTTGAGAATTTCAGTCTTGGCTGTTCTGGTAAAGCCAGAATCCTTTTTGATGGCTGAAAAGACTCTGATCAAGGTAGAGTAGCCTTCATTTAGAATCCTGTAGAGAGGCCATATTCTTTCCCCAGCTCCCTTATATCTGAACACCAATCTCTCTGGTAGCTGTCTGTAGGCAGCTATTCTCCTTACTTCCTCCAGCTCATCCAGATAGAGATTAATGTCTGAAGCTTCTTTTATGTCACAGATGTGAACATAATCATCTTTAGAAATGGGTGGCTTAGGGTTAGGTTTTTGTTTTTGAGTGAATTTCTTAGAGGTTAGGGGAGGTGTAGATTTAGATTTTCTTTTCTGTTTCTTTGGTAGTGGTAGAGTGGTTAAAAAGGTAGGCAATGTGATGTTGTCCCAATCAATAGGTTCCTCTTTTGGAATGATTGGTTCACCATGGATATTTATAGAGGGATCAGCAACAAAAGGTTCAGGTATGGAAGGTAGTGGTTTAGATATAGATTTGGTATCTTCAGGGTTATCTTCACTCCTTCTGTGTGCCTTGGCCTTTCTTCTGTTTCCCTTCTGCCATTCCTCTCTTTCTTCCATATTTTCACCAAATATGCTCCCAAGAACCTCATCTAAGTTAGCAATCTTTTCTTCACCCATGACTTCAATTCCTTTCATTTCTTCAACTTGGCTTGACTTTAGCTGTTTTTCAAGCTTTGCTTGTGCTCTTTTGTCAGCCTTGAGTTTTACAGCTTCTTTCTTCAACCTTCTGGTTTCTTCCCTTTTAGCCTTTAGAAATTTGGGATGTCCTTGCATCACACAGATACTCTTTCCCTCTCTATAGATAAAGGCCATGTTCATTCTCTCACCCTTGTCCTTGGTCTCCTTCTTCTTTATGATGCTTGCACTTAGAACTTTGTCTCCATCAGGTTTTGGAAGAGGAAAGTCTACTTCCTGCATCTGAGCAAAGTCTAGGGGATTCTTTGTGGAGTCCATACTGGATCTAGTGTTAGGCTTTAGAACCATAGGTTTTAAATTCTTGAAAGAAGTCTCTCCAACCTTATTTCTCCCTACTGGCTTGAGCTCCATGTTGATTGGTTCAATCTTTGTGCTAAATTTCACAGATGTTGATTTATTTTGTGTAGAACCAAACACCAATTGCAACCTTTCATCAATTCTCCTCCATTGTTCTTTCATTTGTATTTCAGCTGCTGCTAGCTGAATCAAATCAATTCCATCAGGTTTTCCCTTGATTTGAATGATTGGAGAGGTAGTGATGGCAGGAACTAGCACTTTAGATATCTGAATCTTTGTAGAGGGCTCTCCTTCCCCTTCCCTTTTATTCTCCCCCTTTTTGTTATCATCAAGGAGAGGGGTCAAGCCTTGTGCTTTTGCCAGCTGCATTAGGAGATTGGTTTGAGATTGTTGGTTGAGAAGAAGGGTGGCCACAGAATCTTCAATTCCTTGAACTCTGTCTTCCAACTTGGCCAGCCTTTGTTCAGTAACTGATTCCTTTTTCAGTCTCGAAACCAAGTCCTGCAAAGTACCATAGGGCATGACTGAATCCAATTTTTCTGAAGTGAAGGATTTCAAGTCAGCAATATCTTTCCTGAGATCATCCAGACTCAAATTTTGCTTTACTTTCTGCAACTTTATGAGATGCAGTGAGTCCAGGTGAGCTTGGAGGATAGCCTTGATATTTGCATTTGAAGTGTTCTGAATGGCCTTTTGAATAGTGATGATTTGTTTGACCAAGTGGACATTGAATTCACCTGTTCTATGCTCCTTAGTCAAGGCCCATTCAGGTAGATTAGGAATGGAACTAGGGTCTTCATCTCCCCCTATGTTCATGCTTCCATCAGAAGAAATAGAGTCATCATCATCAGAATTTACTCCAAATTCCTCAGATGGCTCACCAGCTGTAGAAGGCATCCTGTTAATAGCAGCTTTATCCCTTTGAAGAGATTCTGTTGAGTGCACTAGATGTAGTGTCCTTTCTGCCTCCTCATTGCCCTGAGCAGCCAACATTTGATAGGCTGTCACAGGATGAGTAAAAGTGTCAGCATCCAAGGAAATGTTATCAATTACAGCTTTGTAATGTTGCTGAAATTGTCTTTCCTTTTCAGCATCATCCACAATCATTGACTCATGAGCAATGGCTGGTTCCACCCTTGTATCAACTGTACCTGCTTTTCTCTCTTTTTCTCTATGTTCTTGCATCAGGGGCTCCCCCTGGCTCACACATCTCACTCCCTCACCTTCACCTTCTAAGGTGGTACTCCACTCACTGACTTTTGCCATGCTGGAAGAAATAGCATGCATTTTTGTGCTCTCAATCTCTCCTTTTGCCTGGGAGCAACCCAGCCTCTCACTCAAATTTTCACTCCCTGCCCTCAATCCTAAAAGTGATTGCACAGTATTCATGTCTTCTACACTTGGAATCATTTCAGTTATTTGTGTAGAGACTATCAACGGATGTGGAATATCCGTTGAAGTTGAAACTGTTGTTATCAACGGATAACTGCTGTTAAGCTTATCCGTTGAAGAGCAACCACTTGTCAACGGATGAGTGATATCCGTTGAAGAAGGAAAAGAAGATGAAATTGAAAGTGATATAACTGTTGAATCTGTATAGATTGATTTGATATGTGTTGATACAGATCCTTCAATTATATCTGAAAGAATTTGCGGGTGATCCAATAAATCATCTAAAAGATGATGATCACCTGTATTTGAGTGGGGCTCCTCCCTGAGTTGTAAAGAGGGAGAATCAGGAATTGATGGGAATAACATATCCACATCCAGAGATGGTGAAGAAGTATTTGGTGATTGATGTGTAGTTATTGTGAGAGAATGGGGCTGTGACTCCACATTTATTGGAGTCACATCAAACTGAGTTTGAGAAGGCACAGAGACAGATGGATGTATCTGTGCAGTGTGTGCACCCTGTGTAGAAGATTGGGTTCTAGCCTTCTTCCTTCTAATAAAAGCTTTTGTAGGTGAGTGTTTGGCTTTAGTGTCCCTCCCTCTTTTGTTCTGTGTTCCTGGTTGGGAACTCTTTTCAATAGTAACATCCTTTTGGGAGGATGCTACTAGGGATGTGCTAGAAACCTTTTCAACCACCACAGCTTTTTGAGAAACTGGGGCTTGGCTAGCTTGGGAAGCACTCAACTCTCCTTCCTTATCCTGGGGGTTTCTTTGATGTTCACCCCTCCCCTCACCACTCACACCCTGTTCACTTCCCTCAGGGTTAATGGTTGTTGTTACAACTGTTGTCTTTTGAGAAACAACAGAGGTGGTTTTCTTTGTCTTGGATTTTGAAAGTTTAGATTTGGTGACCTTGGTAGAAATCTGTTGGGGCATTGACACAGATTTCATGGCCACACTAGAAGATAAAGAAATAAAGGGGTTGGAAGAAGTAGGAGTTGTAGAAGCAATTACCTCACCTACCTGGGGTGCATTCATGATTGGTAAATATACCAATTGCACACTGCTGTTGAGATCCATTCTCAATAAGTCTGCAAGAACTCTTTTCTCTTGTGCCCAGCACTTGAGTTTATTATTCTCATTGATAATGACTAAACCTTCAGCTACATGGTTAGCCAATAACATAAAGAATCTAGCATAATAGATGTTATTAGGTCTATTAGCTTTGTTACCTAATCTAGTACCTAATTCTAGCATCACATAGTTGTTAAAGTTAAAGTACCTATCAGAAACAAGCATATAGAACATATTAACAAGAGATGAAGTTATGGCATCAAAATTACTAATTTTCCCAGAGAAAACCTTTATGAAGGCATCCCCAAGAAAACTCCATTCTTTCCTAAGGCCTTTTCGTCTAATACCCCCTAAATTAGCAGAGTTAAGAGAGTAACCTATGGAATCTAACATGCTGGATACATCACTATCAGTGTGTGGTGTCATGGCATTGTTCTCAGGTAATTTAAAACATGCTTGTAAGTCATCACAGTTAATACAGTGATTTTTACCTTTGAGAGTGAAGGAGATAGTCATATCCATGGAGTTGAACTCAGCAGTTGTCCAAATCTCCTCAACTACTTCACAGAAAATTGTTGGGGCTTCCAGCATTGCATAGCTAAGTTTACAGTTTTTGATGAAGTCCATCATTTTGTGATAATCTGAGTGGGCTTCATTCTTTTCTACCAGAGCTATGAAATTGTTCTTCTCGTAGATGAACCCAGATTGAGACATAATCTTCACGACTGGTGCCATTGTTGTGAGTAGAAATTGCAGAGAATAACTTGAAGGTTTTGCAGAGAGAAAATGGTAAATGCTTGAAATTCTAAGAAAGCGTAAAGTAATAATGAACAATCAGAAGGGCTTATATGCTTTCAAAGAAAAAGAAATAAATAAAGGATTAATCAATAAATAGGTGTTAGTGAATTTCAGCCGTTTAAGAATAAACTGTAAGTATTCTAATAACTACTTTTAAAACCAATACATACAGATGTATGTATGGTATCAACGGTTAAGAAAATAGAATCAACGGCTGTGGAACACCTCAAACGTCTGATGTGACATTTCAACGGATAATGTAAATTGTCATCCGTTGAAAGGTACTTCAGCTTTATCCGTTGACGGATAAAAGTTCCAGAGATATACTTGTCTTTCAACGGATAATGAATATCCGTTGATAGAGCAATTTTGACTTTCAACGGATAGGGAACATCCGTTGATGGAATAAACTTTGTTAAAAGTCAAATTTGTTCTAGCAACTAATATATTTCAGGCTTCACATCAAATTGCAAAGAAGACATGAATTTTAAGAGTAATTAAGCATACCTAGCTCACTTACCAATCTTGTGAATGTTGATTCATCAAGTGGCTTGGTAAATATGTCAGCAATTTGTTGTTCACTTGGAACAAAATGTAGTTCCACTGTACCATTCATGACATGCTCCCTGATGAAGTGGTACTTAATATCAATGTGCTTGGTCCTTGAGTGCTGCACAGGATTCTCTGTTATGGCTATGGCACTTGTGTTGTCACAAAAGATAGGTATTCTATCAACATGAAGTCCATAATCAAGGAGTTGATTCCTCATCCATAACATTTGAGAACAGCAACTTCCAGCAGCAATGTATTCAGCCTCAGCTGTAGAAGTAGAGACTGAATTTTGCTTTTTGCTAAACCATGATACAAGCTTGTTTCCCAGGAATTGGCAGGAGCCTGTTGTACTTTTCCTGTCTATTTTGCAACCTGCATAGTCTGCATCTGAATAACCAATTAGATCAAAGCCAGATTCTCTAGGATACCAAATTCCTAAATTTGGTGTACCCTTGAGATATCTGAAAATTCTCTTGATAGCAATTAAGTGAGACTCCCTAGGATCAGCTTGAAATCTAGCACACAGACATGTAGCAAACATTATATCTGGTCTGCTAGCAGTTAAATATAAAAGTGAACCAACCATGCCTCTATAACTTGTAATGTCCACAGACCTTTCAGTCTTATTTAATTCAAGTTTGGTGGCAGTGGCCATGGGAGTTTTTGCAGATGAACATTCCATTAAGTCAAACTTCTTTAAAAGATCATGAATATATTTAGTTTGACTAATGAAAATTCCATTACTAACTTGTTTAATTTGTAAACCAAGAAAATAGGTTAGTTCTCCCATTAGGCTCATTTCATAATTACTTTGCATTAGCTTAGCAAACTTTTTACAAAGTTTATTATCTTTAGAACCAAATATTATGTCATCTACATAAATTTGAACAAGTATACTAGAGCCATTAACATTTCTAAAGAAGAGAGTTTTATCAACAGTACCTCTAGTGAAGTGATTCTCCAAAAGAAATTTTGATAATGTTTCATACCAGGCTCTAGGTGCTTGCTTCAGTCCATAGAGTGCTTTCAACAGATAATACACATAGTCTGGAAAATTTGGATCTTCAAATCCTGGAGGTTGACTTACATAGACTTCTTCCTCTAATTTCCCATTTAGAAATGCACTCTTGACATCCATTTGATAGACTTTGAAATTGGCATGGGCTGCATAGGCTAGAAAGATTCTGATAGCTTCAAGTCTTGCAACAGGAGCATATGTCTCATCAAAATCTATTCCCTCTTGCTGAGAATAGCCTTTAGCAACCAATCTGGCTTTATTCCTTATGATAATGCCATTTTCATCCATCTTATTTCTGAATACCCATTTTGTATCAATAGGACTCTTGTTCTTTGGTTTGGGTACCAGCTTCCAAACTTGGTTTCTCTCAAATTGGTTTAGCTCTTCCTGCATAGCTAATATCCAATCTGGATCCAATAAGGCTTCTTCCACTTTCTTAGGTTCCTCCTGAGATAGAAAACTACTATACAGACATTCATCTTGAGTAGCTCTTCTTGTTTGCACTTTAGATGATGCATCACCAATGATCAGTTCAAAGGGATGATTCTTGGTCCATTTCCTTTGAGGTGGAAGATGAGCTCTAGATGAGGTGATCTCAGTATTGTCATGATGTGAGATAGAGTTTTGATTAGTTGAAACTCCCCCTGAGTTGTTGGTCCTTTGCAGGGAACTTGGAGTTCCATCAATTAATGATGTAAATTGATTATCAGTTGATGAGCTATGATCAACGGATGCTTCATTAAGTACTTCAACGGATGATGCACAATGTCTTTCAACGGATGCTGAATTTTGTGCATTATCCAGGAGCAAATTTTGTATTCCTTTTGAAGTGTCGTCTCCATCAATCTCTTCTTCACTATCATCACAATATATTTCAATATTGTCAAATTTGAGTCTCTCATAATGTTCCTCATCTGTTAGTCCATCAATCTTTTTATCATCAAACACAACATGCACAGATTCCATAACAATGTTGGTTCTTAGATTGTAGACCCTATAAGATTTTCCAGCTGAATAACCAACAAATATTCCTTCATCAGCCTTTGCATCAAACTTCCCTTTATGGTCAGATTGATTCCTCAGTATAAAACATTTACATCCAAAGACATGAAGAAAGTTTAGAGTTGGTTTTCTTTTCTTGAACAACTGATAAGGAGTCATGCCTTTAGCTTGATTGATCAAAGAAATATTTTGAGTGAAACAGGCACAATTAACAGCTTCAGCCCAAAAATATGTTGGTAACTTTGATTCTTCAAGCATTGTTCTGGCAGCCTCAATTAAAGATCTGTTCTTTCTTTCAACTACCCCATTTTGCTGAGGTGTTCTTGGAGCTGAGAACTCATGCATGATTCCATTTTCTTCACAGAACAGCCTTAATGTCAAATTCTTGAACTCAGTTCCATTGTCACTCCTGATGTTTCTTACCTTCAAGTCAGGATGATTGTTGACTTGCCTGATGTGATTGATAATGATTTCACTTGCTTCATCCTTTGATCCAAGAAAACAGACCCATGAGAACTTTGAGAAATCATCTACAATCACTAAGCAATATCTTTTTCTTGCTATTGACAATACATTGACTGGTCCAAACAAATCCATATGTAGCAGCTGTAATGGTTCATCAATTGTTGTTTCAAGCTTCTTCTGAAATGATGCTTTCCTTTGTTTGCCTTTCTGACAAGCATCACACAGACCATCCCTTGAGAATTCAACAAGAGGTATTCCTCTTACTAAGTCCTTTTTGACTAGATCATTCATTGTCTTGAAATTCAAATGGGATAGCTTCTTGTGCCATAGCCAACTCTCAACTGAACTTGCTTTGCTGAAGAGACAAGTAATAGATTCTGCATCTGTAGAGTTGAAGTCAGCTAAGTACACATTTCCTTTTCTAACTCCAGTTAGAACCACTTTGTTGTCTTTCTTACTAGTGACAACACAGGCTTCAGAATTGAAGGAAACTGTATTCCCTCTATCACATAGTTGACTGATGCTCAGTAAGTTGTGCTTGAGACCATCAACTAATGCAACTTCTTCAATGATGACATTCCTTGTTGAAATCAAGCCATATCCCATAGTAAACCCTTTGCTGTCATCTCCAAAGGTTATGCTGGGGCCAGCTCTCTCTTTAAACTCTGTGAGCAGGGAGAAATCTCCAGTCATGTGTCTTGAACAGCCACTGTCCAAGTACCATAGATTTCTTCTATTTTCCTGCACACCACAAAATCAATCAATTTGATTTTGGTACCCAAGTTTCCTTGGGTCCATTCTTGTTAGTCTTTCTCCTAGACTTCATTCCTCCTGCATCTTTAGACTTAGGTGAGTTTGAGTCAACCTTGGTCTTAGATGTGGTTGGTTGAGGTGTAGGGTTAGTCATAACATTATCCAGCACATTTATAGAATTATTAGGCATGGATTGTGCATACATGTTATTCCACATTGGCATATTGTATGGCATTTGAGGCATACTGAATGCAGCAAGATAAGGATTGTTAAAATATAGCATGTTTGCATAATGTGCATAAGGATTTTGTTGAGACATAACAGGCATAGCATGTAGAGGTGATACAGACATGTTAGGCATGGAAGAGGGTACAGTTATGGGAGATTTCTTAATAGATTTACAATTAGCAGATAGATGATTAACACTACTACAATGCACACAGCTTTTTCTAGGAGCATACTTATCAGGTGTGTAATTGTTATGTTTGTTAACTCCTACCTTCCCATTTCTGTTGGATTTCCTTTTGGATTCCTTTTTATCCTCAACCATCTTGAGCCTATTGTTTAACTGTTCTAAGGTCATGTGCCCTACATTCACCTTTCTGACATCTTTGGATGTGCTTGCTTCTTCTTTGACAAAGTTCTTTGAAGTTGAACCAAACTTTTTGTTGAGTTTCTTTAGATTTTCTCTTTTAGAAACATCTGCCTGTTTTAATTGAGGAACCTTCAACGGATGTTCCTTTTCTTCCTTCAACAGATAACTTTCATCATCCGTTGATTCCACATCCGTTGACAGTCCATCAATTAATTCCAGTTTCTTTTTATTTTTATCCCAGGCAGTTTCACAGAATGATTCAATTCCTTGGACTTTGGCAATTTGAGCACTTACATCCCTAGATGTTTTCCAGGCTTTAATCACCTCTTGCTCTTTCTCTAATTGATTGGAAAGTATTTCTACTTTCTTAACAGATTCAGCTAGTTCATTCTCAACAGATATACAATGCAATTTGGTTTTCTCTAGGTCAATCAACTTATTTTCTAACACAGTATTTCTATTGCTTAAAAACAGATTGTTCTCTTTGATCCTACTATTTTCTTTAGCAAGAGATTTAAGAGACACACGCAAATGATACAATTCAGTAGACATGTCATTGAAAGCATCATTGCACTCTTCTTTAGTAAGCTGTGTTAAATCAGTAGTGATTACCTGATTGCTTGATGAACTAACTTCGTTTTCTTCAGAATCAGCCATGAGAGCAAGGTTGACATAATCCACATCTTCATCCTCTTCATCTCCATCAGCTGCCCAGTCCTTTTCTTGAGTAATGAAAGCCCTTTCCTTCTGTTTGAGCAGATCAAAATATTTCTTTTTGTAATCTACTTGTTCAAATTTCTTCTTTTCAGAGGTTGGCTTTCTGCACTCACTTGCAAAGTGTCCACTTATACCACAATTAAAACACTTGAACTTGGATTTGTCCACCATGTTCTTATAGGGTTTAGTGGACTCTAGTGTTTTTCCTGAACTTCATCTTTGCAAATCTCCTGGACAGAAATGCAAGATGCTCATCAATACCATCAGAGTCATCTTGACTGGAGTTGTCTTCATTTTCAGCAACTTGCTCTTTACCCTTGTCTGATTCTGGATTTCTTACACCATCTTTGGAGCTTGATGTAGATCTCACAGTTTCTTTTCTGCATGCTTTCTCATTTTCAGCTACCAATGCAACTGAACCTCCTTTCTTTCTCCCCCTCTCCAATACCTCATCCTGTTCCAACTCTAGTTCATAAGTCTTCAAGATTCCATATAATCTTTCAAGAGTAAAGTCCTTATAATCCTGAGAGTTTCTTAAGGAAACAGTCATGGGTTTCCATTCCTTTGGTAAGGATCTCAAAAATTTAAGATTTGAATCCTTCACCTGGTACACTCTACCATACAGCTTCAGTCCATTCAACAGCTTTTGGAATCTATTGAATGTGTCATTTAAAGATTCATTCTCTTCAAAATGAAAGTACTCATACTGTTGAATGAGAAGCTGCATTTTGTTCTCTTTTACTTGTTCTGTACCTTCACACAGCAGCTGAACTGTGTCCCAAACCTCTTTGGCAGTTGAACAATTTATCACATTATCAAACATATCCTTATCAAGACCATTAAACAAAATGTGCATAGCCTTCTTATCCTTGTGGACTTCTTCTGTGTCTTCCATTGTCCATTCTGCTCTAGGTTTTGGAATGGTTTGACCAACAGCAATTGTGGCCGTAGCAACTGTGGCTACTTTGTGGGGAATGTGAGGACCATTCTCAATGCAGTTTACATAACCTTCATCTTGGGAGAGTAGATGAAGGTGCATTTTCACCTTCCAGTGGTGATAACTGTCTTTGTCAAGAACTGGGATCTTTACTCCAATATCCTTCTTACTCATCTTTGTTAGATTCCAAGATCTTTAAACTCTTTGTGTGTCAAGAGCTAGCTCTGATACCAATTGTTATTCCTAGAGGACTAACAATGAGATTTACAGAAGGGGGGTTGAATGTAAATCTCAAAACTTTTTCAGGTTTTGAGAAGTTTATTAAAGCAGTGTGTTCTAGATGAACAAGTGTATGAATTGCTTTGAGCTAATGCAGACAGATATATATTCAAACACAAAATGTAAAGAACACAACAAACTTTAAAAACTTTTCTGGTGGATTTGTTGTTCCACCAGAGATGGTATATTAGAAAATCTGTGTTCAACAATGTTGATCACAGCTGCATCCTAGTACAAACTAGATGAATTTTCTCTCAAGATATTTCTTAACAGCTCTGGAAAATCTCTCTCTAATTACTAGCTTCTTCTTGGTTTATATATTACCAAGTGTACAAGTGAAAAACAATATAAAATTACAATAGTAAAATAAGTTCTTCACTTGCTTCTTTTCCTGTTCAATCAAGTACTTTGTTGACTATTGCATCTTTGTACTAAAGAAGAACGGCTGCTTTTTCTGTTAATCCTGAAATTCGGCTACCACATCTCAGTTTTCTCTGACAACCCATGTGCCTCTGTTTGTAGGTACAACTACCACTTATCAACGGCTAATTAGCAGACATCCGTTGAAGCTTTCATCCGTTGATGACTTCATCCGTTGAAGGATGTTATCCGTTGAAGCTTTCATCCGTTGATGCTCTCATCCGTTGAAGGATGTTATCCGTTGAAGCTTTTAGAGACATCCGTTGAAGCTTAGCTTCTCATCCGTTGAAGGTCTTTAAGTCATCCGTTGATACCACTTCATTTATACAAAATTACAAGGCATGAAATATTTACAATTGGCCTTCCTATCTGCATATCATCTAGTAGTCAACATGACTCATAGTTTCTCTCAACTTCTAAGAATTACATTTTAAATACAGAGACTGAAATATGCTACAATACTAGACTTATTTCTAAGTAAAGCTACACCATCAACGGATAGCCAAAGTGGTCTTATCCGTTGAGGCTACAGACACTAAATTTCTACTTAAGTGTTTTGTTAAACATATCATCAAACTAATGCACATATATTCCTAACAAGTTCCTAATGAGGGACGAAATAGGAGAAGAAAGGGGAGACCAGAAGATGTCCAGAAGCTGTTATGTAGCCTCGCTGAGGGCAGATGGAATAAGGGAAAGGTATTTCCTATTGAAGATCTGGATATCCGTGAAAATGATGAGAAACAAGGAAAACCTACGGAAGACCTGATCCCGGTTCCTTTGGCTCCCAAGGACCCCGAAAAAGTAACCTTTATTGGAGCATTGTTGGAGGATCCCATTAGAGGGGGGTTAGTAAGGTTCTTGCAAGAGAATAAAGATGTATTTGCGTGGACAACAACGAATATTTTCGGGTACAAGACAAGAGAACTCTAAAGTTGCTGCTACTTCGTCCCCTTTTTTCCAGGCATAGACCCGGAATTGATCACCCACAAATTGAACGTGGATCATAATCGGAAGACCGTAAAGCAGAAGACAAGGAGTCTTTCCCCTGAAAGGCAGGAAGTCATCAAACAAGAAGTGGAGAAGCTCTTAGAGGCTGGTTTTATTGAAGAAATAAAATTTCCGAAATGGTTAGCGAATCATGTAATGGTAAAGAAGGCTAATAGAAAGTGGAGAATGTGTGTGGATTTCACCGATCTGAATTATGCATGCCCAAAAGATTATTTCCCGCTGCCAAGGATATATACTCTGATAGACGCAACTGCGGGCCACAAGATGCTAAACTTTATGGATGGGTTCAGCGATTACAATAAGATCAAGATGCATAAGGATGGCATCCCAAAGGTATCATTGATCACTGACTTTTGAGTTTTTTGTTATCTTGTTATGGCATTTGGTCTTAAAAGTGTAGGGGCTACCTATCAGAGGTTGGTAGATAAGATCTTTTGGGAAAACTATGGAAGTATATGTAGATGACATATTAGTCAAGAGTCTTGTGAGGATTGATCATATAATCCATTTGAGGGAAGCTTTTGAGATCTCGAGATACCACAAAATGATGTTAAACCCTGCTAAATGTGCTTTCAGAGTTGGAACTGGAATTTTTTTAGGGTTGATGGTCTCCAAAAGAGGATTTGAGATTAACCCGGATAAGATAAAGGTTGTCCTAGACATGGAACCTCTATGTTCCATAAGGATGTTCAGAAACTCACTGGGAGAGTTGAAGCTTTGGGTCAATTCATCTCCAAGTCTGGGGATATGTGTTTACCTTTATTCAAGTCTTTGAACAAAGTAAAAGACTTTGCATGGACTGATGAAAGCCATGAAGCATTCGAGGATTTGAAGAAATACATGGTTCAAGCACCGTTATTGGCCAAACCAATTCTTAATGAAACTGTGTACTTATATTTGGCCATTTCAGAAAATTCCTTGAGCACCATGTTGGTTAAGGAGGAACTTATAATCCAAGAAAA